>NW_019718619.1:2605493-2661462 GCF_002891405.2 Cryptotermes secundus | reverse complement strand
CGTGGCGCTAACAGATTTTCTGAGAAGTAGTGGGTCTGGAACGGGGTTTACTCAGCCTCGTGAGGATAATTGAGGAGCTACGTGAATGGAAAAGTAGTGGCTCCGCTCTAGAAAACCTAAATTAACGGCCTTGGGGATTCGTTGGGCTGACCACGCGTCACACTTTATCCACTAATGTTGGCATTAAGTTCGCCGAAAAGGGGGCGGTCGCTCTGTCGGAATAGTTCGCTTGGAGACTAAAGCCACGGATTTTTTTTTATATAATGTACCGAAACGTAAAGCTTGTATTCTGCAAGACTGCCCATCAGTGACACAGTTGCTTTAACAGAGAAAATTATGCGTAGGAGTTTTGTTTTTCTGAGCTCTGATGTGTGGATGAGAATGTCTGTATTATTTTTTCCCATATGTGCATACATAAACAGTATGCTACAGCATACGGAAAGTAATTATGGAAAAATAAATTCTGAAAATTCTTCTTTAAAGGAAAAGAAACGTTAACTCGTGCCAAGACATTTTATATTGAATCTACTTTGCACTGAGCATCAATAACGTCTCCACTGATCATAGGCCAGTATGCACACTCTTTCAGTTAAAATTATCAGACATAACAACAGGCTTATTATTTTGCTAATACATTTATTAAGGCACCGTTAAATTACAACATGAATTGTTACTTATTTATTTGATATAACTTAATTGATAGACAAAAATTTTCAAGGCTTTATAATTAATCGTGCGTATATTCTGAAACTTATATTTCACTGAGAAAACAAGCGAGGTAACAACATTTTGTGATATATACTAAGTTTACAAGAGTAATGTATTATAATTCAAGGATATTTAAGAGGGATAAGGGGGATAAAGGGGGAAGAGGATATACACGTACCGCTAAATGTTCCGAAACCAAACAGTGAAAGAAATAATTATATGCAATAAATGTTTGAACGTAAATGAGGGCATATGAGAAAGTTAGAAGCTGTACAAGTGTAACAGAGTTCAAGGACACTGGAAAATATTTACTCAAAACTGGATGAAAAGTTAGAAGGGCAAAACCCCCAGTTGAGGTTATGAATCTGTGCACCATAAAAACTTGGTGTTACGTATATGGACACAGATTATACTGAAACACGACTCGATAAATTTTACCTTATTTTGCTTACTGGTCAAAGAATTTAAATTATTCCAGGTTCACGAGTATATAGCCGTTTGCAAGAATTTCATAAAGTATTTTTCTTCAAGTTTCGTACCCATCGAAACACGCTGTTGCCTCATTGTCTTCATAACTTTTAAAATTTATTATTTGTATTACAACGGTATGTAACACAATGTAAAAATATATCTGTTTCGCGAGAATCGTTTCTTACTGCATGACAATTGTAAAGAGAATATAATAATTCATTCCTCTTAGTAAAATGTTTCGTTACAAGTGTAAACACAAGTTTCCTCTGTACTTGGGCATTATTTTATAAGGGAATACATGAGGTTTGGAAGCACAGTTGCAAGCATTTTAGGATCAGTGAGGGTCCAGCTTCAGGCTCCAGCCCCTTTATTCTCAAAGGGACCTCAATTCCAAATATAGACGCTGTGTGCGAACAGATAAATTATTGCATGCCCATAACAGACCCATAACCCTCCAGTTCTGACCAGTTATTTGAAAGAATGAGGTTACCAGGATTCCCCTGTTAATGTTTATAAGTGTTACCGATTTATCAGTATTGTGTTTGCGTAGTGTAAAAGTTAAATTTATCCTTGTGCTTAATTAATTAAGCACCATACCATGAAGACGCGGGTGCTTTTCATCCGGGGAAGAAGCTCATTATATCCATTGGATAGTGGGATGGGTGAGCCCAAAGGCCTGTCTGGACACTGTGGAAAAGAGGAAAATCTCTTACCCTGCCGGTAATCTATCGCCGGCAGCCCAGCCTATAGTGAGTTGCTATACTGACTGAGCTATCCCGGCTGATGTTAGTAAGCTAAAAAGGAACGTGTTAATTTAATGTATTACAGTCTGCAGTCTGCTTGGTCATTAATAACGTGCCGTTGTAACTGCTGTGTTTAAACCTATTAACAACACTAAGAGTGCACAGTACTGAAGCTAGCTGAACATCTATGATTGAGCCATCTGTTTAGACCCATGGATGATGCGTTTATACTGTAGTTTTGCCGTTAAAGTAACAGATATTGGGAGCTGCATCTCTGTTCGCAGAACATTCCTTTCTCTTGCTGGCAGTGTATCTGTATTTCGAAATTTTATCTTGCATTTAGTTTCACTGTTATCATTATTAATATTCAGAATTACTGGGTTTTCGGACTTTGTCCATCGTCCGGTATTCTAAAAACTGGAGAACGCAACTTTTCGCAAACTGAATCTGCTTCCGTCCTCAGATGAAGGGGGGGATCACCTATTCTGATGTTATCTCTAAGTTGTACAACAGAGTAGGTGTTTCCTCCCTCACCTGAGGACGGAGGCAGATCCAGTTTGCGAAACGTCGTTTTTCTTTATTCTTTAGAATACCGGACAATGGACAAAGCCCGAAAACCCAGTAATTCTGAGTATTATACACAATCATCAGAACCCTTTAGAATCTTGTTATTAGTATGTTCCTTAAAATAAATATTTACTTTTTACATACATACATATCACAATTTGTATAACATTTGTGTTGAAGTGGTTCCTTTTCTGTTGTACTTACTTTTATACTTACTTTACCCTAAGCTAAAAAAGTAACAGATTAACGCAGTAGCGAAGTTGGTTGAAGCACTATACTACAAGCAGGAAGGTCGCGGGATCGAATCCCGTTAAGTTGGATTTTTCCAATTTACCTAATCCTTCCAGCCGCACTATGGCCCTGGTGTAGACTCAGCCTCTAACAGAAATGGGAACCAGGAATCTTCTTGGAATATTCTTGGGAGTAAAGGGCGGCCAGCACATAGGGCTGACAACCTTACCACCATCTGTGAGCCGATTGTCCAGAAAATGTGGGAACCTCGACGTCTCACAACTCTAGCGGCCTCCATGGCCTGTTACAGGGATAGCTTTACTTTATTTTACGGAGTAAAATAAAGTGCTATGATTACTGAATATGGAGCAGTTGGTGTAATGAGAAGTGGCAGGAGAAGTCACAGTACTTGGATAAATCTTACCCCAGTGCAGCTTAGTACATCACAAATCCCACATGATCTGACCGGGAATCGAACCCACGCTACAGCGTTTTAGTCCGCTCTACCTTTAACGTTTCTGTTGCTGACATTTTGTCAGGCGGGAAGCAGTCTGCTGCCCGTAGCAGCTCTAATCAGCATTCTTACTTATTTCGCTCTACTGTAGTCAAGCACATTCAAAGCAGTTTTATACCGTACTTCAGTTATCCTAGCGCGTTCATTTTCGATTTATTTCATGATTTAATTACACCTGTGACAAATTAGAAATGCATACCAAATGTCATCCGGAAAACCCGGAGATAAAAGATCGGTTAAGACCTGGGTTTTGTACTAAACATATAAAATGTGAGTGTATGAACTGAATTCGTCTGACTCAGGATATGAAGGTGGTAATAAGCATAAGAGGTTCACAAAGGCAAGGAATATACTGTCCGGCTAATCGGCTAACAGCTTCTTTGTTGGTAAAGTTATTCCTGTAACAGGCTGTGGAGACCAATAGGGTTTTGATACGTAAAGGCTCCGACATTTTCTCTAGACAATCGACTCACAGATGGCGGTGAGATAGACAGACTTACGCTCAGGCCGCCATTTACCCCCATGAATTATCCAGGTACTCATTCCTGTTAGATGCTGAGTAGACCCAAGGGCCATAGTGCGACCGGAAGGATTAGGTCAATTGAAAAATCCAATAACCTCACCGGGATTCGAACCCGCGAGCTTCCGGGTTATAACATAGTGCCTCAACCAACTACGCTGCCGCGTGCCCCACAGTATATTGAACAGTTGCAATATAATCAATTGCATATTGAAACGTAATGGATTTTTATGATATGTGAGAACCTACATGAGTTTCGTATGAATTCCAATGGACAGGATCAGCGGTGATCTGCATTTCGGTAATTAGAGATTCAAATCTTGTTCTGGTTAGGCTACCATCTGTAATTGCTAAGATTTCTTGACGTTTATTACAGCTTCTTCAGGCAAATCCAGGAATACTAACTCGAACATGACCACAACAGTATCTTTCTAGATGACCACCTTATCATTCATGATAAACTTCTCATCCAGTCTATTATACATAGAGTACTACAATATATACCGAAGAGATTAGCGCTGATTTAATATTTTAGATGTTTTTGGTAGGTGCTTGGTTCATACCTTGGCCAAGACACCGGCTGTTCTGCGTTTTTTCGTGGTTCTCTATATCTGTCCAGGCAAATAAAAGGAAAGTACCTCAATTAGGCCGCGACCACTTCCATTCAAATCCTTTGCAATCATACAATCAGACGCTATACACTCTTGTACTGGAAAGCATCATTAAATAACCCATAAATAAATATAGTTCAGCAGTTGACCCAACGTTGGCTGCCTCTGTGGTCTAGTGGTCAGAGATCCTGGTTACATATCCAGAGGTCCGGGTTCGATTCCCGGCTCTACCAGATTTTCTGAGAAGTAGTGGGTCTGGAACGGGGTCCCCTCAGCCTCGCGAGGATAATTGAGGAGCTATTTCAAGGAAATAGTTGCTCCGGTCTAGAAAACTGAAATTAACGCCCGTGAGGATTCGTTGCGCTTGCCACGCGACACCCTCTATGCGCTAAAGTTGGCTCTAACTTCGCCGACAAGCGGCGGTCGCTCTGTCCGTATAGTTCACTTGCGGATAACAGGCCACGGAGTTGAACCAACGTTACAAAATATTAATTTCTACCCATTATTTCAGAAAGAAAAGAGGAAGGAGAGAAAGGAAGGAAGGAAGAAACATGAATATTGTAGGGTTTTATTTTGTGAAATTACAGTGTAGTAGTAAAATTAGACTCAGTCGTTGACTCGAGCTAATTCATAACTGTTGTCTTGGCATGGCCTTCAGAGCCAAGCAATCTGTGTACCTGATTTAAAAGTTTATTCGAAATTTATATATTCCCGTATGGTAAGACTGTTGGTGGCAACAAGTATTATCATTATCTTGATACGTCATTCCATCAAGCAGTGCCTTCAAGTAAGGCGTGACAGCTTCTCCTCCTCCCAAGCCCAACTCATCCACTGTGGCTTATGAATTATGTAGCACATAAGGCATCATGACAAATATCAGAGTGTATACTGTACAGTCCCTTGACGTCAATACATGACAGCTCTTCTTGTCTGTTAAAGAAACCATGTATCTGCCTTATATCTGGAAATCTGGTTCCAAAACAGCTAATCTTGTAAGAGAAATGTATGCATGGACTTGTCATCTTCTCTAGCCTAGCTAAGTAACAACATTTTTTTTTTTTTGGAATAACAGATCCATTCGGTGAAGATTGCTCTCCTCTGACGTGTAATGACGTAAAGGCAGGTAGAAGTACAGGAGAAAATTATGCCTCCATCTCCACGGTCGAAGATTATGCGAAGCAATAAACCCCACAAAAAACAAGGGATTGTCGTGGCAACCAACATTAAAATGACAATTCGGTATTTAATATTGACCATCGTCCACCATGCCAGAAGAGGCTTAGTAACTTTAAGAGGAAACAACCAAAACTGTAGACACGACTTTCATATTATAAGTTTATTTATGCTGTTCATTGAAGAAAATCTTCAACCCTTAAATAAATCCGTCACTAATTCTTTAATGTGCAGAATTTATCGGCTTTAGAAATAAAATAACAAAACATAAGTGTCTAAAGGGGCTATATCTTATACATGTAGCTTGAATTAAGAGATTAGCTGCTTTGGCGAACTTCCTTTATATATATGGAACATAGACAAACTCTTTACGAAGATACACAAAATGTACTGAATTCTTGTACTATTTCTGTTGACGTACTGCCTACTTAATTTTAACATACTGCATTAGTTTCGAAACATATTTTACGTATGACACCTTTCATGCAGGCCTGTTTGTTTGGTATTGATTTGTCTCTCAGTTGGAATGAATGTGTGACGAGTGAGAGTATACAAGTCACGGGAGCGTATATAATTACGTACGTGCTGCTAAAGAGCATACATAATGCACCGCTCTGCTACCGTTTGTTTCCAAAGCGGTGACTGCTACTGTGCCTAATTGTTAGCGGAACAGAACCTACGTGCCTTGGAATACAAGTGCCGTGATGCGTCGAGCTTTCTTATACGTATTGCCGTTTACATGAAGCCTGATTTGAATGTGCTTTAACTAGCGCGGTATCTGCGACATTTTGCGACCGTTCAAATAACAGTTCAGAGGAACATAACACCGAAAACTTATGTCGGTGATACTGAAATAAAATCACTCAAAACAATAGCTATCACAGTCCCCTAAATATCAATAAGTATAGCGAATAGATTGCGGGGTGGACAACTGGGGTTCGATTCCTGGCAGAGGAGAGAGGTTTCTCTTTTCTCCGTATAGTCTTGACCGATTCTGAGCCCTGTCCAATGGGCACAGCAGGCTATATGACGTGATTCTGAACCCACACCTCTATCTACCTCTGGGGTTAATGACGGTAGCGCCATGCCCCCAATCCTCCACGTACATTCATGATGTAGTGCTTATTATAGCTATGAACAAGAATAGCTTTACATTCTGCTCCTACCTTTGTAGTGAATGTAGATTCTTACTGACCTTGAAGTTAGCTGAGTCTCTGTTGTGCTTCCACTTCCTGTACATTTTGCTATTGAAATTATTACGACGTTTAAAAAAATCAAATTGATCGCTATTATTAACCTCCAAGCGTTCTTACGCTCGGTACTAGGTGGAAATTAGTAGTGAGAGACATGTTTCGGCCGAATTAGCCAAGGGGAAAAACACCTGGCACTCAGTGAATAGGAGGTTTTGTGGGTGTTAGAATGGACACTAATAGAGAAGAAATCCTATTCTTGCCATGAATCGACTCTCCCTCATCCTTGGGCCTATAATTTGAAATAATGAGAGGGAAGACTAAGTTGTAAGTTTGAAAATCGAGATTACATCATCTTAACCTACTAACTAACTAACTAACTAACTAACTAACTAACTACATGGAGACGATTCCTTGAGAAGACGCCTATCGCTGATCTGTTCAAGAACTTCCCAACTTCTTATGGAACGTAAATGTTCATTACCGTGTTCACAAGAGCCCTCTACTGGTCTCTAATGTGAGCCATTCCATACAGCTGCATCCTATCTCTGAAAGATCATTTTTAATATTATCCTTCCACCTGCGTCTAGATCATCTACTGGTCTTTTGATTATATCATCTTACAAGAATTATTTTATTATAAACACTATCTCAATCTTCTTTAACTTATGAATAAAGATATTAGGCTGAAGTAAGCTTGGTTCCCTGTGATCGGCCCAGAAGTACCATATTTAAATGGGCAACTTGCATGGCCTTTAAGGTACATTACCTCATTCCTCAAACTTTTCCTTAAATGTCTAACTTTTTCTCACGTTTTTAAAATCGTTCTTGGTGCCTCTTCTGTTATTTCAAACGGACCTATGGCGGCAACTTAAGTCTTTTGTTTCACAGCCAAAAACCCCACTTTATACAAAAAATATAAACTCCGTGGCCTGTAGTCCGCAAGCGAACTATACCGACCGAGCGACCGCCGCTTGTCTGCGAAGTTATTACCAACTTTTGCGGATAGAGACTGTCACGTGGTCAGCGGAACGGACCCCCACAGCCATTAATCTCGGTTTTCTAGACCGGAGCCGCTATTTCCTTGAAATAGCTCCTCAGTTATCCTCACGCGGCTGAGCGGACCCCGTTCCAGACCCACTATTTCTCAGGAAATCTGGTAGCGCCGGAAATCGAATCCGGGTCCTCTGGACCTATAGGCAGGAACTCTGGCCACTAGACCACACAGGCGGTCACTCCACTTTATAAACTCCATTACTTGTGGACAACCATTATTGTTCATGACGTTCTTTGCTTTTTCGAAGTGGATGCTGTACCACGACCACGGTGAAGACTCCAAACCTCTTCCTTCCTTCAGCCTTGTATTGCAACAAAGAGCAGATGGAGTACGGCCGGCAAGTGTAACACGACACACAATATGTGGGTCACAAGAACGGCCATTGTAACAGAATATTGTGGCAGATGCTGACGTAACATTACATGGGCGAACATTCGGCACGATTTCATATCATGTATCCCCACTCCTCCCCAACTATGTTACGCACGCGGTACATGCGTAGTAACTGCATTCTATTTAACAAGTAGTGACTAACAATGGCCTCCGAATAATACAACGAAGGCGGGGGTGGCGGGGGTGGTGTTTCGATCGCACATTGTCCACCGGCCAGTACACACAACATTAGTTGTCTCGTGTGTCGAACAAGGGGGGTTACAGCAACCCATATATCAAGGCTCCTGGAATGTTTGGAATGTATTCGTTCAGTGTTGGAAATGCATTCCCTTCGTCGCCCCCCCCTCCCCGTGTTACTACCCTTTCCATTGATTAGTTTGGCGAAGCCTGCTGATACAAGATAGAACTATGCTGAGTTCGAGATTCAATTACGCATTCTCATCGCGCCTAATGTTTCGTCCCAGATAGCTAGCCATCACACTGACTGGGATTTATTGGAACCTCCGATGTGGGCTCGCTTAATTTTGAACAATGGAGACTAGGAATACTTGCCCGCAACACAGTATTCACATTCGTTAACATTCATATTCCAGTGTGTAGTCTGATACAAACATTTCGAAGGAATATACTGCCTCCATTCTCAGGTTCGAAGTTTGAGGCAATATGTAGATTCTAAAGTGTTCTGACGGTGTATGTCATTTGGGTTTAATGTTTTTTTTTATTTGATTATGTACATCTTCCGGTATGCTAAAGAACACAATATTTCAGAAACTGGATCTGTTTCTGTCCTCACACGACAGGGTAGGATGTACTTATTCTGTTGGTATGTTAAAAAGAGCCAAATCCAATCGCTAGACCTAATGACTAACCCTGATCATCCAGTGGCTGAGGTTAGTTCTTTTTAGTGGACCCAACAGAGTAGGTGTCTCCCACACCCTCACCTGGGAAAGAAAACGGATCCAGTTGCGAAACGTTGGGTTTTAGTGTTCTTTAGAATACTGGATTATGTACAAAGTCCAAAATAATGTTAATCCCAACTGGAGGCAGTTTTTCCTTCTGAACATTGGTCTCTTAAACCAGAAGACCACCTATGTCTTCACCAGTATGAAAATCACAAATATGTATGTCTTGTTAACCTTGTCTATGGCTGTATATGGAAGCGATTGTTTCAAGTCAACGAAAGAACTAATTAGAGGAACGGAGCAGGCAGAAATGAGTTTCCTCAGGAGCTCTTCCGGACAGACTATATCCTTTTTGAGGGGGAGAAGAGTAACTGAAACAGTTGACATAATATTTGAAAATGAAACTGGGACATGACGCTTGAAAGCCAGAATATTCCATTGCTCGGCAATGACTCGGTGAACAGGTTCCCGTACGAATGAACACACACGCTGCAATAGAAGAAACCGTTTCTAAGCAACTTATCCGTAACCACAACAATAAGGGTAATGTTGGAAACAGTGTTTTCCATTCAGTCCGCTCAAAGTAGTTATAAAGAAGAGTTCTGTTGAGAGTTGAAAGTCCGGCAGCGAAGAGAAGACATTACATGTGCTGTAGTACCGTGATATGGAGTGTATGATTCAGTGAGACTATTATAGTTCCTATGTTAAAATCCGTTACAAGGATACGACTGTAGACTGAGAACACCGATGTGTGTGTAACGGTGAAGTATATAATATGTACATCAGTGATAGCGCTGTAATTGCGTGTGGTTCCTAGAGGTTTGTATAAGGTGTCAGTAAATCCAACCATCCAATCCATACACCGTCTAAAAATTACAATCCCAAATACTCGTACATTATAATATTCTAAGACTATGTCAATGCAAACAAAACAGTAAAAAATACGAGGAATACCAGACAAGAAGTTGGAATGGGCAGTTTTAATGGTTATTATCTTAATCCGTGATGATGGACGTTGTCATGACTTTATAGTGTAACTATAGATGAGGTTTGCATTGGTACTCGGATTTATTTTACACTCATACACACAACTTGTAACTACAAGTAACTATAGCGCTACTGAAAATTCACACACTTTACATTTCACTAGAGCACATGTTAAATATTCTCAGCCTGCTATATCTTCACCAATTTTCTGACAACGGCTTCTAAAGGCGAACGTTTCTCTTCCCCTGGATTTCCGTAGTGTTCCCGTACCGCAGCTACCAGCTTCAGCAGCAGCAATTCTATGACTCACTCACCAACCAAATCACTCCGTTCCATTAACTAACTGTGTTCTAGACCTGTCCTGCTTAAACATCTCGGCACGGACTATGTAGAAAACGTAATTCTTTGTTGCGTTGGAGTCTGTTTAGATGCCCACGTGACCGCTACTCAGCCATTGTTTAGCAATGACCGTTGTTTACAGAACCATTTCTTAACAGCAGCTATTGAGACCTGTTTTTTCGCGGTAGTTAATTTGCAACAGATCGACATGCCACAATAGAAGTACACTCAATGCTTCTCCTCCATGCAACATGCTTGATTCATATTAATAATATCATTCACCTACGCCTTAGATTCACGTGGTCACTTCCCTTCATGCCTTCTAATTACAATTTTGTACACATTTATCATCTCCCCATGCGTATTACATGTACTTCTGACTTAATTCTCCATTAATTAATCTCATGATGTTGTTTATTTTATGACACGAATTATGAAGCTCCTCATGAATGCTCCTTGCACTTTGTCTTTCCTGGGTCCAAATATTCTACTCAGTCCTTTATTTTCGAATACCCACAATTTCTATTTTCTAGTAATCCTTCCAAATACGAGGCTATTTGTGATGTATTAGCTTTTACTGTGAAGGATTGGTAGCCCCTCCACCCAGGTCTAACAACCAATTACTTTAAAATGACAAATTGGCGGAAGCAGTTCTCTCTGATGATACGAAACACACGAACACCGTGTACCTTGTTTTCGCACTCGTAAATATCTTCTCATTGTCCCGTAAATTGGGCATTAGGCGACTGAGTGTGTGAACAGAAAAACCAGCATCTGTGAGGCTTGGGTAGAGTGTATCTACTAGGTGAGTTTAATCCTGCAAGATGCTAGGGTCCTCGGTGAGGGGTCACGCCGTTTATCACACTGCTTACTGGGGGAAACACCTTGCCTGCTTCTGAGATCTAACCATCCACCTTATAAAACCCAACCTTCTACTGAGAATTAAGAAGTGTGCGTGTGTATGTGTGCACGCTGCAGGGGATTATTTCAAACGTACATAATAAAGCCCAGCAGTGCGTGTTCTAAATATTGCTCATTGCTCCGTACAATATTCCACCTGTTATCCGAACGGTATTCTCGAAGAACAGTATTTGGCTTGAAGTGTTTTATCTTGTAGGATATAACTCCACGTAGTCATGTGAAAATCAAACGATGCATCGGAGGAATATGTCGCCTCAAACTTCACGGTTGACGAATAAGTCAAGCAAGAAACTAGCATGAAGCAGGCAGTAAGCTCTGCTGGTTCCTTGCTGCACACATTCTACAACTCTGTGGATGGAGACAAAATGTTCCTTCGAAATGTTTGGTCATTTTCAATGGACTATATTTTGTTACATCTCAGAAGATGGAACTCTTCATTATGTATAATGTTTTAGCATAAGCTGCTAAGGCAGTTACCTTATGTGACAAAAAGTGCTTAATGTTAGACTCTAAGCCTTTGCTGTTATTTCTCTCATTTTAAGCATAAAATTCCTATTATGATTTGGCTTGATCTTTGGTAGGTATGTCTGCCCAAAGTGTCATGTAAAGTGTCTGTCAGATAATTGTACATCTTAGGACTACGCTTATATCTGATTTTCTCTGGTAATTTTGGAGAATTATTTCTATTTTATTTACAGCCGTGATTATGAAATGATCCTCTTGCAAGCGGTTACAAATGAAGTTAATTATAAATACGTATATAAAACGTGGAAACAAATTTTTCACTGTGTCATTTATTTTTATTTGGTCATAATCTAGTTACATGTAGTTCATGAATTTTAAATGTTTATAGACATAGTCGAAGTAATATTATCGGATATTTTTGAAATGCGATACTTTGCCTGTTACAACATTTTTATAGGCTCACTTAGAGATAAATTCAAATTTAGAATTTTATACTTCGATAAATACAACATAATAATTCAAATTCTGTCTTTTCGTGTGGTTTTGTATGGGTATGAAACTTGGTCTCTGACAATAAGAAAGGAACATAGACTGAGAGCTTTTGTGAAGAGGTGAATATCTGGACCGAGAAGAGATTGAATGACGGGAAGCTTTGAGAAAACTGCATAAAGAGGAGCTTCATAACTTCCACTCTTCGCCATATACTATAATTAGAATGATCAAGTCAAAGAGTATCAGATGGCAAGGGCGTGTAACACGCATGGGGAGAAGAGAAATGCATATAGAATTGTAGTGGGAAATCCAGAAGGAAAGAGACTAATACGAAGACCTAGGCGTAGGTGGGAGGATAATATTAAAATAAATCTTAGTGAGATGTTATAGGGTGGTATGAACTGGATTCATTTGGCTCAGGATAGGGACCCGTGTATGATTCTACTGAACACGGCAATGAAACTTCGTATTCCACAAATATATTGGGAAATTTTTGAGTAGCTAAGCGCCTGGCGGCTCCTCAACAAGGACTCATTTCCATGGAGTTCAGTCCCTTCTTGGCATATGTCACTGCAGTACCCGTATACAGACTTGTCTTTTTTCATTAGAAACATCTCATAGGGTTATTTAAACCAATTTAGTAATGTCATGTGTTAGTCACGTAACAGGCAGGCTATTGAAGATGGTATCGCGGTTCTAATTCAGTTATTTACGATGATAAAATGAGAGTCCAAACCATGGAACGCAGTTTCAAGATTTTCAGTGGTGATCTATGTTGTTCAGAGCTTAGAAACAAATACATTTCTTGCGGTTTATATGTTTCTTTCATCTTTATTTATTTTATTTACTTATGTTTCATTAGCAGATCAGATCACATAACATCGAAGAATGATTTGGAAATACAATAGAAGTATGTTGGCCTGATATAGCCTAATTGAGGTACTGACCTGCAAAGCCTGACGAACACTCATTCAGAATAGCCGGTCTTCGGCCCGAGATATGAAACCTGGACTTTTCGAATACGAATCAAAAATGATAGCCACTCATAAAAGACATTCGTTCTCTGTTACTATTTTCTTCGTTATATATGAGCGATAATGTACAGCGACTATTATCATCCACTGTCATGAAACAAATTAAATTTAAAAGTGAATGACTTTGCATACACAATGACTCCCTCACTCACGCATGGAACCGAGCCCTTCTTGAGAAGCCGGAAATTGTGCAGCTACTCAAGAACTTCCCAGCATTTTATGGAATCCAAAGGTTCATTACAATATTCACAAGAACCCTTCACCGGTCCCTATCCTGAGCCAGAACGATCCAGTCCATACCATAGCACCCTGTCTCCATAAGATCCATCTTAATATTGTTCACCCAGCTACGTTCTGATCTTCCTAATTGTATCTTTCTTTCTTAATTTCCCGCCAATATCCTGTATGCATTCATTTTCCCCCATTCGTGCTACATGCCATGCCTATTTCATCCTCCTTGACTTGATCACTCTAATTGTACTTGGTGAAGCGCGCCATAGCTCAAGCGGTTAGTCGCTGGCTTCCCACCGCAGCGGCCCGAGTTCGATCCCGGTTATGGTCAAGTGGGATTTGTGGTAGAAAAAGGGCGCTGGGGCGGGATTTCTCCGAGTACTTCGGTTTCTCCTGCCAATCTTCATTCCACTAAATTCTCCATCATTATAATCACCCGAGGCAGGCTACAATAGGCCAATCAGTGGCCGCCGTGCCGAGTAGACCCAGTTGGACTTCACCCCCCCACTAAGCGAATTTTTACTTGGTGAAGAGAACAAGTTATGAAACTTCTCAGTATGTAGTTTGCATGAACACACCTGCTACAATATACAGTATACTAATATCTATGTACAGAATTAGATGCACTGAATCCTGAAAAAGTAGATCGCGATAATAAGCATATAAGTGAGACTGAACTATTGTTGTATGGTTAAAAGTACATTCATTGCCCCAAACAACCTAACTTAATGAATAGTCTTAAAAACCATATAATATTATAAAAACAACAAACACAAGAGGAACACGCTGTTTTACACATAGCAACATTAATTTAATTTCTCATACTTGCACATTTGTGTAGCCTTGCATTCCAATTATTAATGTCGAGTCTATTTCCTCTGCTGCACGAGAGAACTGTGTTGCTGTGGAAACATAAAATTCCACCTCTCTTTTGTTTACTCTCTGAGCGAAGCGCTTTCTTCTTGTGCTGCGTTAATTCCGTCACATTCATAATGCTTTGTATGCTCCCCGGTTCTGCGCACGTAGACTAAATCCACAGATACATATAAATCTTGGCTCTATATGCAAAATGTTGCATAGCTTTCCCGCTCCAGCACACTTAACTGTCTTTGAAAGGACTTCAGTCATGTCCTTAATGACGCTCATGCATTAAAAAAATATTATATGAGGAGTACCTCTTCTGGTATATGACACCGTGCAGTCCGGTTGAAGTTTACCGAAGTTTCGGAGGAATGTACTGTCACAAACTTTCGGTTCGACAATGGAGAAGTGTGTTTCTCCGAAACATCGGTGAACTTCTGCCAGGATATACGGTGTCACAACCTAGACGAAAGTATTCTTCATAATCACATAACCATCATTGTACGTATTGAACTCAAAAACCAGCACAACAATTGTTCTGCATTACAAGGAACTTTTCAAATTAAATTGGTTAAATTAATGATCTATATGGATAAAAAAAGAAAGATTCCTAGTGCTCATTTCTGGGAGGCTGAGTCTACCCCGGTGCCATAGTGCAGCTGGAAGGATTAGGTAAATTGAAAATATCCAATGACTTCATTGGGACTCGAACCCACGACCTTCCTGTTTGTAGCAACCAATTGCGCTAACGTGTGCCCCTCTACTGCTGCTGCTGCTACTACTACTACTACTACTACTACTACTACTACATCTCGATATTTCGGACGGCTGTATTTGTGTGGAAATTCGACTTGCATCAAGAGCTGAGTCAATTTTCAGCTTATGTAGTGCGACGGTCCACTCATAAACCGTAAAATGTGCTTGAAACATCAGTACTCAATGGAGACTGTTTATGTAGGTAGCTACGGGTCATATTGTTCGATAAACACCGAGCATTGATGTTAATAAGGCCCATTATTTCTAAATAAATCTGATAACCGATTCTTCTTACTGTTTACTTCAGTAGTTTAAATATATTGACTCATTTTTAGAAGTTCATACGAGATTTTCGTGAAATCCAAATGCGGTAGTCTTATCTGGTAAGCCAATTAATTGTGGTGGGAGAAATGAAGACATTCGGAAGCACATATGAACGGAATACGGAGAAACTCGTATGAACTAACGTTCCTTTGGGCCATGCCATAGCTCAGGCGGTTAGTCGCCGGCTTCCTACCGCGGCGGCGGCCCTGGTTCAAGCCCGGCTCAATTCATATGAGTTTTATGACGGACGAAATGGAATTGTGCAGGTTTTCTCCCAGTACTTTCGTTTCCCCTACCAATCTTCATTCTACCAGTTGCTCCATAATCATCATCGTCTATCATCTGGGGCTGGTTCAGTAGGCCAAAGAGTGGCCGCAATACTAAGTGGACTCAGTCTCGCCTCATGAGAATAAAAAATCCCTTCCTTTCGTATATGAAGAATTTTCTTTCTCAGTGTGGGTTGAAGTGTGTCCCTCAGATGACTGCTTACGTTCTGTGTCTTTCCCATGGATACGTATTCATTGAAGGAGCCCGGATAGCTAAGTAGCTGTAGAGACTGGGTTAAGGGCTGGTAGGCAGTGTTTTGATTCCCCGCAGGGGCAAATTTTCCACTTCTCCACAGCGTCCGTGTCAGTACTGGGGCCCAATCAGCCTACTAACAAATGGACACCGGGGGCTCCTTTCCCGGGGGGGATTAATGCGGCGGGGGCATGAAAATTAACTTTACCTCGTTTGTATATTTATTAAAACACGTAAAAGAAAATCAGCCTCATGAGGATAATTGAGGAGCTACTTAAATGGAAAAGTAGCGGCTCTGGTCTAGAAAACCGAAATTAACGGCCGTGGGGATTCGTTGCGCTGACCAAACGACACCCTCTATCCGCTAAAGTTGTCACTAACTTCGCCGACAAGCGGCAGTCGCTCTGTCGGCATAGTTCGCTTGCGGACATCACTATTACAAACATAAATATTTGCCAAAAACATGCCTCTAATACACAATATATTCGTTCATTAACACGTCACTGTAATATTACGTAGGTTAATTTCTTTGAAGTAGGAACTATGTAGTGTCACGTCATACGAAGTAGAGTGCACACATAGAAAGATATTTCTGCAACAGAGAGCCTGCCATTTGAAGAATAAAAATTTGTGGATAAGCCAATAAATTATCCCTCTAATAGCTAAAATAGCTTTCTGGTGCAACTGGAAATTAACCGTAGAAGAAATTGTAGAGAAAAGGGACCGTATGTTAAGAGAACCAAGAAGAAGGCATTGCTCTTTTTGTAGCGAATTTTATGAGACGAAGAAATGACTACAACATTTTACATGAGAAACTGGTACGGTATTGCTAGTTGTAGGAATGCTTTGTAATTCGGGAAATAACGGAAATTAGAAAAAAATTGTCACCATAGATAAAAGAGTTTAAAAAGGTAACTAAAACTAAGAGAAAACACAAAAGACAAAAGAGGATAATTAAAAAACGTAACATGTAACTGAACTTGAAAGCATTTTCTTTCCGCCTCTCACACACGGGGAATGTGTCCTTTTTTGCATTTCCGTTACATCTAAATTATAGTATTTTTTAAAACTTATGACTAGTAACTGTTGCTTTGTTGAGATAAGTTATAATTTTTATCTTCCCCTGGGCGCACTATAAATATAGTGATTGTCTGTCAAGGTTAGTAAGTAGTACACATCTACCTCTTTATGAACACCTCCTCAATCAGTACGGTTAAAATAGAGAAGTGAGAAACAACAAACAAAATTATAGAAAACAATCCAGTTCTACTGACGCGTTCCAAACGGTAGAATTTGGCATTAAATTGGATTTCGAAGCGGAACAGACAAGACCGAATTCCCATTCTGAAAATACTCAAGTCTCTTGTGGGTCGGTGAATGTTATAAAAGGAATTCCAAGAATAGAGGCTATTAATTTAAACGTTCCTATCTTCATCCCATACTGCATCATGCAACAGAATCTTTGCTTCACATATTTTGTGCAAAAGTAGGCGTATGTAACAAACAGATTATGTCTCGAGCAGGAGGCAGATTTACCCACTACAGTGTGTCTACTTTTCCTGCCATGCTTCGTATTCACTTGTTTTTAGTTGTTTTCGTGACTCCGTCAGTAACTCAACATATATATAAAGGTAAAACTATCCCTGTAACAAGGCGTGGAGGTGCATAGGTGTGTGAGTCGTCGAGGATCCCACATTTTTTAGACAGTCGGCTCACAGTTGGCGGTGAGGTTGTCAGTCTTACGCACTTGCCGCCCTTTACCCCCAGGAACATTCCTGGTATTCATTTGTGCCACAAGCTGAGTCAAACCCAGGGTAATAGTGCGACTAGACGGATTATTTCAACTGAAAATTCCAATGACCTCATCAGGAATCGAACCATCTACCTTCCGGCTTGTAGCGTAGTGCTTCAACTACCCTACCCGGAGGGACTGAAGAAATCCACGGAAATCTCAGAATAAAAGGAGCCCTGCTGATATTCTTACTGGTTGCCTCCAGAATAAAAGTCAGGGCCTTTATTTCTTGAATTAAACTCTCTCCGTACCAGCTGCAGTGATTCAGCCCTAAACGTTGTTTCTATTCAAGAGATCAGGGGTTCGATATCTAGTTTATGTCTCGTTCATACAGGCTGCAGTTTTCATGCTCGGCTCTTTCAGGCCAAGCTTTCGAATAGGAAATTTACAAATATTTTCTAATCACCACTGGACCTAATTTGCTGCGGAATTTTCGTGATAACAACTTCAAGATTCGAAGGCAAGTGATATCAGATTTAACTTCTCTGTGGAATATTAACCCGAATTTAAAATTCCTATGTAAGACCCATAATGCGAGATTTGATATTCGCATGGTTATGACTTTACACATTACTGTCTTCTGGGATGTGACGCCGTAGTGTCGGGTGCATCGTTATGAACGTATTCGAGGGGTATTTCTAACCTCAAAATGGAGGTTGGTAAAAATCTAAGAATCTGTACGACACCACATCCCAGAAGACAGTGACCTTCAGCCGTAATGGGAACTACAAAATGCAACACAATTTTTGTTTCAACCGTCTTTATTTTTTTCCTTTGGCGTTACAGCCCCAATTTGGTCCTTCGCCTGCCTCCATGAAACTCTTCGGTTCTTTAGGTTTACTACATCTTAGAAATTCGGTACGACTCCTTGTTAGGGTGATTAGCTCGTCGCAAGGTCTCTACCTGCACACAAACACAGAAAAGCCCACACACACAAACATCAAACATCCTTTCCGTGAGTGGGGTTAGAACCCACGATCCCTGCTTCCGAGCGAGCGAAGACAGTGCATGCCTTAGACCGCTCGGCTACCGTGACCGGCAATCATTTTTATTGTCATTGTGAATTCTTTTACTGCACTTTATTTTGTTAAAGTAGTCGAGAACGGCTAACAGACGTTGAAGCATTCGACAAGAACTGCTCGAAGTTTCCTACAACGTAAACGATTCTGGACAAGCTTTACTAACACAATAGAGAAGGTGTTGGTTTGGGGGAGGAGGAGACGGGACGGATTCATGCAGTGACGATGATTGGATTGAGGGTTCCTATCCCTTCCACCCAACCCTCGCCTTTTGAAAGAGGAAACAGGACTCGAGAACACTGAGACAGAGAAGCCCTAGCGAGGCACCATCCCCCCATATAACGCGCCTGATTTGCTCAGCATTGTTCTCCGATGCAGTATACAATGGAGCTTCTATAAGCAAAGGAGGTGATAAACAATAGCATAACAATGCATACAGACAGACAGCTTCAGAGGGGGTGGCTCTCTTGTCCGATACAGAGGCTTGGAGGCGGGGGCGGTAACCTGTTACGTATGTGGTACGGTTCTCATTAGGGATATTTGAATAGATTTAGACTATTGCATCAAGATTACACGAGGCTTTGAATAGTCAGAGGGAGACGGCATCTTGATAAGAATCTTAATTTCCGGTTTTCTTACGTAATTAAACTCTGGATCCATAACGAGTAATGATTGAGTATATCTGCCCCTGCAAACAAAAAAAGAAAAAAAGTAACAGCACGAACCAAGTATATATATATATATATGATAATTCTGCTTCGAAGGAAGGCGGTATAAAGACAAATTTTAAAAAATTATAAGGAAAATATTTTGACCCATGATAGATGAATGGAATGTAACGGAATTCAATCCAGTTCCCTTGTATCATTCTGGCCAATATTATGATAACCCATGGAAATGCCCTTCGGATGGTATAAGCAAAAATCACCGCTAAGCATCGGAAAAAAATCTGACTAGCTTCCATGCTCTGTGAACGAAGTTCGAAGCTTCAGAGGTCAAGGATGCGAGAACGCACTGTCTCCTCAATGCTATTGCAGACTTCAAGAGGGATACAGTAGGAAGCAATGGTTGAATGATAATTAGCAAGGAGAAACCGAAGAAAGTTAGAGAGAAGCGTTCTCCAATGCCACTTCGTTCACCACAAATTTCGCATGAATTCACCTTGGATTGAATCCAGGACTCCGCGATGAGCAGCCAGCGTTAAGCTGTCTGAGATATAAGAGGGACCCTCCCACAAAGAAAACAAACTCCGTGGTTTTAGTCCACAAGCGAACTATGCCGACCGAGAGACCGCCGCTTGTCGGCGAAGTTAGTGTCAACCTTAGCGGATAGAGGGTGTCGCGTGGTCAGCTCAACGAATCCCCAACTCTGTTAATTTCGGTTTTCTAGACCGGAGCCACTATTTCCTTGAAATAGCTCCTCAGTTATCCTCACGAGGCTAAGTTGACCCCGTTCCAGATTCATTACTTCTCAGAAAATCTGGTAGCGCCGGGAATCGAACCCGGGGGTCTGGATCTGTAGCCAGGACCTCTGACCACTAGACCACATAAGCGGTCTAGCAAGGCCCCATCTGACACTAAAGTTTTTGAAAATCAGCCACTTATAAAACCAAGGTATAAAGCCTATTGAACCTGTCGCTTTAAGTAACGAGATATTTTTAAGATAAAAGGTAAAGTTGTACCTGCACTTACTATTTAACCATCACGTCATGAATTGCTCAATCTGTATAGAGATGGGCTACGGGCTGGACTGCCGGGGTTCGATTCTCGGCAGAGGAAAAAGATTTTTCTCTTTCTAGGGAGTGGAGTCAGCTGTGGAGTCAATAATCCAGCACCCTATCCAATAGATACAGGGGGTAAATTGTCCGGGGCGTGAAGCTGATCACTCTAGTCTAGTGCCGAGGTTAAGAATTCTGGAACTATATGTCCACTCCCCAAGACGCCTTCGGTTTAAGGTGCTGATTGAATGATTCTCCTGTTATTTAATAACGTTTCTCAACTGTACGAGTAAGTGGTACATCGAATGAAAAGCCGCGATGATTGAGAATGGTGAATATATAAAGATTTATAAGGAAGCGGTCGTGTCCTATTTAAATTAAATCTCCTGCCATTGGCTTGGAGGGACTGATGAAAACCACGGAAACAATCATGTTAACCGACTGGTTCTTAAAGGGTAACTGCCGAGTACAGAAATATCACCACCCTGGTTATAGTTGTCTTCAACTTAATGATCCTCACAGTAGAAGCTTGGTTTGTTAAGCAGAGCCTGCTTTGTTAGTTAATGAAAACTGAGCCCCCGGAGCCCTGTGCTGTGCGAGTCAAGGGATTGTGATACCAAATAATTCCCAACTTCGTTGACGACTGTTTCACGACTGCCAGAAGCGCCTAAGATGATTGTTCATTACGAGGGCTGCGGGTGTTGTTTGGGTGATGGGTAAACTTAAAGACAGGGGATATTTCCGATACTGCTGGGTGGCTGGACCTGGAGAAGGGTAGTAATGAGGAGGGTTGTAATTCCTGAGCCTCAATACTGGGCTTTACTCACAGAGACGCCCTGCACTAATGAAAGAAGCGTCGCTCAGCGGGGGGTAGTCCAAGGGTTGGTTGGTTCAAGGAACGTCGTAAGGAGGAAAAGAACCCCAGGGGGCACCCTACTGTGATACCACATCCCAAAATCCCACCCCCTCATCTCCACAAAACCTTCTTTCTTTTCCGTACGCTTCTAGCAATCTCTCAGCTTTCGCGAAAGAACAGAGAAAGAAAAAAAAAGATGGATGTGTTTTTCCACCCCTCCCCCCTGCTCACATCAAATCCCCAACCGGATAGAAGGAAAAGAAAAGCAGGGTGAAGTGAGGAGTTGGGGTAAGAAGGGTATGGACGTCGTGACGCTACCGACGCCAAAGGAGAAGAGGAATAAGACGAGGTTCAAGTTGCCTGTGAGAAGGAAGGGGGATATTTCAAACATTGCCATGATTGCTCGTCTCAGTGCATGGATTGCGGGGGGGGGGGCGCTCCAATGGTCCGGTTATGTGTTGCCATAATGCTACTAAGGAAGCAGAATGATTTGTTTTTCGATGTTGACGATTTATAATTTTTACTTTCGTGTATAAAATATTTAATTTCGTCAATTTTAACACACAGATATCAGTGGTACATGTGTCTGGGACAGCCTCTTTATTTCGAGAGAGCCTCGGTTACAATCCCAGAAACTGTCACATACAAATAAACAATATATTAACTTGTACTCTTCTTCAAGTATAATTAGAATGATCAGGTCAAGGAAGTTGCCGCGTGGTAGCGTAGTTGGTTGAGCACTATGCTACAAGCCGGAAAGTCGCGGGTTCAAGTCCCGCTGAGGTCATTGGATATTTTCAATTAACATAATCCTTCCAGCCGCACTATGGCCCTGGGGTTGTCTCAGCCTCTAACAGAAATGAGTACCAGGAATATTCTTTGGAACGTTTTGAGGGGTAAAGGGCGGCCGGCACGTAAGGCTGACAACTTTACCACCATCTATGAGACGATTGTCTAGAAAATTTGGGAACCTCAATATCTCACAACCCTATGGGCCTCCACGGCCTGTTACAGGGATGCCTTGTTCTATAGAGTTAGCTATTTTCGAACGAAAGTACTTGAAGCTTTATCAGAGTTTTTCTTATATGTGGACAAGTTGTTCCAAATTACCATTCTAATTTGACAGTCATGTGGAAGTCCCAATCGCTTACGTATATTTTAGGTATTTTTCAACACTGAACAATTAGGATATTTTATGACTATCATTCGCGATCTTATTTACTGCTCAACGTCCCTAACTTGGGTCGAATATAGAGGTTCGTAGCGCTGCTCTGGAGAGTAGAGTAAGTTTGTGTATATGCTCTGTATATGTAAACTTAGACTATCCTATCTATCTGTAGTCGTATATCTGTCTGTTCATCCATCCATCTATCTATGGCTCTACAGCCCTTGTTGGGCCTTGGCCGTTTTTTAGTCTATTGATATTTTACAAGGTCAATAGGACTCCATGGATGTGGGATCAGCCCGTCGCAATTAGGCAATTTCTGGATAAGTAACGTATTTGCATAATCGCTTCAATTTTTATAATATAGGACTATGCAAAGTTCCTTTCATCATTACTTCCTAAATGTATCTCACGTGAGAATATTGGCACATACGTCCTGCTGACTCCAAGAACTATAAAACCTGTCTTCAGACATAATATCGGTATGAACTTCCCCTCTTAACTACGGACAGCAACGCTTAGCAACAGACAAAAACATCACCCCTCCAGCTGACTATGAAAGCAGAAGAGAAATATCAAATGGCGTGTCTGCTTTGATGCTTTCTTGTAATTCGTAATCTTCTGGCACTTCGAGAGTTATGTATTATTATTATCATAATAGCGAAATTATGTTAATACAGCTTGTATAGTAAATGAAATATAAAACATGACATAAAATACGAAATAACTTGCCTCATTTTATATTGACCAGTAATCATTATTTCCTTGAGCTTAAATCATATTCATCTGAATTATTGTAAAATGCCTAATGAGGAATAAATCAATTGTAAATTAATGTGTCTGCAAAACTGAAGGTGATTTATTGCAATGTAATTTTATGTATCTGCAAACATATATGAGACTTGAAACGTAAGCTTGCCTCCTGTTTCTGGTGACTTCTTGCTGGACTTACTGTCCGACACCGAAGATTAAAGTCGTATGCTCCTCGGAAAAGTCATAATACTCGTATTTGTATCTGAACTCGAGGATGTTACGATCCATAATTCCGCACGTCTGGTAGTCAAGGCTGTGAGAACATCAAGTCAAAGATGCGAAACTCGGTGGAAAAGTTGTAGCACCGTTTTGCCAATTCATTGACTTTGCAAGTTGTTAATGAGTCAGTATCGTAGATTACTGTAGACCTTGAATATTATCACGTACTGATAATTATAAGCGACAGAGCATAAATAATAATAGTACTAGACCGCATTATATTTCAAACATCTGTTTCAAGTTCTCTAATTCTCTGACGAAAAATAAACACAAATCTTACAGCGTCATGTAGGTATAATTCCGAAAAACCAAGTAATGCTTTCCTTATCCTCTGACCAGTTTTACTAAAAAGAGGTAAAATTACCCTGTACTTAATTAATTACGCACCATGCCACGAAGACGTATGGGAGGGTGGAGGTATACGTTCACCATTCTTAATCTTAGCCCTAGTGGGAGGTGAGTGGTCAGCTTCACGCTCCTGCCGCTTTACCCTCTGGTGCCCATTTAACAGAAATTTTGTTGGGCGTCAGAAACTGCCTGGAGGCTACAGAGAAAGGAAAATCCTTACCCCAATCGGGAATCGAAACTCGGCCGTCCAGCCGTCTCTGCCCTATCGCAGTTCTTACCAGACAGTAAGAACAGAAAAAGAAAATAGATCCAGAAGTTCTTGAATTTGACAGGTGTATGACAGCCTCGATGGTTTAGTGGTCAGAGTTCCTGCCTAAAGATCCAGAAGTCCAGGGTTCGATTTCCGGCGCTACCATATTTTCTGAGATGTATTGAGTCTCGAACTGGGTCCATCGAGCCGCGTGAACATAATTGAGTAGCAATTTCAAGGAAATAGCGGATTCGGTTTAGAAAACCGAGATTAACGGCCGTGGAGATTCGTTGCGCTGACCAAGCGACACACTCTACTCGTAAAGTTGACACTAAGATCGCCAACAAACGGCGGGCTGTATAGTTCGCTTGCGAACTACAGGCCACGGTGCTTGTTTTCTTTTATTAATAGTTTTATATTCATAAAGCATTCTGGGCGGAAAAACAAAACTACTGTCCACATTTGATAAAGCTATACTTCAGATATAAAACCAAAACTGGTTGGACTTCATTAATCACACACAAATCACTCAGTGGAATTTACTGACTATGTCAACCGCATATCATCTTTGCCTGGGGCAGCTGCATCTCGACAGTTCTGCCTCCGGTCTTACCAGAACTGTTCGCATGCATTTTCACAGAAAGTATGTATAATATGCGTAGTGGTACTTTAACGACGCTTTTTCATGTACACACATCACACAGCGTCAAATGAATACAAACGATGAACCGAAAAAGAAAATGTATTTGACAAAGCGGTCATTGCTTAACTGAGAATACTACAACGGAGTCTGCCCGGACGGACTGAGGGGAGTACCAGTCTGGCTCGAGAGTCCAACACAGCAGCTGCCCATTACGAAGCAGGAGTGGCAACCGCTCGAATGTAACATCGATAAAATCTGTCGTGTATATTACACATGTGTGGCAACTAACTCTTGATCGAAACTGTACGTCAGTACCCCTGCTAGGGGGAAATTGGATTTTTATTTTTCTCCAATGTGTTGCTACCAAAAGAGCGGATGCCGCTAGAAAGAGGAATTCCTTTTCAGCTAAAGAAAAGAAGATAGACAGAAGAGAGAATAGGTACAGAGTGACGAACATAAGAGGGAAACTTCTGATCAAGAGGGAACTGCGCGTCTAAATTAATACGGACATTCCTGGATAAGAACATCATACTGAAATATGTAGAAATTTCATCCATTTTTTCACAATTGAAAGCTGAGAAAATGTAATTCCTGTTTAGGATTTGAAGTTCTCACAAAGGTGGCTATGAAGAGTTCTGTCTTCTGGGATATGAAAACAATTAGTCCCTTAAAATTGGCCGACGTTTCGGAGGACTGTGTCACCTATGTCTTTGTCAAACACAATATAAAGGATGATTTGAACTGAATTGTTGCTAATATTTGTGGTTTATTTTGCCACGTCGGTATTTAAACTGTATAGCTTCGAATTGGAAGATGGTTCATGGCTGATGAATTGGAATAGACATAGAAGGAAACAGTCGTTTCCTTAATTGAGATATCCCGGAATTTGCCTGGAGGGCCTGAGGAAAACAAGGACAAATTTAATGAAATTCGAACCTGACTCCCCCACAGCTNCACGGGTTCAAGTCCCAATGAGGTCATTGGACTTTTTTCAATTGACCTAATCCTTCCAGCCGCACTATCCCCTTGGGGTCGACTCAGCCTCTAACAGAAATGAGTACCAGGAATTAATTAAATAATTTTCCTGGGAGTAAAGCGCAGCCGGCGCGTTAGGTTGACAACCTTACCGCCATCTTTGCGCCGATTGTCTATATAATGTGGGAGCCTCGACGTCTCACAATCCTACGGGCCTCCACGGCATGTTACAGGGATAGCTTTACTTTTTTTACTTATTAATTATTATTATTATTATTATTAGCAAAGGCGTAAAGCGAACTGACAACTTGTGAGTGAAGTGAATTCCAAAGAACGCAGTTTCGAGACGTATTTCTTTCAGAGGAACAAGCTTGCCAGACTCTGCTTGGAACTTTGCTCGTACTTCTGCCACTTACTAAACTAATCTTATTCATGTACTTCTTTTGGCTTATTTTGGACTTCACCCATCGTCCGGTATATAAAAGACAAAAAAACCCACGACGTTTCGGAGACTGGATCTGTCTCCGTCTTCAGGTGTATAGGGAAGGGTAAACCTGCTCAGGCTTTCAAGTCTATCTAATCTTATTCATGCTAATTTATTTCTCATACTTTTTTTTATTGTTAGTGGGCTGGGACTAAGTCCTTTGTACTGCAGCCACTTCTGGCCTATTTTACCAGCCCCAGATGATAGGTGAGGGTGATTGTGGAGCAATTGGTGGAATGAAGATTGGCAGGGGAAACCGAAGTACTTGGAGGAAACCTGGCCCAGCGCCACTTTGTCCACCACAAATCCTACTTGAGCAGACCCGGGATCGAACCCGGGCCGACGCGGTGGGAAGCCAATGACTAACCGCTTGAGCTATGGCGCGGCCCATATTTATTGCAATAACTTCAACAGGCGATAGAATACAACAACTCTCTATTGCTCTATGACTACCCGCACTAGAGCACAAACTATAGGCTGGCCTCCACTTACGGGCTTGGCCTTAAGTCATCTTAACCTTATTCAGAGTTACGCATAAAAACAGTGGATTCAGAAGTACGTGTGTTACCGATTGGCTTGGTTAGGTGGTTATCTATCCTGCCTCGTATCGGAAAGTCCTGGGTATGCATCTCGGCCAGGACAGGGGCTCTCTTCACTGAGTTACGTCACCGGCCCTTCCTTCAGCTGATGGGACAAGAGCAAGGCCTCCTACCCAACACATCGCTCAGCCCATTTTACATTGAACGATATGATGTCTGTCATGGGTGCCCGATAAAGGGGGCTGGGGTAAGGAGTTATTGCGAGGAGCATGCATTCCCTACGGGGCCCTTATAAATTCAGATATTATCCCTGATGCAGTGTAATAAGTGTTAGATAGAATGCTTTAACTGTGTGATAGACCAAAGATTTTAATTACTTTTCAAGCATGAGTAGTATATGCTGCTATATATATTCCAAAATTGATGACATCTGAAACATGCCTTCCGACCGGGCACTGAAAGTATAACTTCTGTAAATGGTAAAGTTTCATTAAACCCAAGACTTAATTAACTGAAAAAGAACTTAATTTGTAATTGAAATATGTCATGTCGGCCAACTTTACCAAATTATTTAGGATTGAAGTGTGGATAAAAGAACTCTGTCCCTTCTTCTCATGCACGACTGTTCTTGTTTTATTTACAGTGCATTCGGTATTTTATGTAACTCCTGCTTCATGCTCCGGGGATTCCGAATTCTGGCCTAGACAACTATGGCCTTCTGCTCTTATTTAAGAGAGTACTTTAAAAGTAGGCCACGACCGCTTTCTTGCACATGCCTCCTATTTGTTCACAATCATATTCCTGAGTGATGCTTTGTTATGCAGTTGATAAGCCGTAGCTAAATGAACTAAGAAACAACATTTGGGGCATGCACTAAAACAGAATTTGAAACACAGATTTATGTACGTACATCATTAATGCTAATTAGGAAATGACCGAAGAAAACCTAAAATTCTGAACAATATTTCTGCGGGTTGTGAGGAAGCACTGGCGCTTTCCAATATTTTTACCCTGGCAATTTTTCATACTTTCTGTTCTCTGTCTACATATTCACCCACACTCTTGTCTAGGATCTGAAAAATTCTTCATCATCACAAAGTATTTCTTCTCTCTGCATACTGTCTCCTATCTCTCGTGTGTTTTTTGTGTCGGTTCGCTCACTCGCTCAGCCCTTGCCCAGAGAAACGCCATCACTTTATCTCTGCCCGTTTCCTCCCACCTCTCTGCCATAGTGTCGCCCCATAGTGACGTTTGGTGGAAGAACCATTTATCATCCATCAGATGCTTTGTCTTCTGACATGTCAGGCTTCAGAGGGTTGGTCGATGGGGTGAGGAGAGAAGGGGAGACCCCCCACGAGTAACCTCATAAATATGGCGTTCGTGCGCACATGCGCACATCTTCTAAGGCCACATATGTTGTTATATGGGTCCATATAATGATATATAAAATATATATGTACACACAAAACAAGTATAGGTATCTGTTTATCTAAGTGATCCATCATAAGGCACACCTATGTACATTTACAAAATATTATGGATGCACTACTATAGGAACCTATTTGTCCAGACTTGTTTTATTTCAATACTGAGACATCTCTTCCGTTTGTGTGTATAGAGTTAGTGTCCTGGTGTTCTACTGTCAGATTCTTATCCAAGGTGACTCTGATCCTAGAAGTAAACATGGTCTTGCAGCCTTTAAACTGACACGAAAGAATTTTCAGATTTTCATTGCAAATGCTGCTCCCCCCACTCTAAGTAAAGTTGCCCCTTGTTGCAGTGATACGAATCTTGCAGATTGGGACCGCATTTTTCCTAACGTCCACTGAAAGAATAATAAAAACAGCAGCATTCTCAGTTACGGGTCTGTTCTGAGGTCCATTACGCGTAAAACTGATTGTTGAATTATGGATTAAGACCTCAGTTCTTTATTGAGAAATATTTGCAGTTTCTTTTATTCACATTTATTTGTTTTATAATTCGGTTGACATGCTCCACAAAAAATCTGATGTGGCCAAGGACGACAATTATAACTGGGGGGAAGACGAGCATGGATCTCAAGTTGTAGCAGAAAAACATGGAGTGGAAACCATACTTGGGGCAACTAAGTGCAGATGAGAGGAAACTATAGTCCAGGTCAGCTAGATCTGTCTGTGCCGGTTGAATTAAATTGATCTGGCTTACGTTAGGTTTCAGCGGCTCTAAGTGAATAGAGTGTTCCATAAAAGAGGACGATTTGTTCGCCAGATGAAGGACTGATTATTAGATTCCTTTGGTAGCTACTGAGCTGGATAGCTCTGTCGGTATACCGCAGTGTTTCTCAACCGCAGGGCCGCGGCCAGGTACCAGGCTTTGGCATCAATTAGCGTATAGCGATTAGCTACGAGTTGGACGGCAGAGAGACGGAGTTCGAATTCCGGTAGTGACAAGATTGTCACGGTTCCGGGGTCCTCCTATCCAACGGGTACCGGTAGCCATTCCCCGGAGTAAATCTGCCGAGGCCTGAGCTGACTACTCGCAAAATAGTGCCGCCTGTTACTCCTTTTGGCGTAGTGTTTAATTAGTTAAACACAGGGACAACTTTACCTTAACCTGGTAGTTAATCAGCTACTTTCTCTAAGCTACTTGCAAAGCAATCGATTCTATCCATTGTGTTATAATATTATACAAGAAGTTCTGGGAAGAATTATTCGTCTACTTTGCTTTGACATGACAAGGACCGCATACGAAACGAAATATGTTAAGGGATAAACGCAGAGACTCAGACAGCAAGGCGATCGCATGAGCCTCATAACAAAAATTAGTGGGAGATGCACAGACAGACACACAGCGAGGTTATCTCATAAGTCCCATAAGCCTAAACAGTTATGGGGGATACGCAGACAGATGATCGGCCATGAATGGTTGTACAGATAGGCACATACAGATCCTGTCTTGTAAAATATATAAAGATTATGTAGTGTACAGTCGTTAAATAGGGTAAAAGTCGATATGAATTATGGAATAAGCCTTCCTTGCAAAATCATGCAAAAATGGCAATTCATAGTGAGAATCAAGAATCCAGAAGGTTGTAGTAGATTATTTTAATTTATTTCCGAAGAAATGTATCAAAGAATCTAAGAAGAAAACAGGAACAAGACCAGTGATGATAACATTGGCTGGGGAGTTCAAGCCAGGTTTCTCGAGACTGCGAATCAGTACCCGAGGCTTGGGTCGTGATGTCAAATTTTTGTTTTTTTCTAATCTCAAAATTTTTCAACAAGGCTGCATGCAATTAAGCACAGAGATAAATGTGGTACAATACAAAGCACGCAATGTATTTATTCGGATTCAAAAACTGCAATTTTGCTTCATAACTTGGGCTGTCACTAATGAAAATATCAAGAACGTCGTTATAATTAATCGGTCTGTTAATAAGGTAAGACTCGTTAAAATTATATGTCTTCTGATAGGGCTACTTAAGCTACTGACAATTTTTGTTACAGAAGTATAAGGAGAGAGAAGGTCCATTACATGAGCAAGAAGGAGGAGGCCTTTAAGAAAACGATGACTTCCTGCCTGACAGAATACATAATAAAAAGTCTACATTACATCGGTAGAGACAGCAGCTGAAATATCACGTGATAATATCTGTTTTATACCCAACATAAAATGTTATTTTGATGTTGTTAGTTGGCCAGCAAAGGAAGATCGCATCATGTCGCCCTCCGGCATTAACAATTTCCATACTCTCTGCTATATCATTATTCTAATAGGCTTCAATATCAGCTCCTCGTAAACTGAAAGACAGTTGTATCTAGCCTATAATTTGGTCCTTGGTAGTTTCGCAATCCCACATTTTGTATCTCTGAGAAGTACAGTTCACCGAATAAATAACGGAAACACTTTTCGTAATTCTGTTCTCACATTAAATATAATTAAGCTGACAAAGTAAAGTATGGTGAGATGGACAGGGCATGTAGCACGGACGTGGGCGAAGAGGAATGCATATAGAATTTTAATGGAAAAACCAAATGGGAAAAGACCACTGCGAAGACTTAACCGTAGGTGGGAGGATAATATTAAAACGGATCTTAGCAAGATAACATAGGATGATATGGACTGGATTCATCTGGCTGAGGATGGGGACCAGTGGAAGGCTCTTACGAACATGTTACTGAACCTTTGGCTTCCATAAAATGTTGGGAAGTTCTTGAGTAGCTGAGAACCTAGTGGCTTCCCAAGAAGGACCCAACTCAATGAAAGTTGTACTTACTTGGAGAAGTATAGATTATCCGATAAATAAAGGATATACTTCCCTCGTAGTTCTATCTTGACATTTTGTATTAGGTTTTGTAGTAGTTGTTAGTTAGTAGTTCCTAGCAGGGTTTCCCTTAACCCTTTAAAGTACAGTGGTTGCTATACATACCACATATTTCTTAACATTAAATAACTCTGCGTTCTACTCCTAGAATATAATTTGCCTCTTCTATGATTTGCAGAATAAGTAGCCATTGTTTATCTGAACTGCATGAATCATGTGCATATGCGTCCACCTGAATTAGGAGAATGCAGCCATTCAGTTCGTTGGTCAAGGAAAGTGAAGTATATTAGAATTACTTTTGATGGAAACTCGTCTGAAATAAACATATGGAGAGCGTAGCAAAGAACACGTTAGCAAGAATTTCAGAGGATTAGCAGAATCGAAATCAGGAACATGAACCTGGACCCTTGCACTCTTTGCAGATACTGCGTTGACTCATCCATCCAGTGGTTATATGGCCCTCATCCCTCAGCTGCTGTTCGCCTTCAGTTCCCTCAGTTCATAGGTGATGACTTCCAGTACTGCCGAGTTACTTGAAGCCCAGTCTATCGCACCGTACACAGTTTTCCCGTTAGTCCTCCTTACTTCAAATTACACTTTGAACAGAGGCATACCGCGGAGATATTACAGGTTCGGTTCCAGATCACGACAATAAAGCGAGTCATACACATTTTTTGGTTTCCCAGTGCATATAAAAGTTATGCTTACACTATACTTTAGTTTATTAATTGTGCAATAGCATTATGTCTAAAAAATGTACATACATTAATTAAAATGACTTTATTGTTAAAATGTGTTAACCATCATCTGAGTATACGAAATTCCTCTATTCGTTGCACGTCACCAGCTCTCTGTTATCTCCTTCATTATATCTTTTTTCCCCCTTGGCACTACAGCCCCAGTGGGCCTAGTCCTACCTCCATGAACTTCTCCATTCACTTGGGTGTTTCTAGATCTTGCACATTCGGTAGGACTCCTTGGGCGGGTGATCAGCTCGTCTCAAGGCCTCTACCTGTACACAAACACAGAAAGACGCGCCCACACAAACTAAACATCCAGGCCCTGAGTGGGATTCGAACCCACGATCCCGGTTTCCAAGCGAGCGAAGACAGTACATGCCTTAGACCGCTCGGCTACCGTGACCGGCGACGTTTTTCTTTACTCGCCTAAAATTCCTTCTTCGTGTATTCTGAACCTTCTGATTCAGAGCGTCCTCTCACATCTGGTACAAAGTCCAGGTTCACATCCATAGCATAACATCGTTCTTACGAATGTTCCATTAAGTACAGATCACAGAAAATACTGGTCAAATGAAACCATTTCAAGAGCTGCTGATTGACAATAGCAACAGGTGAAAATAATATTGTCCCACGCCAAGAATACGGATGCGGGGAATGTAAACATAGGCCAACGCATTCGTTTTCTCAGTACTAGGCGGATCGATAAGATCAGTGTCATGCTTAGGCCGATTTAGCCCCGGAGGAAAGAACCTCGATCACAAGGCGAATGGGCGTCTGCTTGGATCCCAGGAGCAGTGTGAAGGCGATGACCAAGAGACATCTCCATGCTCTTGACGGAAATTTGACCCTAGCCATCCATCCTGAAAACTAGGGCTTACAACTTATGGCACGCGGGCCACACGAGGCCCGAACATTTGTTTGTGCGGGAATATTGTTTCATTTCGCGATATATATATACATACATACATACTAACATTTTCCTCGTCTGCAAAAAGCCCGGCGAATCACTCGAAGAAAATTGGAAAATATGGTTGCTTAATATTCCGTGTATTTTCTGCAATTGATTTAATGTGACACCTAATAAATTAGTTACAAAATGTAATCAGTGTAACCCCACGATAGTATATATATATTTATTGATACGATCCAGCAAACACTCAGGTACGGATTTTCAAGTCCCGTAGACAAAACAAAATTTAATTTCAGAATATATTTTTGAACCCCGTAGCCTCAAGTCTCATTCGTGTGCTTGTGCTTCATAACCTGGTCGTTGAAAGTCGTGGTGGGGGAGGGAGATATATGTATTGGTAAATTGGAACAAATATATTATTTTAAACACGGATACTTTTTTATTGCTAGTGAGGTGGGGCTTAGTCCCTTGTACTGCGGCCACTTCTGGCCAATTTTACCAGCCCCAGATGATAGGTGAGGGTGATTGTGGAGCAATTGGTGGAATGAAGATTGGCAGGGGAAACCGAAGTACTCCGAGAAAATCTGCCCCAGCGCCACTTTGTCCACCACAAATCCCACTTGAGCAGACCCGGGATCGAACCCGGGCCGCCGCGGTGGGAAGCCAACTTGAGCTATGGCGCGGTCTAAACGTCGATACTACTGCTGTCCATAAGATGCAGTGTAGTAACTTAGACAGCTCAGCCGTACTGCAAAGTCGATTTCACATATTAAAAACTATGTCTTAATTCTCGGTTTAATTGCATTAAGATTGACTCTAATGTTATCCGAGTGTCAGTAAACATCAAGCCTTGAAGATATGGAAGTCGTGTACTGGCAAGAGGCAACGTATTCTGAAACTCGAGCGTAGATGGAGATGAGCGGTTGGTTATACTATCCAGCCGCCTTTACTTAGAGAAAGAGGTCCCCCAAGAGAGGGGGTTTCGATGACCCAGACGCGTCGGTGATGTTGCTGCTGCCGCAAATCAATAAGCGGCTACCACGTCAGTAACAAGTTATCACGGGCCCAGAAGTAAGATCAGAAACAAGACAACTGTTCTTACGTAACCCTGACAACATATTATAGAAACGAAAGGGTACAACGTTCATCTTTATATTATTTAACACCTTATGGTCGGATAATGGTAAGGGTTATCACGTTTTATGCTTTAGTCTATAATTGCTTGTCTAGCGACAAAACAGCATTGGATTCAGATCGCTTCATGTATTATATATCTGCTAGAATAGAAGGACATATATATATGTATATTATGATCAAAATCCGGATATTATACAATAACACAAGTTGGAAATTATACATTATTACTGATTATTACGTATAATTTTGGTTAGTCGCTATTTCCGCAAGATACATACAACAGTCTCGAAACAGTTACTAAACAGACAGAGGGGAAGGAAACAGAGCAGAATATTTTACGTTATAGCGCCTATAAATATTCAAGTATTTATTGCAAAGCATTTGGTACTCAATTTCTCCTCCATAAACCTATTTGAATTTTATAATAATATCATTGTTCAGTGGGGGACCGTGGTAGCGTAGTTGGTTGAGGCACTATGCTACAAGCCGGAAGGTCGCGGGATCGAATCCCAATCCTTCCAGCCGCACTATGGCCTTCGGGTCGACTCAGCCTCTAACATAAATTAATACCAGGAATATTCTTGGATTGTTCTTGGGGGTAAAGGGCTGACAACCTTGCCGCCATCTATGAGCCGATTGTCTAGAAAATGTGGGAACCTCAACATCTCACAACCCTATGGGCATCCAAGGCCTGTTACAGGGATGCCCTTACTTTTACTTACTTTTATCACTGTTCAGTAACATTTGTTTACTAAAGTGCTCGACAATACGAAGCAATGTAAATGAGACTCAGAACAATGNAATAATAATAATAATAATCGAGCCCCAAACGGCCATTTACAGAACGAGCAAGTTCAAAGGAAGATAAATAAAGCACACACAAAATACAAAACAAGATAATTTATACTAGGTAACAAAGTAAGTAAAGTAAGTAAAAGTAAAGCTATCCCTGTAACAGGCCGTGGAGGCCCATAGGGTTGTGAGACGTTGAGGTTCCAAAATTTTCTAAACAATCAGCTCAAAGATGGCGGCAGGGCGCGCATCGTCCGACCTTTACCTCAAAGAATATTCCATGAATATTCCTCGTACTTATTCCTGTTAGAGGCTGAGTCGACCCCAGGACCATAGTTCTGTTGGAAGGATGTCAATTGAAAAAAATCCAATGACCTCTACGGGACTTGAACCAGCGACCTTTCTGCTTGTAGCATAGTGCCTCAACCAACTACGCTACCGCGTGTCCCCCCCCCCATTAGGTAATAGAGTAAAAAGTAATAATAATACAATTATTTAGTTTTACATACTAACTCAACAATTACAGAATTCAACTAGAGTTAACAGACTGTAACGGATACAAAGTGAAGGAAACAACACACAGATGGAGGACAAATTTATTTGAATTAATTTATTAAAATTTGACAACAACTGAAAGCCAGTTACATGCAAGTACTAAAGAAAGAAATGCACATTGATATGAACTATGTGTACAAGGAAAAGAGGAAGATAAAATACACAAGAACGTTATACAAAATCCTAGTAAGTGGAATATTATTATTATTATTATTATTATTATTATTATTATTGGTCTGCAAAAGCCTCGTGTATCATTACAAGTGCTATTAAAATATTCACTGTAAATTAATGAAAAAATCTCTATACATTCTAAAAATGTAAACAAAATTTGCTGCAGAAACGGATCTGGCTGACTGAATAAGTTTTGCGCGATGGCGGATACCAAAGCCGAAAATTCTTTGATTTACAAAGTAGGTAACGTAAATTAACAGTACCAAAACTGGAGAACAAATAAGTTTGTTTTTAAAAAATATATTAATAAGAAATAGAGAATCACTGACTTTCCGTCTGGATTGGACTGGACTGGACTGTTGAAATTTCCAATCTATCTAACACTCGTAAGTCATCATATCCCTTATCTCAAGTTACAATGTGAAATTTGATGTAATATAATGTTGCAGATTTTCCTTAAATTCTTTCAAGTTCTGATGAGCCAGTCAGTTTGTAGTAGTTGCGAACAAAAGAAGCCAACTCATATATCGGACTGCACTGTTATACACAGTCATAAAATTATTAAGAATAGAAAGAAAAATTTACTATAACGAGTCGAACCTATCTTCTTGAAGACTAATGGAAAAGTAATAGTAGCAACAGCAGCAGAAGAAGTAGTAGTATTAGTAGTAGTAGTAGTAGTAGTAGTAGTAGTAGTAATTACTGCAGTAGTAGAAATAGTAGAAATGGTAAAAAGTAAAGCTATCCCTGTAACAGGCCATGGAGGCCCATAGGTTTGTGAGACGTCGAAGCTCCCATATTTTCTAGAAAATCGGCCCTTCAGACGACGGTGAGGTTGTCAGCCTTAAGCGCCGGCCGCCCTTTATCCCCCTAGGAAGATACCTGGTACTCATTTTTGTTAGAGACTGAGTCGACCCCAGGGCCATAGTGCGGCTGGAAAGGCTAGGTTAATTTTAAAGAAGCCAATGATCTCATCGGGAATCGAAACCACAACTTTTCGGCTTGTAACATAATGCCTCAACCAACTACGCTACCGCATGTCCTCTTTTTAAGAAAGATTAAGCTGTCCCTCTAAGAGACCGTGGTTCTCATAGGGATCTGAGACGGCGAGGATCCCCCATTTTCTAGACAATCGACTCACAGATAGCGCCGGAAGCCCTTTACCTCAGGAAGATTCCTGGTACTCATTTCTGTTGAAGGCTGAGTCGGTCCCAGAGTCATATTGCGGCCGGAAGATCAATTGAAAAGAAAAATCAATGACCTTATCGAGAATCGAACCCGCGATGTTCCAGCTTGTAGTATAGTTCCTAGACCAACTACGCCATCGCGTGCCCCATAGTAGAAACGGACACCTGGTATGTCCAATCTCCAGTTTCCTAACTTCCCTTCCCTGCACTGAATGCTCCTTTGGTCGTGTGCAGTAGGTAAGGCTTAGAGGCTGCAAAACTTTTGGTACTAGTACATCATGAGAGAATGCCCTAAAGAAAATTATTGAGATCAAATGTGCACCTCCTTCAAAACCACTTATAACCAAACGAATAAACTTGTATCAAAATAAAATAAAAATTCACGAAATCGAACTTTAAAAGATGTCTTACTTAGCGAAGTTCACGTTTGTATTGCATCTGTAATCATGAGGCAACACAGGGATCGTTATTTCATACGTCTTCGCTGCGAACGTAGTAGGGGAAAAACACAGCGTCCCAAAGAATGCTGAATTGAATTAAGTCAGTCAGATACCTTTGCATTCGCCAGAAATCATAGATATGATTCCTGCATGGACCTCCACACTGCTGGTCACTTCTCCGTCTAGACAGCATAATCTTAATGGAGGCTAGGGAGCTCCATCCACCTATGATAAATATCCGTGTGTTATAATTATTATTATTATTTGTAACTGGCCTCTGTGCTGTTAAGTTTGCACGTAAATAAACATGAATTGAATTGAATTATTATTAGAAAAAATATGTGCGATCAAAATGAAAAAGATGCATGTATATTCTTGAACTAGATATGAAGAGGCGACAAAATAGAATTAAATTTAACTAAGACAAATAAAAAGCAAAAATTCCATGGCTTTTATTCCGCAAGAGAACCAAACCGACCGAGCGACCGCCCCTTGTCGGCTAAGCTAATACCAAATTTAGTGGGTAGAAGCTGTCGCGTGGTCAGGGCAACGGATCCCCACGGCCGTTAATTTCGGTTTTCTAGACCGGAGCCGCTACTTTTCCATTCAAGTAGCTTCTCAATTATCCTCACGAGGCTGAGTGGAACACGTTCCAGACTCACTACTTCTCAGAAAATCTGGTAGCGCAGGAAATCGTACCCGGGGCCTCTGGATCTCTAACCAGGAACTCTGACCACTAGACCAACGAGGCTATCAAAATTAACCAAGACACTAATACTTTGTATTTATCCAAGAAAAATAGGTATGTATATGAAATTAAACTTTGAATTAATAATCACCGCTTTTCATTTTCCAAAATGAAGCAAGAAAATACATTTGTTTCCTCTGCAATCATTTTTAGGAGTAAATTAGTAAAGGTCTACCACATATAGGTTAAAAACAATGAGAATTAGTTCTCAATGTCAGAAAACCAGAACGGTATCTCAAAGTATCAGCAGATCTTTATAAGTAAGGAAACTCAATTTAATTTCTCCGAAATTTAAAAATATACAAACTGTTGGATTTAATCAGCTACAAAAGAATCGATAAATCTTAAAAGTCTTAAAAATCTTAAAAGTTTAAACATGAACGTGAATTACGTTACAAGTCTATTTGGAATACGAAGTGAGTGTACTCTGTCGAGTCGTTATTTTAAAACATTTGATCCTCTTGAAAGCGTTACAATAGCAAAATCCTATATAGCTTACAAAAGCATCAGTAACCCGAAATAATTATACAAGGAGTGTAGTGGTGGGTTGCTTGTCGCTTTCAAACAACAGGCAACTGATAAATTGAAATTAACGTGATGCTGACACCCTTCTGCTTTTACCCCCTCCCCATTCAGTATTCATATCCCAGGGAGTAGCACACACAACTGTAGTTAATATCTGCCTTCCTTCGTCTATTGTCTTTACCCTCCAGCCTGTTCTGTGAAGTGGGGTTACTCAACTACCTAACCAACAGTTCAGATCCAGTAGAGTCTCACCTATTTAATCGCTCTTATGTTTGGCATTATTTAGGGAAATATAGAATAGAAAGAACTCCCTACAAGTGTTTATTATTTTTCTCATGATCTTACAAATAGGGATTTTTGGTTTATTTTGTTGAAAGATTTTACGTGAGACTTTTGAAACTTATGAAAATAACTAGGCTAGATTTCGGCTGCTATTTTCACACAAAAGAATTCGTTTCCTAACCTCTGTGTGGGGGGTGTGCTTTTAGTTACATCTGCATAAGATTAAAGCAACTGACAATTTGACCAACTTAATAAAGAATATGTTTGGGTATTTTTGCATAACTTCAAAATATCATCTTTTTACTCTTCTTTGCCTTCATCATCACCATCATCAGTTGCAAGATCTGCTCTAGGCAGGTTCAAACCGACACCATGCCCCATGTTCCATTCAAGGATATCAAATTTGTTCTACTTATATTTTTATATTTTTCTTGGAATTAACCTAGTACCATCGAAAAATTAATTCTTGAATATGTCTAGAACTTCCGGAAAGTGTACGAGCATATATCACAGCTTCAAATGGATTCTCCTAACATATCTTGCAACATTGTCACATCCTCGTTCTTAAGACTTATAGGCATAAATTGAAACTTTGTACCGTGTCCATGTCTGTAAAACTAAGCATAAACATCATCTTCAAGGAATATTTATAATTATAATTATAAGGCTGCATACAGAATTTGACATTCGGAGCCGAAATTAACCATTACGATCTAAGTAACCGCTATGTACCTATAGAGAAATTTGGGGGGGAATCGCGTGGCCATTGCACATTTTCAAACACATGTCTAAGAGGAAGGATAAATTGTTTAGCCCTTTAAAGCATATTGGTTGTATTCTGTTAGACGTATTGTAACACTTAGAGCCGTTGCTATGAAACGGCCGCGAGATGGGAGGATATACCAGAGTCTTTTCTGGGCAACGGCTCGATAAACCCGTTCTCGAAGCAACAAATTGACGCGTAACACTAGAAGTACTTTTGGAAACGAGGTATTCCTACGTGGTCCGTGCAGAGGAGTTATCTTGAAGACAATTGGGGTGACTAAGTCAGTTCTGTACGGGAGTCTGTGAAGAGAGGACTTTAGCCCAGAGTCAGAGGAATACCCATTTTTGGTAACATTACCAGGAAACGTCTAGTAACATATTTAGAACACTAGAGTATGTGCTCTAGTGAACTTAATATTGTGGAAATGGCGATAGTGTTATAGTTATTTGTAGTTACGCCCTGTAAGTGGTCAGTAAATCCATTCACCAATCCAAACCCCGTCTACAATCACACATACTCTCTGACAACTTGTGTGAGAAGTGGTCGGATTGGAAACTGCATTGGCTCTTAATCATTACTGCCACACTCCAAAAATGGAGCAAAGGGCGGAATTCCTGAAAGCCATGCGAGAAATTACGGAAACAGATAAATTCTCTAGCACCCAGATGGATGTCAAGACGAACGTAAATCTACAGGAAATGAAAGAGGCAGTAAGGACCAACCGAGAGGAAATGGAAGAAGGAATAAGAACCAACCAAGCAAAAACGGACGCCGATCTAAGAAAAATGAGAAGAGAAATGACGGCAAGGCTGGAAGCCACAGGACAACCACGAAAAACGGATGCCAAGATGGATGCAAATCAAGCCATGATAGACGCCAATAATGGGAAGTTTTTGTTCCTTCGAAGTAATCTCGTCTCCCGGATGGATTTCCTCCAAACCAGAACAGAGGCCGTTCTAGAAGGACCTAGAAAGGATGGACGTTCGGGAAGAGACGTCGGAAGAAACCGCAAGTCAGTTCTCTACGGGCGTCTGCAAAGAGAGGACTTGAACGCGTGAAGCTGAAAAATGTCCAGTTTTAGAAGAGGTTGCCAAGGAACTGCTGGTGAGGATAGGCTGGAAAAGGCTTAGCACATGATGTGGTGATTTTTGAATCATGGAGATTAACAGTGGTGCTGATGGCCGCGCCATAGCTCAAGAGGTTAGTTGCTGGCTTCCCACCGCGGCGTCCCGGGTTCTATCCCGGGTGTGGTCAAGTGAGATTTGTGGTGGACAAAGTGGCGCTGGAGCGGGTTTTCTTCGAGTACTTCGGTTTCCCCTGCCAATCTTCATTCCACCAAATTCTCCATCATCATAATCACCCGGGGCAGGCTACAATAGGCCAATCAGTGGCCGCCGTGCTGAGTGGACCCAATTGGACTCCACCCCCCACTAAGCGAATTAAGAAAACGGTGCTGCTATAATTGTTTGTACTTATGAGTCGCGTGTAAAACGCTCACTAAATTCATTCACCAATCCAAACCCCGTCTGAAGTCACATACACTACACGAGAGTTTAATTTTTTATTACGTTTTTCAGAGAGACTTTCCACAGAAGACCGTCACCTGCTATATATAGCCCCACATTAACATTAAATATAACGTCACGTTGCCTGTGCTATGGGTTTGTGTTTCGTGTGATTCTCAAAATAAGTATCGATTAATTCCCCGAAGAACCATTAACCGACCGATTTTTGGGTTGCAGACGCGACGCTTTTCCTGTGAAGTACGAACTATCTGGAAGACATTTATTTAATTACATCTCGGAACCAGACACTCGAAGATTGGAAGACAAACGAGTATATACATCCCAACATTACGATAAAGCCAACCTGAGTTCATTTACTGGCTGAGTGCTGCGCAATTGGATACAACGCCCGAAGTGTGCAATTCATCACACTAGTGCTCAGGCTAAATTTCATGGAATTAGACCTCAGCGCAGGAGCCGGGATAGCGTAGTCGGTATAGCGACTGGTTACGGGTTGGACGACCGAGAGGTTGGAGTTCGAGTCCCTATAGGGTCAAGAATTTTGACTTCTCCATGTCGTCCAGACCGGCTCTTGGGTCCACTCAACCTCCTATACAACGGATACCGAGGTCTCTTTCCCGGAGATAAAGGGCCTGGACGTGAAACTGACACTCATCTCCAACTAGTGCCTAGGTTAAGAAAATGTGGATCTATACATTCCCTCCCCCATACGCCTTTGATTTACTTGCCTTTCTTAAGAAATATAACGGCTAATAATAAAAAAGAGTTAAACGTCGGAAATTACACACTAACTTTAGGCAATGCGTTCGAAGCAGAACTAATTAGGCCAGGTTTTCTGTTGCATATTTTCTGGTCATCTCTATCTATCTATTATTATTATTATTATTATTAGTCGTCGCTCTCTTATTTTATATTATCCACTATTCTTTCAATTATTAAAAAACTAATTGTATAATTGTAAATGCATATATTTTATTTTTCCAATTTCTCAATGACAAAATTGAAATTTGTTATGAAATAATAATAATAAAATTATAAAAATTACCCTCTTTTTGTAATCATTTGTAATTACTTTGTTCTTTTTCTTCACTTGTGCTTTCTTTGTAATTGGCCTTTGGGCTTATAAGTTAATGCGTAAACAAATATTTGTTGCGAAGCACAGATTCTGTCTACGATTGATTTATCGGGTATAACCTCAAAATTTTCGCCCCCTAACCACAATTTTGGGCTTAATAGGTCTACTGTTCTGTATAGAAACTATTTCATACGTAATGTATAGGTACGTACAACATTGGCTTTCTGCTTGCATCGCATTTCGAGGCTATCTAACGATTCGGCGTACTTTGCATTTACCATTTTCACCTTCACTCTCCGTTAAGATGGCGACTGCAATGCAAGCAGCAGTCCTCAGAACGGAGACAGTATGGGACACGGTTAAAGCCCGGACGTCGAAACTGTACATTACACACAGAACTCGAGATCTAGGGAGAGGAACATGTAAATGCACGCCCTACCTCCGGTGCATCATTAGTCACAATCATTAAACCGGAAACTAAAGAAAAGTTTCGTAAGTCTACATTGTTGTTATTTTACACGTTACAAAAAATTACCCCAATTAAAGCTGTATATATTTTAACACCCCTTACCAAACATAATTTCAAGACGATAATTTAACCACTTTTAATGTGGCTCCCATCTCACCAGTTCGCGCTTCCTGGACTGATTACAGGAAATTAAGACGTTGGGGTAGCCCTTCATAACCTGTCTATCTGTAGCTCTACAACTCATGTAAACCTTGGCCACTTTTTCAGTTTCTTAATCCATACACGGTCGGTAGGACTCCTTGGACGGGGATCAGCCCGTCGCAGGCCGCTGCTTACACACAGAATAACACATACACTAAATAAACGCACACGGACATCAATGCCTTGAGTGGGATTCGGACCCAATTTTCCAGTGTTTGAGCGGACGAAAATGGTTTATGCCTTAGACCGCGCGGCTGTTGTGATCGGCCTTCATAACCTATCATACCTATAATATCGTAAATTGATTCAACTTAATAGGATGACACACAGACGGAAAGACAGCATGATGATCTCATAATATGAAGAAAGCAGTCTTTTGGGATTTGGCACCGTGTATAAGTGGTGTTAACCGACGTTTCGGAGGAACGTATCGCCTCCATCTTCAGGGTAGAAGAAAATATAAGAATTCTGCAAGCGAAGAGACCGTGAGAACCGGTAAAAGCAGACTTCGCTTGCAGAATTCTTATATTTTCTTCTACCCTGAAGATGGAGGCGATACGTTCCTCCGAAACGTCGGTTAACACCACTTATACACGGTGCCAAATCCCAAAAGACTGCTTTCTTCATAGTCACCGCCGTGAAAGCCTCAAATCTTACATCTCATAATATATTTTCTTTCCTGGAAATAGAAAGGCTAAAATAAACTGCAGAACATGCCAATATTAAAAAAAAATTCCATTAAGAATTTCAATATGCAGGTCACATAAAATTATTTAGATTGAAGGGCAGATTTAAGAGAGAAAATATGACCTACCTCTAGAAAGGAAGTATATTATTTTTGCTACAAATAAGTAACATAAGTCCAAAAGATATAGGGAGAATAAGCTATACAGAATTCAATAAAAAAAGCAGTTTCAGAACTTCTGAATATTGGAACTATACCTGGGTTAAAAGAAGAACATGAAGAAGAAGAAGAGGAAGAAATGTTTACCATATCTACGTATATATATCCCAGTTATGAACGTATTCCTTCGTTGCAATTAACTAAGTTTAATATGTGGCAGTGGATGTCTCTTAGGTTCTTGTGACGTAGGTCTCAGTTGCTGAGTAACCCAGCTTAAATACTTTATTCTATAACAGCTTTTGATTTCACGCAATGAAAGGGCAGCATCGGGAAGGAGCAAGCTTCATACTGTGGAGGGGAGAAGGGGGAAGATGTTGGGAATTACTTCTCCCAGACAGCAAAGTTAATAATTAATCAAGACCTATTATTCTCCTCATCTCTCTAGTCTCTGCAACAAGACTACTCCTATCTCTTACTTCCTTTGCAGACAAGACTCGAGACACTGTAAGAGCGAGCTCTTGCTTATAAATAGTACTAGCTGATCTACCCGGATTTTCCCGGGCTTAATACATACTCATATATTGGAAAGTTATAATGATTTTCGTAATGATGTTAATGTGGCCGCGCCATAGCTCAGGCTGTTAGTCGCTGGCTTCCCAACGCGGTGGCGGCCCGGGTTCGAGCCAGGGTCTGGTCATGTCGGATTTGTGGTACACAAAGTGGCGCTGGGGCGGGTTTTCTCCTAGTACTTCGGTTTCCCCTGACAATCTTCATTCACCAATGGCTTCACAATGCTTCATCTATCATCTGAGGCGAGTACAATAGGCCAGTAGTGGCCGCAGTACAAGTGGACTCAGTCTCACCGCACTAAAAATAATAACAATGTTATTATATAGTAATGGAATTTTATAAATATTAACTAATCAATTACAACTATAAACATTGTAATAATATTCCATATGTTGAATATAATAGTCTGAATTCACTGTATTCAGATTATCAAGGAATAAAAGTTGGCTATTATTTATGCAAATCAGAAAGTGAATATATTAAAAATTATAACATATATAGAGTAAAGGAGGATTATTTTCGTGTTTTAGTTTTGTTTTTGTTTTCTAATCCCTATCTAAAACAAAGAGACCTCCGTACGTTGAGACTGCTGGTTCTCGAACAATACACAAGAGCATTTTTTTTGGGGGGGGGGTTCAAAATAAGTTTTGGATACTCAAATATTTGGAATATTTGAGGGGCCTACAACCTCAACGCGGAGACCCTATACCATCATTCAAAATTTGGTGAACAAAGAAACAAACAAACAAAGAGAAACACACCCTTCTTTATACATTTGGTTTGAAACGTGAGACCTCTTAGGCGAACACTGCAGTAAAGTTTACTTTGTGACAATCTAGGTCAGGACCAGTCGTTCCTGTTTTCAGTGTTTTTCGGATTCGGTACATACCTTTACCAGCTGACCGCTGAGCCAGTAGAGGCCGAACTCGCTGGCTGAGTCGGGACTGATGGCACGCACCAGTACCGGTAGGGAATAGAGACTGATAGAATATCATAGGGGGACGCACAATGGACCAACAGTTGGTCTAAGTGCATGGGGAAACCCACCCTCTTCAATACAATACAATACAATACTTTTACTAGCTTAGGAGTCGGGATAGCTCGGTCAGTTTAGCGACGAGTTACTGGCTTGACGGCCCGGGTTCGATTCCCGGCAGTACAAAATTTTGCTCTTCTCCACAGCCACTGTACAGAATCTGAGGCCCACCCAGTTTTTCCCCGAGAAGTAAGGCGACAGGGGCGTGCTGCTGACTGCTGACCTCCATCTAGTGCCTATATCAAGAAAAGTGGAGCTGTACTTCCACTCCCCCATACGCCTTCATGGCATTGTGCTTAACTAATTAAGCACAGGGACAAATTTACCTTTACCTTTTCTGCTCTTCTCTTATATAGAATAGAAAAAAGTAGGGCTTATCACAATTGAAAATAAGAGATCAGGAGTTTGCGGCATGTTTTAAATTTCGGGGATCTCATGTTTAGACAACGACACTGGCAAATGTTGATCAGTTTAAACCTCTCGGATTCGAGACCAGCCAGCTGCAGAGCGGATATTTCCTCGTGCCTTGGCCATGCCTTGTTCCTAGTAAAGTCCAGGGTTTGTTTATGTGTGGAATATGAGTCTGCTTGTGAAATTCGTATCACACGCCAGTATCTAAGTCTTTCCTGGAGGTCGTCAATATACTGTACACATTCATGGTGTTATCAGGGGCAATATGACAATCCCACAGGTAACATGTTGAAACATACAAATCTACTGCGACATGCTCAAAATTCGCAGCATACATTCATATTGTGGAGTGGAAGTTGCTCAGCAAGAGGTCTATAGTGACTTGGTTACTAGCTGGATGATCGAGAAATTCGGGTTCAATCCCCTGCACAGAAAAGGGAGTATTCTTTTTTTCCACAACGATCAGACCGGCTCTAGTATGTACAAGGTTTCCTGTCCAGGGGGCATCAGGGGTTGTTTCTTTGAGAAAAAGCGTGAATATAACCAATCTCTCTCTCTCTCTGTGTCTCTTCAGCCTTTTGTGCCTTGGCAGCTTTTTCAGTTCTTAATCCTATACATAGTCGGTAAGACCCCTCGGACGGGGGATCAGCCCGTCACAAGGTCGCTGCCTACACACAGAATAACACAAACAGAATAATCGCACACACATATCCATGCCTCAAGTGGGATTCGAACCCACGACCACAGTGTTCGAGCGAGAACAGACGTTTCATGCCTTAGACCGTGCGGCCACTGTGATGAGCATATGACCACTCACTCCTACGTAATGTAAAATGTTGAGGTTAATAATACGTGGAGCTAACCGTTGCCCCCACTTACGTCTTCATGGCAGGATATCTGATTAAATAAGCAGAGCCGGAATTTTACTTTTCGTTAATATCGTCGTATTCTGGATTATGACACCGTGTAGTCAGGTAAGTGGGTACAAACCCATTGAAGAAACACGGTCTATTTTCAGCCCGGATGGGAATGTTCTGTATAAGAATGAGAAGGTTAAATGGGTTCCTTTTATTCTCCGTGATCCCATTTTGCCAGTTCACAGTCTTGGCCCACTTAAACCATAAAGATGGAAGTAGCATTACTTTCTAAACTTCGGTAACTATGTACCAAACAACATGATATCATAACACAGAGACCGCATACGGTATGCATCTTCACTGCCATGAAAACCTCGTGTCTTTGGCGTGACACATGAACTACTCGTAATAAAATAGTCATATTATTAAGGTAAGCAAATGAAGGACGATGAAATAGGCAGGGCATATAGCACTCACTTGGAGGTAAAAAGTTCACATACAGTTGTCATCGAAATTAATAGTCACGGAGGGGTGAGTTTTAATTGGGAGGTATAGAAATAAGTTGTGGGAACGTTGATCGGATTTAACTGGCTCAGGATAGTGCCCCATTGCAGGCTCTTGAAAGCAAGATAATTCCTTACGATCCATTATACGTGGTAGAGTCACTAAGTTCGTGGAATGTGGTTTTATCGTATCATATTACAAAGTACAATTATTTACATACACTTACGCAGATCTACATCGGCCCTCAGAACGGTTGCCGTTGGCCGCTATGCAAGTCTGCCAACGTTGAAATAGCTGTTGAAAACATTGCTGGACATATTGGCAGGAAATTTCCGTACGACGCTTTGCGGCCATTCCACGAACTTATTGACTGTGGTAGTATAACGCTATCACTATATATGTTATATAGCGAAACTATAAATCGCCAGTAACCTTTCTGATTATTGAATAGCTGACCGACTATGTAGTTTTCCGGGAGTTTACTCCATGCCGTTAGTCAGTCTGAATTACTAACATTGTTATTTTCACCTGTAAGCAACAAATATGGATTATGATATTATTTTTACACATTATAATCTTTGTACTGAGAGGACCTTAGAAAGACGTTATGAAGGTTATTAATTTCTTTTTTTGTGTGTGTTTTGTAGGTGGTTATATTCTTATTTGTTTTCTGTCATTATTGATGCTTCGTAGTAACCCTCTGGGCTTAGTGTTTTTTTTTACATCTACATAATGCATGGCTTGGCGATATGAACAACGAAACAAGCTCAAGGATTGAAACAAGAGCATATCAAACAGCGTGAGACAACATACAACATTACATAGCGCATGTGGCACGACTTGCTTTACACAGATTGCAGCATGCTGCTAAAACTCGTCTATAGTTACAGGCCAATCTCTACTTTCAATCACAGCCCAAACTCTGCAGACAAAAGTAGTAATAATCTTCTAGGAATGCATCCTGTTGTGAATTTAACAACACAACAAATAAGTAATCAACTTATCACCACATTTTTGTCAATTGAGTTTATTAATTATGTTAAAATTACGCGCCATAGTTCGGCTCCTTTGGAGCCATCATCAGGCGATACACTATTTAAAGTTACAAAATATTGAATTATAATTACTATAGGTCCATATTATAAAATTATTAAATTTGATTTATATCGTTATTTTCACAGGTCAACTCAGTTTTATATTTTCATAGTATTAAAATAGAGACAGTCTTCATAAAATCGGAACTTGCAATCGCCTTAGTTTCGATATTTTATAGCGAGTTAATCTCATTCTGTGTTATCGAAACAGTGCGCTATCAGATATATCAATACTACATAATCTGTGTTGAATTATTCTTAGGTAATATTCTGTCGTTACATGGTATTGTTGAATTATTCTTAGGTAATGTCCTGTCGTTACCTAGTATTGTTGAATTATTCTTAGGTAATGTCCTGTTATTCCCTGGTATTGTAGAATTATTCTTATGCAAATTCTTGTTATTCCCTGATATTGTAGAATTATTCTTAGGTAATGCCTTCTTGTTCCCTGGTATTCTAGAATTATTCTTAGGTAATGTCTTGTAGGGCTCTTATATTGTAGAATTATTCTTAGTAATATATTGTTGTTATATCTTGTTCCGTGATATTGTAGAATTATTCTTAGGTAATATCTTGTTGTGCTCTGTTGTTCTCTGATATTGTAGAATTATTCTTAGTAATATCTTGTATCTGATACTGCTACGCTGTTTTCTTGTCTTCGCTACCTTGTGTAATACAGCATGTCTCGTTTGACAATGAATTATATGTTTCGCGGTTTGATTCACTTTAAGTTTTCTGTTATACTGTTGTTTGCAGCACTGTTTCTTGTTCCGTTCTGGAGGAATAATTGGAAAATGCACTGATCTTAAAAGTGTTCCTTTTTTCTTTATTGCCAGTGGGGTGGGACTATGTCCCTTGTACTGCGGCGACTTCTGGCCTATTGTACCAGCCCCAGATGATAGGTGAGGGTGATTGTGGAGCAATTGGTGGAATGAAGATTGGCAGAGGAAACCAAAGTACTCGGAGAAAACCTACCCCAACGCCACTTTTCCACCACAAATCCCACTTGACCAGACCCGGGATCGAACCCGGGCCGCCGCGGTGGGAAGCCAGCGACTAACCGCTTGAGCTATGGCGCAGCCAAAAGTGTTCCTTACTTCGTTATATTTTTCTCCCTACTTATGTCTTCGACTACCGAAATACATGAAATTTAAGCATGCCGCCTTAATTGAGTTCATCGTTATTAAATGCAGTTCGATTCCTAAATTATCTTTTTTCCATCCGCAGATTTTAACGGAAAATACCATTTTGAATTGCTATCTGAAAAATACCATTAAAATTACTAGTGCGAAAGCTGTTATTTGCATTTACGTAACCGGAGCTTGTGTCCAAGATGAGGAAAACAGATATTTCGAATTATTTAATTTAGTAATATTTTAACATTCTTTTATATTTTACTGGCAATTTTATCACAAAGTGTGTCATTAGTGATACATTTGGCAACACTGAGCACAGAAAATATGTAGTTCCTATCTTCTAATTACTTAGTTTATAATTAGTCATTAGACCATAAAATAAATCTATTTTTTTCGTTGTTTATGCATGTCTTCAAAACAAGTCAACAATTAATCCATTCGCACGATAACATCAGTTCTTTTAACGTTTAAATGTAAGCCCGCTGTTGAGGTAAATATCTCATTTACGTTGCTTGAACCAGCCAATGTTCATGATTTGATTACTTGGCCAGAAATTTGACATGTTATTCGTAATATTTTCTTTTCTCTTGGCGTTAATGTGATAATGGTTTGAAAGTGGAGATGGTCTCTGGCTTCCTGAACTTTCTTCTCTCACTATACTCTATCCAGCTTTTCTTCTAATTTTCGACGTTACATATCCTAAACGGTGTTCGCCTATGCTGACGTTTCGTCACCAGAATGCAAGAGAAAGCCGTAACATAAAGAAAACAAGCGGCTCCTTTAAAAATATAGCAGAATTCAAATTTTGTATATATTTTAACAAAACACGAAGGAATTAAAATCAGTTTAAAATTCCGAAATAGCTGTTTCCACTAAGTTCAGAATTGGGTTTCTTCCCATTTCTGTCTACAGAGACAAATATTGAAATACGTAAAAGTGTAAGTCTGCGTGTAATTTTGNACGAGACCATTCATATACATGTACTTAACTCGCCAAATAATACTAGGATGATCAAATTAAGGTGAGGTGGGCGAAACATATAGCACGGAGAGGAGAAAAGACATATTCATACAGACTTCAATAGGAAAACTGAAGGAAATAGATCACATGAAAAATCATAGATGGGAGGATAATATTAAAATATGTTTTATAAATAAACTGGGAGGATGTGTACTTGATTCTTCTGGTTCAGAATTTTTTAGTAGGCTAATGGATATTTTGGTTCCACAAAATAAAAAGAATATCTTGATTATCTGAACTTGCTCTAGTGAGTTAATACAGACGCAAATTGTTACTGATTCTATGAAATAAGTGTATCTGATTAAAAGCCACAGGAACTTCTGGTATCGAGGCTAATGACGCTAGTCAACAATGAATGAAATGAAAACATGATGAACGAAGAGGATGTGAATCTTAAGAAGAACTGCAAGTGATTTCACCTTCCACAAAAAGATATGTATTGCGACGCATTTGCCCCACGCAAGAACCGTTGAGCCACAGAAACCACCGTTTCTAATTAATATACGTAAGCAACAATGGAACAATGAGATTTTGCAACCCGCTTCTAGGCAACGGCTCGGTAAACACTTCCACGCAGACGTAATGGCATCACAACCCAGTGGTGTTTAGCTATCACGTGACTTGTGTTCTCTGCGTGGTCTGCGCTACAGAACAATAGAACTGCTTTTTCTGTGTTTTCCTTCCCACGGCTATATAAAGTGTGCCGCTTGCAGCTAAGAAGAGTTTTGGGTTCAGTTCCGAATTTCCAGGGTGACTGAACAAGAAATGGCAAAAAGACTTAATAGTGATTTGAAGTGCTAGTTTCTGTGTTTAGATCCGTTGCTAGGAGACGACTAGTGGATACTGAGAATCCTTGTGCCTGTGTAACGGTGAATTGCAAATTGTATAATTCAGCGATAGCGCTGTAATAAGTATAATTAAAAGAGTTTGTAACCGAAGTGCTAATAAATACAATCATCCGATCTATAACCCACAATTTTTCGCCACGCATACAATCCTACACGTGGCGGTGTGTAACACTCGAGAGAACAATAGTTGCTTACTGACTAACTCCATCCAGTGGAGTCATTTTGAAAAGTTCAATATCGCTCAGTCAAGAAATTCGCTACATTCTTGGAGCGTGAAAATTCGTTACTGTGGTCACAAGAGGCAACTTCTAGACCTTATTCTCAGAGGGATTAATTCAGTCCACATCAAAATCAATTTGATAAATTTCAATATTAATCTCCCTTCTACCTGTAGGACCCTGAAGCCGCCTCTCCTCTTCTTATTAAACATTCAACTTATGTGTATTTGTGTGTATATATACACATACATATGTATGCAATATCATTCGATTCATTGACTAGACGAATTTTAGATTAATGGCAGGATTTGTTGGACTCTTTGAGTGATTTTACATTACCACTCACTATTAGCGCACACATTAATGTACACAGTCATATCTTCACTAGCTGTTGCTCAATATCGGCTTCCAACAGCGGACATTCCCCCTCCTATGGGTTTCCGACATGTTCACGGTCTCGGCTACCAGCTTCTCACAGTAAGAGCTCACGAATGAACCTCAACAGTTTGCCAGCTTAATCATTCACAAACCAACTAAATCAACTGAACTGACTCGCACTACCTAGCTCTCATGCTTATAACATCTTGGCACGGACCATGTGTCCAATTGTTGCCATGGAAACATTATTGTTTTCGGAGCCATTACTTAGTAACGGCTGTTGCATAATTGCTTATCTCGTCACCGCTGGCCAGAAAATTGTCCGCATGCCACAATCATATTGGCATTTACACGTCACTTCCCTCATGAGAAATATGTGACCCCAACTTATCTTCCGTGACCTCCTAACTATCGTATAATAAAGTTTGGGTTTCATTCAGGCATTATTTAATATTTAACTACACGCCCAGAATTTTTTGGGGGTGTTCTTTTTCTCCGATTTCAATCACGACTGCTCAATTAAATTAAATTAAATACATATTATATTGCCAGTAAAAACAAAGGTGAAATTCCTTTTGAAATTAAAGAGGAAACACTTTCTGATGAGTAGTCCGTCGTGAAAAAGACCTCGACGTCTTGTAACAAGAAGTCAATCCCAAGATAAAACTAATTGGTGTTGCGTTTCTAACCAATTTCCCCTGCTCCTTCTACTTCTTAGATGACAAGCTGCTTGGTAGGTGGGGTCGTGTGCGTTGACTGATGAACCAAAATGTCACGACGGGTTATAATTAAGACCGAGAGAACTCAATCATCAACCTTAAAAGCTCCTAAAAATGAAGGGAAGGAGAGGATGCAACTTTCTGGGTAGTGTAATGGGCGTATTACATAACATCCGTTGCTTGAAGGAGTGATCCAAAAGAGAGAAGAAAATTGAAGTAATTGTTTAAATATTTTCCTCTAAGAGGGGTATATGAAGGATCCGTGAAGCTGAGAAAATTAACTACGAAAAATCGATTCTCTTGATATTAAATGTTCTCTCAGTATTCACAAAACATATAGAAATTCTTTCCACTCCTAACAGCGGAAACCATTCTGAAGTTCTGTAAGTGATGATTGCCTCGGGGTCTGCTTTTCGCTTCAGTTTTCGTGCTGCTCCTGCCGTAAGTAATAAGAGACCTTATTAAATTATACTCAGAATATAAATCGTGCTTAGGTTTATGAAGCCGATGCAATTAATATACATAATTAGGAATGGTAAACAAATATTTTACCTTAATAGCTTAGTCATTAAAGCAGGCAAAATTCCCCATTTGAAAATGTGTATATTCTTATTCCTCGTTAATTCTAAATTTATAAAATAATTTTCAGTCATCGAAATTTCTTAGATGATTAAAATAAATAAAATTATTATTAATTCCTTTATAAAGAATAAGTGGCCGATCGCAGTGGTCGCGCGGTCTAAGGCGCGAAATATCTTCTTTCACTGAAACACTGGGATGGTGGGGTCGAATCCCACTCGAGACATGGATATCTATGTGCGTTTGTTCTGTGTTTGTGTTGTCCTGCGTAGGTAGCGACCTTACGACACGTCTGATCCCCTATCCAAGGAGTAATACCGACTGTCTATATTATCCACAGTCCCAAATTAATTCTGAATGGGAATAGCCCAAAGAGCGTAATCGATCAAGATAAAAGAATATAATGAAGAAATGTTGGAAGTGACATAATAAAATCTGAATTCCAGGTTCAGATTATGTTCATCTGTCTTCTGTAGTGTATGCTCATATACAGCTGATTTTTCTCAAGCAACGAGCCTTCTGGCTTCTGGCTTTCTTGAAAATGAAGTGACTTTCTTTCCCCCAGTACAATACCCATTTCATAATGATATTATAGTGCTCTTGCTTCTGTTGCTATTAGTTCCCTAACCACTAAATTACAAGGTAAAGCTGTGTCCTGTCCTCTGATTGCACCCCATGTGGGCGTGTAAGTTACAGTGAGTGGATATGATAAGTCATGCATTGCAGGAATTTGTACAGATGGATGAGTGATTAACATCTCGCTTCGGCCGCTTTACTCCACGGAAGAAACCCCATCATGAATTAAATGTAGGCTGGGCTCCAGACAAATTATCGCAAGTAAGAGCGAAGAGAGAAATCTCAACGGCCCTGTCACGAACTTACGTCCAGTCACAGACATGTCACTGCCTGAGCTATTGTTCATTAAAATCTGCAATATTTGACAAAATGTATAAATTGGCCCGTACGAAAATAAAATTATTAAAAATGTCGTCCTCATGCTTAATTGAGCACTACATAATGAAGACGCATGGAGAAGTGGAGGTATATAACTGCATTGCAGCAGTAGACAGATCTTAACAGTGGTGCTGAAAAGTAAAATCTATGAGCCTAGCTATGAATTCCACATGGACCGTCTAACCCATACCTAGTGTGTATACTGGCCGTGATATCTAGGACCATAATGGAATTCTTAAAACATTTCCTTAATCTTAAGTTGTTCTTATTTTCATATTAAGTGTTTCTTATAAGAACCGTCCAAACGCATCATGCTATAGATTCAATTAAAATGTCATTTTATCGGATCTTTTCAGCAAAAAATTAAAAATTATATTTCAATTAAATTACTGCCTGAAAGACAGTGTAATTAAATAGCTAGAATCACGTAAGACAGCGCGAGGCTGTTGACATGTGCAATACTATATATATATATATATATATGGTTGCGAAGGTAATTAAACTTTGTCTCCCCTGACAGTTTCCCCGTGCGGGCCTTGATGAGTCTACTGCTACAGCTCGTCCAGACGTCATGATGGATCGTCACAATCTTGATTGAAGAAGTTATTAGCTTCTCGTTACGCCACCCCTCTCCCTCACAACCCCTGTGTCTCTCACCCATCTACCCTCTCGACATTTTCTGTAACAGTTACGCTTTTCCTCACAGAAATATCACAGTATTGCATCTTTCATAAAACATTCGTCTGCATCAACCGCAAAAAAAAAATAATAATAATTTCACTCTATCTTTAAGTCTAAAGTGTCAAAAATTGTCCTTTGTTCTGGTATAAATATGAGAGGGTCAAATTTTCGAAAATCTTCCTGTCAAACAGAAAGCTAAATAGAGATTTCATAAATCCACTGCTTTGTTTCTTATCTATCTACGATATTTTATATTCACAAAAGCTGCACTTTATTCCATGAGTTGTTTTTCTGTTACGGTAAAAATCCGAAATCAGTTACTGCGTCTATTAGTTCTTGGCATTAAAGGCTGGAAGCCTCCGAGCACCGTAGACAAAGCGAGTATTGGCTGGTGTGAACTAGACATATCTTTTGCTCCCAGTACAAGCCTGAATCGATGTTTTTAGACCCAGTATTTACTAAACTTTTCATTAAAAACAGTTCTTCTACATTTCAATTAGTTAGAAGTTCCCGCTGGTTTACGTCGTTGAGAATAAATGCTAATATTTGTAGTACATATTAGGCGTTCTTCGCAATATAAGAAAAAGATCACATTATGTGGCCATACTTGTCCGTCTGTTCGTCGGTGTGTAATCTAATGTCAGGGCCCAAATCCTTAAACATTCTTGTACTACGTTATTCAAAACTTTCACTCATTTTTTTAGAAATTCCAACTTTTAACCGCTCAGATTCATATAAAAACTCCTACTTTCCATAAGATCGAATAAAATTTATATGAAATTCGTTAGGAGAAATGCGAGATTAAGATACTTAACACTAAATTTGAGGTTGTCAGTGAAATGATTATGAAGAATAAGTTTTTTCTGGGTTTTAATGCCGTGTAGTTCGAAATATGCCCGACGGTTCGGAGGAACATATTATTTCCATTTTGAGGTTCAACGTGTAAGCCAGACAAGAACAAGAACTCTATTTGCCGTTTGCTTTTGCTCGCTCCGTGTTTGGTTTACTTTTCGATCCTGATAATGGAGGCGATATGTTCCTCTGAAACGTCGGACTCATAAATTGCCTTGTTTTGTATTACTTGTGTGTGTGTCTGTGTGTGTGTTTTCTTTTTTTACTTATACTCGTGCTCATTTTGTGACTGGCCTTTGGGTTGTTAACTTAGCAAGTAAATAAATAAGAATTGAATTAAATAAAATAATTTTTCGTTTCTTGTCCGTTTGTCCTGTTTTTTCTTTCGCTGTTGTTATTTGTATTCGTGCTTACTCTGTAATTGGCCATTGGCTACTGAACTCAGCATGTAAATAAACAAAGAATTGAATCGAATTGAATTATCATCATCATCACAATCAGAAGTGTTAATTGTAAATGCATATATTCTTTCAAACTTCTTAATGATTACTTTGAAATTATAAATTTGATTTGTGTTAACAGAGTTATTATTATTATTATTATTATTAT
>NW_019718619.1:2603021-2604810 GCF_002891405.2 Cryptotermes secundus | reverse complement strand
TATTATTATTATTATTATTATTATTATTATTATTATTATTATTATTATTATTATTATTATGTACTAACCACAGAAAATTATTTTTCTCCAACTGAATAGTACTAAAATATCTAAACGTACATGAATATGACATAATTGAACGCAACTTATAGATTCGAGCTGCCTGGAACAAAAGAAATTTTCGTAAAACAGACTGACTACGAGTGTGCAATTGAAATTGTCCTCACTAGTTACGTTCAGACCCCAGAATCGTCCCCGGAAAAGAATCTGTGTTTCAGATTACATGTGCAAGCAGCAAGTGGTTCGTATTTTAAGCACGGAATGAGCATGGGTACATAGGAGTAAGAGAGACAGAAAGAGTCCTTTACTTTGCTGCGGTGTGAAAAAGGGGGGGGGGTTGATGGCAGACCCTCTAAACTGCTCGTAAACGTCACAGACTAGAGCAATATCATCATTTCACTGGAGCCAGCAGTGGTTGTGGGATGCTGCAGAGAAACTAAAGGCAAAAGGCAAGGGATTGCTTTAAAAAGCTGCAGGACCGCGCGGTTTGCCAACTGTAGAAGGGCGTTGTAATGGCTTGTTTAGATCCCAGTCTACGTATGGACCTCAAGAACCGGGCGCAGCGCTTTTACAACTGTATATTGAGCTCAGATAACATTGCTAAACGACCTACCTGTTGGAGCTGTTAGAGAGGGACGGAACTACCCTCGATAACGCCAACACGCAGGCTATCAAAAAGCCATGTTTAAAATATACGTAAATGTTATATGACACTGAATCCTGACTTTTCTGTACCTAGAGCAGTCAGGATTTCAAAACTGAACTCTTTAAAACTGTGGACATTCCTTCATACTCAAACAGATTTAAACATTGTTTAACAAAGTTTGGATTTGTGGTTCTCACAGCTGTTAACTGTGAATAGTTCTACTTCTTGAATACAGTACAGTGTAATTGGTGAATCAACCGATGTTTCGGAGGCATATTTCTCCTCCAACTTCAACTTCAGCACCCGAAAGCCCGCATAAGGGACGCTGTGGCTGCGGTAACACCAAACGTGCTTCAAGCAACGTGGGACGAGGTCGAATATCGTCTCAATATTTGCGTGCCACCAGGGGAGCCAATATAGAAATTTATTGAAAATGTTATATGTTCGAGGAATATTCTTCGATAGTTTCCTTTTTATAAAGGCGTAACCCATAAATGTAAATAATATTCTTTCTAAGATATAATTTCTTTTTTAGGTACTTTCTTCCGGACATTCTGTATTATCATAAGTATAGTTCGCATTCTGAATAAGAACTATTGAGGTAAAGTGTTGCAAATTTTCTTTGCATGCTCTCGACTTTAATGGAGTCAACAACAACAACAAAAACAACAATAATAATAGTAATTCAATTCGTGTTTATTTACGTGCAAACTTAACAGTACAGAGGCCAATAACAAACCTGGCACGAGTACATAGAAATACAGATATAACTAAAAGACAAAATACAAATAATANTTTCCGTACAAACTTAAGAGCACAGAGACCAGTTATGAAGTTAGCACGAGTACATAGAAATACAAAAAATAATTAAAATAAAAAATACAAAAGATGACAGTCTACACAATGGCAATAAATTAATAATAATTCCAAGAAGAATTAAAGTTAGCATTAACAGACGAAAAAATAAAATAGTACATTTCGAATGGTTATTCCATTATGTGGTGAGAAAGGACAATACACATACATACACACATAGAAGTTAATAATAATAATAATAATAATAACCCAATTCTTATTTATTTG
>NW_019718619.1:2585866-2602704 GCF_002891405.2 Cryptotermes secundus | reverse complement strand
TGGTCATGTTTTACGCAGAAACTACCTTCTAAAAGAAGTTATTGAAGGAAAGATAGAGGGGCGGATAGAAGTGACAAGAAGACGAGGAAGAAGACGTAAGAAGATGCTGGATGACCTTGGGGACAGAAGAGGATACTGTCATTTGAAGGAGAAAGCTCTAGATCTCGTTAAGTGGAGGAATTATTTTTTTGGAAGAGACTGTGGACTTGTCGTCTGACAGATTACTGATGATGATGATGATGATGATGATGATGATGTGTATTTCTATCTATTCGTGCTAACTTTGTATTGACCTTTGTGCTGTTAAGTTTGCACGTACGAGTAAATAAACACGAATTGAATTGAATTATGCTCTTGTCTTCGCTGTCGAAGATATTATCTAACGAGCAGTACCACGATCTTCGACACATGAGTTCTATATATATTTAGTTGGTTAAGAATCAGTATCAACAGACAAAGCATTACAATAAGCCCATTATTGTATGATGAGAAACATGTACATCACAAAGAAATGCAGAGAGCCGCTACTGCTGAAGACATCTTCAGCTGAAAAGAATAATTGGAATTTTAAGGAACGATACAAATTGGTCTTCGACTGCTTGAACACTGAGAACGTGGGTTCGAATCCTACTCGAGGCATAAATATCTGGCCCCGTTATGTCTGCATTTTGGTTCTCCTGTGTGGGCAGAGCCTTGCAATAGGCCGATCGTCGGTCAAAGATATCCTACCAAGTGTGTAAAGTGTTCATAATATCGGAAAGTAATTCTGAAGTGGAAGATGGCAAAGGGTCTAATCCGTAAAGGGCGCAGAAGAAGATGCTAAGACGAAGAGTACTCGTGTGGGTCAGAGTATCACACAGACACGTCCTCAGCGATAGCAGATACGCCCTTCATACTGCTCAAATTACAACCACGGGAACTTGTAGTCCATTACATGAAGCGTTCTCGGTTCCAAGGGGAATCACCCTTCATAGCCGTTAGAGAAATTACTGAGCACATGAACTGTTGGCATGTCGTTGAGTGGGTGGGGAAGTCACACAAGTTTAGAAAGCTTTAATTAAAGTTTACAAGTACCAATTTTCATTTACTCTGCCCTGGTAAAAGATTCATGTATATTCTAAAAGCAACAAGCGTTCAACCGTTCTTCAAAATCCTTCACATTTTCCTCAGCCACCCAGCACGATTGTTTGAATATCTCAGCAAATGGAACAAAACTGTCCCCCATTTTCGATACATATGATTTGCTATTTCCACCTGAGGTAAGACGTCCGAAATATCGTTACTGGATTGTACCCAGCAAGCTGTTATAGCAATAACGCTCTTGCATTGTTTAACTTTATTCATTCTGTTATTTGTCTTCTGTAGATGGTAATTAATTGACTGAAATATGTAAATGCATTATATATTTACAAATACACTTTTGGGTCACACTAGACAGCATAACCAAATCATTCTCTACTATCGAATTGCATTCATATGGGGTCAAGTTCAAATCTTAGCCATGCTATATTGTTCCCAAGCATGCTTGGAGCTTTATCTCCACTCCCCCAATACGTTTCAATGGCGAGATGCTTTGCTATAGGGACAAATTTAAAGCATGGCAGTTTTGGGAGGAATTCTCCTAGAAACGAAGTCAATCAGGGTGCGCAGAAATACAAGAAAGTAAGAGAGAGGAAAAAAGACGAAACAGTTCCTTCTCCCTCTGCTTCTTTTGATTGCGAGTTTGGACGCGGAAGGGAAGGGGAGAGGGAGGTTGGAAGCCTATCGCATGACAGATGAGGAAGCTGCTAGTGGTACGGGGAGAACGGAAGCATCATCCATCTTAGTTGCAATGCATCATGGGATGTGAATGGTGGAGGGTAGATGCAGGCAGGATAGAAAAGGACGAAGTATAAAAAGTGACGGAAGTCCGATCTTATCCGGAGATCCCTTTCCAACATCCGACCATAGTGTTTCTTCTTTTGCTATATCCATCCACCCTTGTTACTTTTTTCTTCTTTTTTTTTTGTTCTCCCTTATCTCATCTTAGCTTCATTCCTATTTTCTGTACTTTCATTATCTTCTATTGTATTCTTTTATCCATTCCGTTTTCCTGGTCTCGTTTACTTTTTCTTTTCTTCATCTATTCCGAATATCCTTCATTTCTTTCCTAACGACTTCTCACTTAACTTCGCTTTAGGTGGTGCTGTTGAAAGAAAATTCATGTCTGTGTATGTATGTCTCTCCTATTTCCTTAAATATTTATCCGATTTTTAACCAGATATGACAAAATACAAAGCACGAACGGAAAATACGCCCCTTCTAATTTGTCACATGACCTGCTATAGCTCTTTAGCTTCGGATTGGTGGTGTTCAGCGGAAACGTACAGGCCGCAATTTTACGGTAATCAGTTCTTCTTAGCATTGCAGAAATTTAACAAAAGAAATGAATAGAAGAATTTAAAAGGGAAATTCAATACAGCCAAAAGTAATTCGAATTTTACAGTTTGATGATAGTAGATGTATATCCCTAAATTATATTAAAAATTCTTTTCCTTTATCCAATAAAATATACTGCTCTATGTTCTGTGAACCCCACTAAGTGGACTGCTGCATTCTGAGGGAAATACAGACCTTTAAATCAACTGGTACATTTAGTTACCACTGCCCTGTGAAACATTGTATTAAACAGTAATCTAGTTCCGTAGTCATGGGGGTTGAAACAAACTCTGAAACTGATGGTGAAGTCATCAGACGAGTAGATCTGAGAAGGCTCACAGAACAAGTGGAAATAAAACAACGGTTCTTTACTGACAGAAGGGATACTAAATTGAATATAATTTTACAAATAAAATGTTATCCAGAGAAACTCTTTTATGGTTCTAATTCTAGTTTAAGTTTTAATTTATGGTAAGATAATCCACAACATACGAAATTTCGAGAGTAGCTTCGACTTTTTTCATTTTCTGATCCTGTGGGTTGACATAAAACAATTTCACAGTGTGACGACATTCCCAGAAACACGTAAGCATACAGATATACAAAAACACTAAAAAACTGTCGCCCGGACACCAACATAAACAGGAGACATAGAGAAAATTATACACGATTTTTATTTTGGTTCTAGCCGACCGAGCCCAATGGTCGGAAAGTGGAGGGGCCCCCACAACCCCCATGGAAGTGCTGACTAGACGTAAACAAGCGGTGAGCCTTCACACGCATCATAAGCGCACATCCCGCACAGCCCACGTGTAAGGCTCTGCTTCAAACGTGAAACTACCGAAGTAGTATCGATATCTTAAAAAATACATACCATCTAAACTTCTGCTTCTAGACATGTGCTTGACCTACAAAGAACGTACATGAACGGAAATCTGAATTATTGCTTAGTAGCTTATAGAATATTTGTTGGATGACAGTATAAATGTGGTCTAAACTGCATTCGAACTTGAATTCATTGGACTGGAAAATAATAAATCCTGTACAGATATATCTCCAACACTTACGTATATACCACAGTTACCATTTCATTTTCTGTATATTTAATAGGTTTACCTTTCCTTAATCACTGTATCGCGAAAATAAAGACTTGGAAACTATCCTCGGAAGGAAACAAGCACACAACTGGACTACAAGCAAATAGAGAATTGATCATGTATTTACTATACTCTATAGCGTAGTTAGTTGAGACACTGTGCCACAAGCCGGAAGGCCGCAGGTTCGAATCCAGAAGAGGTAATTGGATTTTTTCAGTTTACTTAATCCTTCCAGCCGCACTATGGCCCTGGGGTTGACTCAGCCTCTAACAGAAATGAGTACCAGAAACCTTCCTGGTGGGTAAAGGACGGCTGGCGCGTAAGGCTGACAAATTCACCGCCATCTGTGAGCGGATTCTCTAGAAGATGTGGGAGCCTCGACGTCTCACAACCCTATGGGCCTCCACGGCCTGTTACAGGGATAGCTTTACTTTTTGCAGTGCATTATATTCCAGACAATTGTACTCTTCATAACCTCAGCTGTGAGAATCTTAGATCTGTGCAATTTGAATGTGTTTCCTGTGATTTAATAATAACACAATAATGGAATAAGATGAGTTTAAAAGGAAGAAGACGAAGTGCTCACTTGAATAAAATATTAAGTCGAGTACATGTGATGACCCTCTGTTCTACTATGTTTCCCGCAAAACCATTCAGAAGACTTCGTGCTCTCCATTTCTCCCATCCATACTGTCAGTCTGTCACTCCTACGTCTAAAAAGTTGTTTTTGTGTCTCTTTACTTTCATTTTTTCTGGTGTCGCGAAGGGAGTTGGCGGGGGAGGGGGGTAGGGAGAGACGAATGGAAGTTAACAAATGGCTGCCTTCCTTTGTTGGAATGAAGAGGAAACCGAAAAAAAAATAAGAAAGAAAAGAGTGAAAGACAGACAGAACACAGAAACGAAATAGGAGTGAGGTCATTTGGAAGGACCTCTCCGAGAGAAAGACGAACCCATGGCGACAAACTCCCGGTACTGGACAGGTACGCTGATTCGACCTGAGGAACGTGTAACTTCAGAAATGCAAAGATCTGCAGAGGCGTTCGGGTTTTAAGAAACGTCACCACCTTAAGTACCCCACGATATCCGTGTCTGCCGAGTGGCGGATTCGTTTGGAAATCGTTCTGAGAAGTGCTGCGAATATACACGTAGTTACGGACCTTGTTCGTAATCAAGGATCTACACGTTAAGAGCAAACTTTCTTAACGGATTTATCATATACGGCTATTTCAATTTTGTTCTAGAATATTATATATATCAACTTTCAAAACTATTTAGCCTGTTTTAAATAAAGTGATCTTCGAATATTTAGGAATACCAACATTCATTATCACGTTCACAACAAACCGCCACTGAATCTTAATCTGAGCCAAATAAATCCATATCAAACCCCCAGATCCTCTTTTGCCTCCCATCTACTTGTACTGTTATTCTTCCCGATAAGTATATTCCCTGGGGGGTTTCACACCACGGCTCAGCAATACTGTTCACTTCTCAATGCGTCATGTTTGCTGACCTTATGAAGGTATCTACTGGCTCAGTGTCAGGGCAGCAGTTTCCTCCAAAACGTCGAGAAGTATATTGCCCGATTATTCGGTCTCGCACTCCAGTAAAAAAAACCTGCGCTGTCCCCACTATGAGAACTTAAAATCAAATATTAAGGCTCATGACCGTATTCAAAGAAGCATGGCACGGTCTGTGTCCTCTGCCAGAATAATCAAATATTTATCCTCATAACATAGAGCATGGGTAGCACAGTCTGCATAGCGACTGGCTACGGGCTGGACGGCCGAGGGCCGGAGTTCGAGTTCCAGTAGAGGCAAGACTTTTCTCCACGTCGTCCAGATAGTCTCTGGAGCCTACGCAACCTCCCATGTAATGTGTGCCTGGGGTAAAGCGGCCGGATTGTGAAGCTGAACACTCACCTCCAACTAGTGCCGAGCTCAAGAAAACGTGGATTTATACATCCACTCCCATACACTCCACATACACACTCACGTTGTAGTGTTTAATTAGTTAAGCATAGGGATAACTTTACCTTTACATCCCTACTTCGCGAACATACGTAATTATATGTAAAGAACTCATTAACAGAGAGAAGAAGATGCCCGAAACTAACTTCTGAGCGTCAGCGAAAAGCAAACTAAGCATTTTTTCTAATTTGTTTGCATGTGTGTGTGACGCCAATTCAATTATAATAATCAAGTGAAGTTGGGTGAGGTGGCGAAGCCAGGCAACATGCATTGGAAAGAAGAGCGATTCACGTAGGGTTTTGACTGGAAAGTCTGAATCAAAGAGAACACTTGGAATACATTGACATAGGTAGAACGATATAATTAAAGAGATGCTAGAGAAAATGTTGGTATGTATAGACCGAATTAATCGGGCTAGGGATATGGAAATGTTGAAGGCTTTAGTGAACAAGGTAATGAACTTTCGGGTTTCGTAATATTTTGGGAAATTCTTGAGCAATTTTCTTAGTCTCAGCAGTAGTTGTAAGTGAGTGTTTAAAATTCAAGCTCAGGCCGCTTTACCCCCGAGGATAGATCCCGCGGTGTCCATTATATAGGATGTTGGGTGACCCCGAGGTTCGATCTGGACGACGTGCAAAATTTCTTGACCCTATCAGTATTCGAACTCCCCTCGGTCTTCCAGCCCGCAGCCAGTCGCTATACCAACTGCGCTATCCCTGCTCTTCATAGAGGAACGAGTATAGGATTTGGTGGAAAAGCCAGAAGGAAAGAGACCAATAGGAAGACATAGACGTTGGTGCGTGGATAATATTAAGATGGATATAATGAGTTAGTATGGACTAGGTTGATATAACTCAGGGCAGGGACTATTGGAGGGCTCTTGCGAACACGGCAACGAACCTTCGGATTTCACAAAATGTTGGGAAGTTTTTGAGTAGCTGCGCAACTGGTAGCATCTCAAGAAGGTCTCAGCCCCATGAAAATAGTTAACAGAGGTCTCATATACATATAAACGTATATACATATACATGTATCATGACAAACGATTTTTTCGTATGTCATGATCACAGTAAATAATTTTCTAAAAAAAGCAATTATTTGGGAAGGGCAAACACAATGCCATTTCAGATTCAAATGAATGGCAGATTTTTGTTTTGGCTCAAATTCTATGATGCCCAAATATTTTCGTTCTTCTCTGACATCGAAGAAGCGCAGGCGAGGCGTGTGAATTAGGAAGAAAAGGGAAGACAGAGCGGTTCGTGCTCCAATGCAGTGACCATTCCAGTCATTATCTGTCGTCTCTCCTTTACAAGAAACACCCTCTTTCTCCCCCCCCCCAATGCTCTTTGGTTAACCCACACAAACTTCATGGCGGAAGAGTGGAGGGGCTGGGAACAATAAAAAGGAAAAGAAACGGGAACTGCATTTTGTGGAAACTTTTTTAAAACAATTTCTCGTCCGTTTCTTTTGGGCACAATGCCATATATATTCCTAGACCATATATGTTCGTCGTCCGGGCTCTGCTTAAAATAGACTACGCTGAAATTGCTAATTTCGTATATTATGTAAATTCATACATTTTTACTCCCAACTACGTACAAATTAAATTAATGTTTTATACCATGTATTTTAGAGAACTTCATAAACAATGCAAAGAGTAACAGAATGTTTTATCTTGATGTTAGTGTGATGCCATTAACAAATATTAAATTCATCATCATTGACAAAGCAACCCTCTTCGAGCCATAGATTTCCTTAGAAAATTCTGACAGGTTTGCCCATTCCTGGCTATGCTGCCGTGAATTAGACCATCCGGTTTTAATTTATTTGAATTTCGTAATTTTTTTTTTCAGAGCAGGGTCGCTTGCCCTGCCCCCAAACCCCAAAACTTGTCTGCCTATCGGTATATTGATACTGTCCTTCACCAGCACAGTCATTTTTGGCTTAGAGTCCCGTCGAGATCCGTGGTCAAGATTTTTGTTCCCTCCTAGACCTTTACGTCTTTTAGAAGTTTGGCCTCCTCTTCAACGAGCAGAGGGGTCGGTCTTTCATTGTAGGCGCTATGTATGTTGCCCCGTAGGCATCTCCGCCCCTATCTGACTGCTAAATGATAGCTGTTCCTCGCCAGTGCAGTGTTTCTAGATTATGAGTTGCATAGGACTCACGAATCTGAGAGCCCTCACTCTCCCCAACCTTGAGGACTAGGATCCTGTGTTTATATCTCCTAGTAACAGGGTGGCCCATTTATACCCCCAGGCACTGTGTTCCCTTTTCGTCGCCTCTTCGACTCGCAGGGTTGCAGTGGAGGTATTCGAACCCGCCTCCAGACCGGATTATTCTTTCTTATCATTTAATTCAGATTCTAAGTAGAAAACAAAATGTGATTACTTATCGTTTCTCGAATTCACAGCCATAGTGCAACATCAAGTGGCTGTTTTATGAATTAAAAAAATACATGGTTGCCTAGAGCCAAAATAGCTCTTGCTTGTTGCAGTAAACCCTACACAGTTTCCTAGATATTAGTAAACTGAAGGAGTGAGGGCAAAAGGGGTCAACAAATTTTTGTTACAGAGAGTATCGGTGTCATTGTGTTTATTCTTGTAGCTAGTTGCCTTGAATACAAATAGTATGCCATAAATAATGTTTAGTTCCTCCAAATCATACAACCAATTGTCACAAACGCTACATCCCAGTATTTAAACAAGAAGATATTTTAGCCGATAGATTTTGAGTATTGTATAATATAAAATTCATCCGACAAATTTAAAATGAAATGTTTATAATAGTCTTCTCTGGCTACATGTTGCTTTGGAGAGAAGAGTCGTGTTCATTCAATTACAAAAGAAGTTGTAGTTCCTATGCACAAAACACTGAACATGGTGCCTATGTGGTAACCGGGCTAGTACATAGAAAACACCGCTTCCTCTATTATTGCCTGTTGATTCACTGCTGCAGAAATGTGTTTACCATACAGTTGCCTAGCAACGAGTGCGGCGCGGATCCAGAGAGAACGCCGCTTCCAACACCTCTTCTATTATTGTGTGGCTTCACAAAGTACATGAAACGTTCTTCTGCTGCGTGTGTAAGGGCCAATACCTAGCAACGTCTGTGTCTCTACCTCTGCAGTTGTTGCTTTGAGCAAATTGGTATTATTTCAATGTCAGAACCCTCTTCCAGTTCATAATATGTTCTCTCCTTTGGTTAGTTTTACGTCACTTAACATTTTAAAGTCCTGAGATCAGTATATGTACCACGCGTTTTAACATAATAAAACTCTATATTCTCCATACAGAGTGTTTTTTTTTGTGTTTCGTAAGGTTCTCACAATAAACAGAGATTCTTTTCCCTAAACAGTATTAACCGGGTTTTCCTTGTAGTAGACGTAATGTGTTTCCTGTGAGGTGTGAACAGAATGGTTATGTATTATTTAGAAGAAAGTCAGTCACACGACTCCCAAAGTCATGAAACACTAAAGTATGGCCATGATCACCGCAGGGCTCGGAACCTAGAATGACTGTGCTGGCGAAGATCGGCAGCAATTTACCCTACCGGCGGAGCAGTCTTTAAGATGTTAATGATACCGCGGAAATTGCCGAATTAAACAATGTTTCGATTATGTGAAGTGCAGAGGAAGGTGGAGAACTCGGTAGGGTACTGTTCTGGAGAGGCTGAGGAAAGCCACCAGAATTCTTTGTCAACATAATGAGCCTCGGCTGAATCATGAACCGCAACGTTGCCGCTTGCGCAACATTGCTCATTGCATTTTAAGGCAAAATATCTGGCGTTGCTAAGATACAGGAAATAAGGAAGCATATGTCGAGGCCATGGGGTCCACAATCCTGATTCGCCTTCGGGATATCTCAGGTTCTAATCTTGGCTTTCTGAGACCGACTATCATGTCCGAGGTGTTCGTGGTTTTCTTCAGTCCCTGCTGACATGCCGAAATGGGGTGTCAAATTATGTCACAACTGATTCCTTATTCACATCAGTTCATCACTGATAAATCATCCGATCACGTGTCCTTGTGTAGTCTGTGCCATTGAAACCGTTAAGTAAAGCAAGAATAAATAAATAAAAAAAAATGTGCGTGTTTTATAAGTTAATAATGACGTGTACTTTAAGTTAAATTACGACCTTATGTACAGTATTTGTGGGTCACAACAACTCACGGCTCTCTCTCCGCTCTACCATCTAATTCCATTTGCGTAGCTATCGATATTACTCGCAACATGTTAATATCGAGTCTGTATATAGCCCGATAGGTCTAACTGAAGCGTTCCGCCGTAAACTGCGATCCATCAGCCTACATATCAATCCAAGCGGCGGTTTAAGATAACAGAGAAATGATTTTGCGCTCCAGTGACATGAGACTGCTCCTGTAACATCGCCGACTTTGCAAAGCGCACTCATGTGTGTCGCTGAGCAATGATGACTATGCCAAGTGTTCCCCTAGAATGCCTATTACCAACGTTATTGTTTTCATACCTGCCTAATCCAGGGATCGGCAACGTTTCACTGTAGCATGCCACATTTTATTGAAATAAACTATCCCTGTAACAGACCGTGAAGTCCCATAGGAGTGTGAAACGTCGAAGTTTCCACATTTTCTAGACAATTGGCTCACGGACGTCGGTGAGGATGTAAGCCTTGCGATCCTGCATCCCTTTACCCCCAAGATTGCTGGTACTCATTTCTGTTAGAGTATGAGTCGAGCCCAGGACCATAGTGCGGCCGGAAGGATTAGGTCAATTGAAAAATCCAGTGAACACATCTGGAATCAAAATCACGACCTTCCGGCTTGTAGTATAGTGCTCCCTGCCATATTTTATTACATTTTTAAATTTAATACTCTATTCGTTACAACATTTTTATTCCACATGTATAGCCTACATTGATTGCATTTGTATATTTCCCAATACATATCTCCTGCAGGTAACGGCACAGGCTCATTTATTCAAGCAAAATTACGTACATCTCATTTTCATATCTGTAATTTGCAATTTACAGAGTATTTTCATCTAACCTTTAACTATATGTAAGACTATTGTGAATCAAAGGAAACAATAAAAGGGGGAAAATGTATAGCTTTCCCTGACCTTAACTAATTAAATACTGGGCCTTGAAGACGTATGGGGAAGTGGATGTATAGATCCACATTTTCTTAATCTCGGCACTAGTTTGAGGTGAGTGGTCAGCTTCACACCCGGCTGCTTTACCTCCGGGGAAAACGTCCACGGTACAAATTGGATAGGAGGTTGGGTGAGCCACAGATCCAGTCTGGACAAAGTGGAGAAGTGAAGATTCTTACCCCCACCGGGACTCGAACTCCGACCCCCCGGGCACTCAACTGTAGCCAACCACTATACCGACTGAGTAATCACGGCTTTTAAGGAAAACAGTAAACCAGTGCCCGACGAAATGGAGTAATGAAAAATAGTGAAAACTAAAGTCAGGAGACGAGTTCTCTCCTTGGGATGTAAGGCTGCATAGGAGGATTAAAAGAAACCGAAGTTCCTGAGGAATATGTCTCCTCTATCTCCAGGGCTGAAGATTACAAGTATCACCAGTTCGTGCCTCCATCATGTTGGTATTACTGACTGCAGGAAATTAAAGAGTACACGTATGGAGTGGCCTCCAGTGGCACAATGTTCATGCCGAATGCCCTAAGAATCCCTTTAGCAGTTTTGAAGTTGGAATTTGCCGACCCACAGAGAGTCATGTCTAGCCCTATATCCATTTGTTTCGTACACATCGCGTGAAGAACACATAACGAGATCACATATAAATACGTACATTAGAAGCAGCTGTATGAAGTCTGGATGAGATGCAGTTGGCACACGCTACATGCCAGTAGCACCACCAACTCCCGGAATGGAAACTTAGCACATCTCATTAATTAACCCCGATGCAGTAAAGCTGTAATGTCCGTCTGTTCGTCTGTAGGGCGTAGCGTCATCCGTCCACCCTCACTACCCAACAGTGTCGAGAGGGGACGGGTAGTAACGGAAATTAAAAGTGATAACTCAAGCATTTTGAGCGCTCAAGCAGATAAGTTCCCGCGGCCTGCTCGCTCAATAACATGGCCACCCACTGCCGTCAGCAGGCCCGTTCCACGTCCATTCTGTTCCACTTCGTCGCCGAATTAACTCCACATTGTCTCAAAAACTTCAATAGGAGCCGATCACAGTGGCCACGCGGTCTAAGGCATGAAATGTTTTTGCCCGCTCAAAAGCTGGGATCATGGGTTCGAATCCAACTCGAAACATAAATGTCTATGTGCTCTTATTCTGTGTTTGTGTTGTTCTGTGTGTAGGTAGTGACCTTGGGATGGGCTAATTCCCTGTCCTAGGAGACCTACCAACTGTCTATAAGGTTCATATTAAAAAAAATATATTCCGAGTGGGTACAGGCCACAGAGCCCACTCCGTCAAGGCAGAAGAACAACTTGGAAAGGATTATAAGTTACATGATACCAGGTGGTGACTGATCCTATGCTGCTGTATGGAAGCGAATGCTGGACAATGAGAGGAAGAGACAGAAATTACATATCCCAGAAATGCGATTCCTGAGATCTGCAAAAGGGTGAAAAAATTGGATTAAATTGGGAACAAAGATATGAGGAAAAGAACTGGATCACAGAAGATATAGAAGAGATTGGCTTGATCATGTAGAAAGAAAGGATGAAAGACGAGCACTGAAGAAGGCTGTTTGGTATAGGCGGAAATGAAGAAGAAATCCTGGTAGACCACGCTGAAGGTGGAATCCATAGAAGCCGGAGCAGGTGATCAGTATAATCCTCGAAATGGAGAAGAAGAGAGAACAGCAACTTCTATTGCGTCACACTGGAAAAGGCTACCACATCATACAGTTTTATGTTGTAGTATAGTAACATTGTACCTGCCGGTCACAGTGGCCGCGCGGTCTAAGTCATGAACTGTCTTCGCTCGCTCGGACGCTGGGATCGTGGGTTCGAATTCCAGTCAAGCCATAGATGTCTGTGTGCGTTTATTCTATGTCTGTGCTGTCCTATGTGTAGGTATCAGCCTTGCGGCGAGCTGATCATTCGTCCAAGGAGTTTACCTTCTGTGAGAAATGATTGAGGAACTGAATAAGAGGACTGGGACTTGAATGGGTTGGAAGAGGACTGGATTAGGATTTGAAGGAAATAGGGCTTGTCAGAGATCTGGATTCAGGTTCTTAAGGAAATATTATGTAATGCAGATGACTGCATTCAAGATAGAATCCTGTAGGGGAATCATGTGCAAAGGGTGATGAGCCTCCATGTTTATAAAAGGATGAATTTCTTGACTAAAAGAGCAATTACCTGTTCCCCCCCCCCCAATACTTTTCGTGTAATTATTTACCACCAGACAGTGTAGATATATAATTTAGTGTATTTTAATGTTATCTAGTGCAGCTGACGTAAGAAACGCCTAATTAGTGAACTAGATCAGAACATTGTGTTAGGGTTCAAATATTTAAACTGATTACTACACAGCACAATATTAGTCGGAAAACAGAGTTGCAGCTAATCCTATATAGAATACACAGTAATTGCAAAAGAACTCTCAGATGAATGTTTATTTTTTATAACTGTTTTTTTGGAACAAGTAATATTTAAATATTGTAGAAACTATGTTAGAGGCTCACAGCGGAGCTTGTCTTCTGGGATGTGACACCGCACAGCAAGAAACCAACAAGATACAGACGGCAAGTAGATCCTGCTTCTTGCTACTATCTCGCTTTCCTTATCCTTCCACACTGAAGACGTAGGCAGTACCTACCTCCGAAACTTTTATGGATCTTGTGAAGGTAGTACTTTTCATATTACGAATGTTTTCATGTATTCTTATTTTAATTGTATATGCTGCAGCAATGTTTACTACCATTCAGTCCAGAACCTTCTGTCTTCCCGTCTGCTGTCTAAAAACGTAAAAATTAGAATATACAAAACTATAATTTTACCTGTGGTTCTGTATGGGTGCGGAACTTTGTCTCTGACATTAAGGGAGGACCATAGACTGAGGGTGTTGAAAATATTTGGACCGAAGAAGGGTGAAGTGACAGGAGGCTGGAGAAAACTGCATAATGAGGAACTTCATAACTTGTACTATTCGCCAAATATAATTAGAACGATTAAGTCAAGGAGGATGAGATTGGCTAGGTTTGTAGCACAAATGGGGGAGAAGAGGAATGCATATAGATTATTGATAGGAAAGCCAGAAGGAAAGAGGCCACTAGGAAGACCAAGGCGTATGCGGGTGGACAGTGTTAAAATGGATCTTAGAGATATAGGTTTGGGTAGTATGGACTGGATTGAACTGGGTCAGGACAGGGGCCAGTGGAGGGCTCTTGTGATCACGGTAATGAAACTTCGAGTTCCATAAAGCACTGGGAAGTTTTTGAGCCAATTGAATCCTGTCCATACACATCACATCCTATATCTTTGAGATCCGTTTTAATATTATCTTCGCACCTGCATGTTGGGCTACACATCCATTAAGAACATAGTGATGAAAGAGAAGTTCCAATAATTTTCTGAATCCAAGACTTTCTGTACTTCGTTAATCTTGTTACTTCTTGGTCTATTGTAACTCGCCGGATAGATTTTAATACATAATTAGCATTTATAAATATATTTAATTTTTAATGACAACATCCTTCAACTCTATTTTCCGGCGGTGAGTAGAGCCACGAAGTGAAAAAGCATTTCTATCCAATTTATACATCTCGTGTGATCTTTATTCTGTCCGTTCAAATTAAGAACAGACCACTCTCTCTTCAGATATCAGCAGTAAATTTCAGACAGGGCCGAACAAGACGTAGGCCATCCGCAGCTTATGATTATTTCCGCAATTAATATTCGCTCCCATAAAATGTCATTTCATCACATCACAGCTTGAAAAACACGCAAGAGAATCATATCTTACAGCAGACTCACCCTCCCTCGTTCAAGAAAGGGCGTTTGTGTGTTTAGAAAGTTTCATGCTCCACTCTCAGAATCCTCCCCTCAGTCGCGAAAACTTTTCTCATCAGGACATCATTAATATGAGGGTGTCACTTCTTCTCTCCTCCGTACATAAACAATCATAAGGCAATAACATGGCCACCATCTCCCTTTTACTCACTCCCTAAAATTAACGTCTCTTCTTTCTTCTAAACGTCTTTGAGAAGCATGACTGTCTTGTTTAATCGTAAGCCTGCTCTTTTTGTCTTAATTCTGATGTCAGGGGCACCCGTCGTGACGCCCGAACACACACACACATATTCAAAGGACAATATGCTTCATACAGCTGTCTGGGAAATTTTTAAAAGAATAGTTCCAAAAAAGTTTCATCAACAAGTCATATTTAGCACAAGCAATTAAGACTGTATATTATGTGTGATAGTTAATAAGTGTGAATGTGAGAATGATTTCCTTATTATACAGAAAAATTTAATTAGATTGAAAGGTACACAATCATGTAATATAATATTAATTAATTTATAAAGTTAATTGAAAATTTGTAGGCCTATATCAAATATAAATCAGCTGTCAATGAAGCGAAGTCTATGAAAATGAGATATGAGCCTATGAATTGTAATTAAACACCTTCCATGTAGTCAGTTTTCGTGATCATAATATTTATTATATGTAGACTACGTACTAGACAACAAATAATTCGGATTTCAATTTTCGGCAAGGGCAAGAATTATTATCCTCTCTACATTGTCCATACGGCCTCTATGGGGCTCCCGGAGTCTTCATTTTATTGGATACCAGTACCTCATCCCTGGGAGTTAAGCAGCCAGGGCGTGAATTCAAGCACATATATCCGTGAAGTGACGAAGTTAAGGATGGGTAAAGCAGTACTTGTACTAACCTGTGTGTGTTTATGGTATGCTTCTTCATTAAACATGTGGAAAACTTTAACCTTTTTACTTAACATTTGTAAGTTGAGAAGGATGCATAAAAGGGGATGCAATATTTCAAATTAATATAATTTCTGTCGGTTTCGTTTAGTATACATAATATTTTATATGTGTTTAAGAGAAAGTGAACCAAATTTTTCTTGATTTCCGAGTGGGGTTGTCAATCAAGCCACAACTCTTAAAATGTTCATTTAGTAATACGGTAGAAGATATATATATATGTATACTGGATGTCCCAGGAGGAATGTGCCAAACTTCGGGAGGGTGTTCCTTATGTTAAAGTATGCCGATATAACCCAAAACACCTATGTCCAAAGTTGAACGGTTACGGAGATAATGGCCCGAGAAAAGTGTGGTCTTCTGGCGGGTCCACGCACTGTACCTGTCAGCTGAGAAGACTTATCTATGTTTGTCCTTGAGTGTGGTGATTCATACTAGCCGTAAGATTATGTGCTACCTTCAGGGTACGCTGCGGCCGTGTTGTGAATGGATGGTAAATTAGTTGTGCGGAGTTGCTGAAATGCCTTTTGTGTTTTCACACGTGGAATATTGTGATATGCATTTTGTGCATGGATTTTGCGGTGGCAATGCACGTGCTGCTGTTGAAGAATGCCAATGGATCGACGGATTCCATCTCGAAGTGTATTTACGCGAATTCACCATACATTGCCTGATACTGGTTCTCTTCCGAGTGTTTCTGTGCACTCTGAAAGGGAGGATGTACGAATGAGAAACACACGAGAGAAATTCTTGAGATGGCTCAGAGAAGTCCGCGTCTGTCCACTCGTAGAAAGGCCTCTCGCATCGGCATATCACGTATGCAGGTGTGACGAACTTTACATGATGAAGAGTTGTATCCTTACCATGATCAAAGGGCACAACATCAGGAACAAGGCGACCATGCTCAGCGTATGGATTTCTGCCACTGGATAAAATCTCATCCCGAACTGTTAAGCTTCATTTTATTCAGTGAGGAGGCGTCTTTTACCCTGGACGGTGTAAATCATTTACGAAATGTACGCTCGTGGTCCTATAGTGAGATAATGGTAACGAAATTCCGAAAGAGATTTTCTGTGAATGTATGGTGTGGTGTGCTTGGGAACAGGTTGTTCGGGCCTTTTGTGTTTCACAAAAATTTAACTGGAAACACGTATGAAGCCTTCCTGAGGAGTGAGTTACCATGTTTGTTGGAAGACATTGCAGCTGGCGGAGGACACTTTGAACAATTAGTATAAAGCAGGTACTGTATTTTAGTAGTTATGTAGTCGGCTTATACCAGAATGCGCAGTCAGCCATGTTACGTCAGCCCTTGCCATGCATGTGTCATATATAATGCTTGGAAACCTAAGGACAACTATGACATGTCGTGCGAGTTCTTGTAGTTCAATTTAATCGCTTCATATCACTCACAAGTTAGTTTGATGTTACGTACATTATTAAC
>NW_019718619.1:2560727-2583044 GCF_002891405.2 Cryptotermes secundus | reverse complement strand
ACGGCGTCTTCGGTAACGTAAACACGTTACAATATATATATATATATACATTATATTCATTCGATAATATCCCAAATTGATCTTACTTTTACCTTCCAGAAAACGAAGGAGGTACAATTAATCGACTGGAAGACATGAATAACAAGTAAAGATATTTGCATTTTTGTCTGTAAACTGAAGTGAAAAGGTGGAGGAAAATTTAACTCAATCGTCTTCTCTTCAGAATCGGAGGAGTAAACATGCACAACACAGGATATTAAACGAAAATATTTGACACTCGTAACTTCCAGAATAGTTAAAATCCCTAGAGACTGTGCCCCATTACAATTTCTTTTTTTTCACCAAAGGGTTTGTGTACCTCATACCTTATCTGGTGGGAAAAATGATGCTGGAGTAAAATGTCAGAAGCCAGACCCTGCTCTTACGTGCGAATAAAAAACATTCGTTTTGAGTTTGATTCTAGATGTCAAGAATAAGAAAAATATTCACAAATTATGAGTCCTGCATCAGAGTGGGAATATTTATAAATCAGATCATACTTATAGCTACGAATGTGACTTTTTTACAAACCGCTCTGTTGTACAGTAACGGTCGCTGCACGGACTACATAGAGAACACTGTCAAATTGTTTAACTGTTTGAAAAGTTATATCTCCTGGAGTATAATTTTGGCACCTGCTTAAGGCTGGTGGCTTATTCCTCTACCGTGAAGATGAAGACGACATGCTCCTTCGAAACGTAATTTGACTTTTGACGAACTACACGGATTCATATCCCAGAATTTATAATTCTTCATAAGCATCGCTGTGAAAGCCTCAAGTCATACATTCTTGTAGTTTTCTAAAAATATTCAACAGCAAACATCTCGGAGCTCCGTAGAGAAGCATTGTGAAGGATTCGAACCATTTCCTACTGCTAAGTAACTTTCGATGTACGTGTAAATTTGACACAAGGTGGCGAAAAGTTTCGCCATTCTTGCCGTATCAGATCATCTGTACCATTCTGCGTAGTACAGAGAACGTAAGTCTGCCAACCACCTTTTCTTGTCAACTGAAAGATTCTTGAGTAGGGACTGTGCTAGGCAGGTAGATAAGGATTTCCTGCAGGAGGAAATGGAATTTAAGTGAAAAATATGACAAGATGTTAAATGTTCTTCTGGAATTGAAGTTGCATTTATCTCTGCCAAAGGAACTACTGAACATATGCGGAAGACACGCAAACTCACATAACTAAGTCAGTCATACTTGTGCGAGTTTGCAGATACAAACTATGTATATATACCAGTATACACAGTTCTAATTAAAATAGATCCTAATCAATTTATATTTCTTTACATCCAACTTATAATTTTATTTCCAATTTTAGAATACAATGAAAACCGATATCAACATCTATGAAACTCCGAATTACGTGGCGAAAAATACTCGACACAATGCTACTTTGTAATCTAAATTTTATTATACGGATCACAATGCTGTACTTTACAAGAAAAAAACTTGCAATAGAATGTGGACAGAATTTGTTCGGAAAGCAGTCACTTAGAAAATATAGAAAAAATGAGAGGATAATATTAAAATGGGTAGTAAAGGAATTTAATTGGCTACTAACTGGAAGAATGGACCGTGATAAATCAGCCAGTATAGCGACGAGCTACGGGCTTGAAGGCCTGGGCTCGATTCCCGCCAGGGGTAAGAGATTTTTCTCTACTTCACAGCGTGCTGACCGGCCCTGGGACTCACCCATCCTCCTATACAATGGGTAACGGGGTTAAAGCGGCCGTACATGAATCTGACCATTTCTCTTCATCTAGTGCCGAGGTCAAGAGTCGTGGTGCTATGACTCATCTCTCCCAAACGTCTTCATGATTTGGTGCTTAATTAATTAAGTACAGGATAAAATTGGCATTTTTACCTTATGATCAGAGAAGATTGTTGATGATGGAGAAGGTATTTTTGTTCTAGAGTGTTTGATTTCTTTCAGAATTTCCTGAATATCTCAATGGCCAGGTAGGAATATTCTTAATAGGCTTAAGGATTAAACTTTCAGGCAGAATGCTCCACGTAATACTCGTACACATGAACTGTTCTGCATAAAGTAAGATAGGTGGCAGCAGTCATCATGTTGCTGAACGGACAGCAATCTCTGTTCATGATTAACTAATTTAATTCCTTCTATATTATTTCCAATCAAATTATTCAGCAATCAATCTATTGATTGACTTCCTATACGTGTAGTTTCAGTTCCTGAGGCTTTGGCTACATTTAAATTAGTGGATAGGAAGGGAACCTGAAGTTCTCACGGTGACAAATATGGTTACGCTGGTTTTCTAAGTTATGTTAACGTGTAGCATATGGGTGGATACCGAAGTTTCGGAGGAAAATATTGCTTCCATCTTCAGGTCTACCTGTTTCGTAAAAAATAATCCACAACATGAAATAAAAATAACATCAAGGTACGCATAAATTCAAGATAATAGAAATACATTGTTAGAATGTAATATTCCTGGACATAATTACACATATATTAATGAGTTTAATATGCAAAAACTCTGCTTTTTGTGGCTTTAGTTTATACTTTTTTTTATTGCTAGTGGGTGGGACTAAGTCCCTTGTACTGCGGCCACTTCTGGCCTATTGTACCAGCCCCAGATGATAGGTGTGGGTGATTGTGGAGCAATTGGTGGAATGAAGATTGGCAGGAGAAACCGAAATACTCGGAGAAAACTTGCCCCAGAGCCACTTTTTCCACTATAAATCCCACTTGACCAGACCCGGTATCGAACCCGGGCCGCCGCGGTAGGAAGCCAGCTTGAGCTATGGCCCGGCCCTCCGTTCATGTACTTTACTAATTATTATGACATTTCGAGCTCGTAAAAAATACTTTCGTGATAGCAGTGGTGCCAAAATATATATGTAAATATGTCTTAACCTGCAGGATCATTCTTTACATGGCTCAGTCTGGGAGTTAAACCACTTCATTTCCCGACAAAATGTCGCCTGAAAATGGTTGTAGATAATGTTGGAATTGCGATAAAAAATCACGCTACAGTAAAATATAATGGACGCACGCCGATAGAGCCGTTTTCTAGCTTCTCTAACAAACAAGTTCAGCGTAGCCGGTAAAAATTAGGAGTTTATATCGCGTCAGCTTCTTGCTGCACGTTATTTTGTTGCGGATTCCAGGTGCAGAAATTGCACGCTTCTTTAGTGACAGTTAATGAGCCTGTCCATATTAGTACATGTTTTTATAACTTAGCAGCACAGCGAAGCAGGAATATCATCATATGTTCTATGAAATATGAATAAAAAAAAGTCATCAACCTCTTTATTCTAAACAACTGTCTAAAGTAATAGCATCTCATAAGGCGACGGGATACCAACCTCCGCAAAAGAAAACGGAGACTGATTAAAATTTATAATAATGTACTAACATTTATTTCAACTTTCCGTAACGTGTATAAGAATTTTATTTCTCTTTGCTTAAATAAAAGTAGAGAGAAACAACAATCTGTGTTCTATTTATATATTTAATAACAAGCCGCAATGGAACCATAAAAATGAGAGAATAGAAAAAAATTAATGTTTCTTTTTTGTGTTCTCTTTATGGTGTCAGTTGAGGATGATTTTGGTTGCGTAGGAGGAAAAAGCTTTTTTTTTTTAGGTGGGAGAACTACGAAATAAATACTGTTCGCTCGACATGAAAAATCACTCGTGAAAATGACCCTGTGGATCCATAGAAATGTACGGATTTTTTTCATGTCACCGTCATCATCACCATCATTATCATCATTGCTAGTCTTACTGTTTGTTCAACTACTGTGGCAACCAACAGAGGTGCTCCATTGCGCAACACACACACACACACGTATATATGGGACATAGCAGGGTTATTTGTATGCTGTAATGATTTGTACATTCAGAGGAAAAATAAAATCTCGCCTCGAATTTCGTATGCTAATTCTGTAATATGGCAGTGCTAAGTCTTTTGTCATGTTATTTGCAATAAGTGATAACTGTCACAGGTCCGGTATCAATTAGCAGTTCCTGGTCACGTGGATAGAACTGTTTCGCTAGTGTCGTCAACACAGAACAATTCCAACATGTGTTGGAAGCCATTATGCCCCCTGATTTTACCGAATGCCGTAATCGTTCTGCGTACCGCGTACCATTTCAATGAATACATCATTTTCAATTCATTATGCACTAATAATTATACAACAATAACATATGTGTATAGTCCAGCTGCTTACAGGATCGTTGAATTGTGCAAAATAAATATTTGTATGAAGAAACCCTTCTTCTGGGATGTGGCGCAGTGTAGATATTTATTAACCGACGTTTCGGAGAAACGTATCGCCTCCATCTTCAGGGTGGGGGAAAGGAATAAAAATTCACGAGCGAGAAACCAGCGTGAGCAGGTACTGACAGACTAATGTCGAGTTGAATAAATTCAGCTACATAAGAGCAGGAAGAGAAGGGAGAAGGGGGGGGTTAATACAATATGTACACGGCGCCACATCCCAGAAGACGACTTTCTTCATAGTCACCGCCGTGAAACCTTCAAAACTTAAATATTTATTTGTATTTTAATTTATTGAGAACAAGATATTGATTGCTTTAAATCATCTTACTTCTGTATGCGAGTTGGTATACCTGACTAACTGAGATTGAAAAACACTACGATATATACCGAGAAATACGATTAAATAATAATGTAAACATACAAATATTCATTTGTATAGTAAATTTTTGCACGAAAATTATACGTACGAGTATATGTACCATACGTCTAATGGACGATACAAACAAAAAGTCAACATGAAATATCGCTTATTTTTAATGTGATTTCAATTATAAAGCATCGTTGAATTTACGGAGTTACAACTAAATCTTGTATGATTTGTTTATCGTTAAAGTAAATACAGTGCTGAGATAATTATTGTACTGTTTATTATCACAGTAAAATCAACTGCAACACAAGTTCTTGAAACTAGCGTAAATCCGTCGTTTTCCCGAAAATATTTTCTGCACTTACAATGTCATCTTCGACGCTTTGTAAGTGTCGAAACCTGTCGAGAAAATATTAATTTATTATACTTTCAAGAGCTTGTATTGTAGCTGACTGTACTGTGATAATACAAATTATGTATTACGGCTCACTAGAAAAATAACTAATGTATATATGAGACCGATAGCTTGGAGCCAGGATAACGTAGACAGTATAGCGATTGCATACGGGCTGGACGTCCGAGGGGTCAGAGTTCGAATGCCGATAGAATAAAGAATTGTCTCTTCTCCAAGTTGTTCCGACCGGCTGTGGGACATACCGAGCCTCCTATCCAGTCGGTACCAGGAGCTCTTTCCCCCGGGGTAAAGCGGCCGGGGCGTGAAGCTGACCATTCACCTCCAGTTTTCGCTTAGTGGGGGGTGGATTCCAAGTGAGTCCACTCGGTACGGCGGCCACTGATTGGCCTATTGTACCTGCCCCGGGTGATTATGATTATGGAGAATTTGGTAGAATGAAGATTGGCAGGGGAAACCGAAGTACTCGAAGAAAACCCGCCCAGCGACACTTTGTCCACCACAAATCCCACTTGACCAGACCCGGGATCGAACCCGGGCCGCCGCGGTGGGAAGCCAGCGAATAATCGTTTGAGCTATGGCGCATCCCTTCGCCTCCAGTTAATGCCGAAGTCAAGAAAATGTGGACACGTACATCCACTCCCCCATACGCATTCATGGCGTAGTGCTTAATTAGTTAAGCACAGTGGCAACTTTACCTTTTACCCATAAGACTTATAACTGCAGCTTAAGACTTCCAACGAAGGTGAAAAATCGAATTCAGGTTTCTCCGTATGAAAATGAGCGATAACAGAAGAGACTGCACAGCAGTGTCATAGCGTATAAACCGTAAGAGTCTGTCTCTTGAGTCAATGTTTCTGCTCTGTGTCCAGTAAATAATAAATTGCAGTCTGGCCAAAATACTCCGGAAACTTTCCACTATTAGAAACAGTGCCTTCTTCTAGGGTGTGGCGCCATGTAGATCTTGTGTGAACCGATGTTTCGGAGGAACATCAGTTCACACAAGATCTATACTGCGCCACATCCCAGAAGATGGCGTTCTCCTTAGTCACCGCAGTGAAAACCTCAAACCCTACATTTTCACTATTGATTTCATTAGCAACGATTACTATGTTTCCTGTAATGTGAATCTTTGAATTTGGGAAAATAAGTGAATTTAAATAAATAATTTTCAAAAATAAAATGTGTATTTAAAAACTATGACAATTTGATGCATTTTTTTCCTTTATTGACAATCAGACTGTACAATCTATAAGTCAATGTGTTGATTGGTGTACAATTTAATGACTATTTATTGTACACTCTTCTGAGTTCGTTAGATCTGATGGCCAACTTCTTTTGAGTCTTCGATTTTCATGAGGTTGACGTAATGGGTGAAGAAGTGGGTTGGAGTGTTTTCTAGTTTGCTGAAGTACTTGGTGCTGTTCTCTTGGATGACTTCAGTTACATAAGGAGTTTTTAGATCTGTATGTAGGGTGCGTTTGGATACATACCATGGTGCGTTCGTGATGGATCGGAGTATTTTGGACTGTGCACGCTGTATAATGGCGATGTTGGATTTGCTAGCGCAGCCCCAGAGTTCTATGCCGTATGTCCATATAGGCTTGATGACTGTTTATAGATTAGTAACGTGTTTTCAATGGAGAGGTGCGATTTTCTTCCTATGAGCCAGTTGACTTCTTTAGTTTTTTGGTCCATCTGTTTTCTTTTCTTGATTATGTGTTGTCTCCAGTTTAGTTTGTTGTCAAAGGTTAATCCTAGGTATTTGACCTGTTCTTTTGGTTGTACTCGTATGATGATGTGATTTATTTGCACTGTGGGGCAAGTGCCTTTTCGGAGGGTGAAAGTTGTTTGTGTGGACTTTGATTCGTTTACCTTGATTTTCCATTTGTTTAGCCACGCTTCTATGAGTATTAGATGATCTTGTAGACGAAAGGAGGGGTTTAATGCATATGTTACTATTTCGACGCGTTAGAATTGTCATAATGAACTTCGAAAACCGTAGCAGTGAAATGTTTACCCTTTATGAAGTACGAGTAATTACTGGTTTACTTAAGAAAAAGAATATATTTTTTGAAGAAGTAATCGCCTTCTTTCTTCTTAAAGGACACGGACCGCATAGAAAACTATTCGTCTAACAATTTCTGTATTGTTCTGTGTATATTCGTTACAGCAGTAACATTTGTACGGAGCCGTTATCTAGCAATGATAGAGGATTCACATACAGACACAGGCTAGTGGGAGGGATCTATAAAATACGCCGTTGAGATGGGCTCAAGTGCCATGATATACATACCAAGTTTGATGAAGATTAGTTCAGGCATTCAAACATTGATAACGGGGGATGCAGATACACAGAGTATGGTAAACTCATAAGCCTGTTTTATTTTTTAATAAGGAAAGTAGGCTAAAAATAGGAATTAAAATAATTTAATATTTTAACATAAATATATTCTGACTAATAATTCAGGGTATATTGTCCAATTGCTTTTACTTACATGTCACATCTACTTCTCCTTCAATTCGTGTAAGAATTTAAAATGGTAATATAAAAAATAAATTTCGTAGACAGTTTAATAAAACGCTTTAATGAAGAAGAAAACGTGTTTAATTAAAACGTATTTCCCTTGTCTTTAGTTACATAATTATTGACAGAAATAACACGCATTACAGGCCCATTTACTAGAACACTACTGGAAGAATAATTTACAAAAGGGAACTTACACCAGTTTTGTGTGTAGTACCTATTACAAACTGCATGGACTGTACTAACAACATTAATATGATTTTAGAGCTCCGTGTTCACATAAAAAGGAGATGCATGATGTCCAATTTATTCTCATAATACATCCCAACTCGGAAGAGAAAGAAAAAAGTACATTGATATCAAAAATTTTAAAAAATGAGAGAAAATTAACAACAAGCATATATATATATATAAATTTTTCTACTAACCCTCTACGAAAATAAATCGGTGCACGACACAGAATATTAGATCTAAAATAATGTTCCTTACCGTACATACACAATAACAAAAAAAAAACTTTCATGAAGGATTGATGACCACGCTTCTTGCAGACCTAAATGCACGATGTAGGATTTATCAACGAAACGTATTTTGTAGCCTACTTTTTCCTAGAAGTGAATCTATTAAAAAGAATAAGATTTATTTATTATTATTTGGATTTTGAGGTATGTGACCATATAAACGATCATATATCAACGAGGATAGAGTAAATCCTGGTTTTATTCTAACTTCCAAATGTATCAATATTATGCCAAAGTAACTTCATCTCCTATCGGAATTGAAGTATAACAGTTTCCTTGTGGGTCTAGGATTTTACTTTGCCCAACTTCGAGAGCGGAGACTAAGCTTATGAAATAAACCCCTGTCACTCTACGTCTAGTAAGGTATTTCCCATAATTAACATGCAACAATGGATGAAATTAATCCGAATTTAATATTATGTTTCCCAGTTTATTTATTGTATGGTTTGCATTCAAACAATAACAATAACAGGAAATATTTTATTAAGAGTTTTCAATGCCAAAGTGGGGAGGGAAGACATTTTCAAACCAACAATTGGGAATGAGATTTTGCATTAAATTATTAATGATAACGGCGATAGAGTAATGAAATTTGTCGCATCCAAAAATCTGATTTTCAAAAGTACAATGCTCCTACATCGTAACATTTATAAATTTATTTGGGCATCTCCTGATGGAAAGACTCACTGTCAGACTGACCTTATTTTGTTAGACAAGAAACGGCTTTCAAATGTAATTTATGTCCGATCTTTTAGGAGCATACTGTAATACAGGCCATTACCTGGTGGTGGCGAAAGTTAGGAAGAGACCGGTAGTGAGTAAATGAAGAACGCTCATACATTATATGGAAAGGTTCAAACAAACAACAAACAAACTACCGCCGCTTGTCGGCGAAGTTTAGTGTCAACTTTTGCAGATAGAGGATGTCGCGTGGTCAGCTCAACGAATCCCCACGGCCGTTAATTTCGGTTTTTTTAGACCGGAGCCGCTATTTCCTTGAAATAGCTCCTCAATTATTATCATCACGAGGCTAAGTGGACCCCGTTCCAGGCCCACTACTTCCCCGAAAAAATCTGGTAGCGCCGGCAATTGAACGCTGACCACTAGACCACAGAGGAGGTCTATGCAGAGGTTCAGTCTCAGGAAATTAAACAAAGTAGATATTAATTGAGGGGCTTCACAACTTGTACTCTTCTCCAAGTATAATTAGAATGATCAAGTCAAGGAGGATGAGGTGGGCAGGTCAAGTAGCACGAATGGGGGAGACGAGGATTGCGTATAGGATGTTGGTGGGAAAGCCAGAAGGAAAGAGACCACAGGGAAGACCAAGGCGTAGGTGGGTGGACAATATTAGAATGGATCTTACAGAGATAGAATGGGATGTTATGGATTGGATAAATCTGGCTCAAGATAGGGAAGAGTGGAGGGCTCTTGTGAACACGGGTGATGAACTTTCGGATTCCATAAAATGCTGGGAAATTCTTGAGTAGCTGCAGAAGTGGCGGCTCCTCAAGAAGGGCTCAGCTCCATGAGTAAGTAAGTAAGTAAGATATTAATTTGATATTAATAGAGCTTGGGAAACTATTAGAGAAAATAATTATTTCTGCGAAAGAGAGTCTAGGTTATTATGAATTGCAGAGGTAGAAGCCATGGTTCGACGATGGATGCTAAGAATTATTATATCAAATTTTCTAAAACAAGGAGGTGATTTATGGCCACTGTTTTTTTCGACTTTACCTTATAATATGGCATTATGAAATTCCAGGAAACCAGGTTGGACTGAAATAAAATGGGACTCATCAGCTGCTGGTCTGTGCTGATGTAAATATATTCGGAGATAACATAGATACCACAAAGGAAAACACAGTAACTTCAATTGACGCTTTTAAATAGGTTTGTCTAGAAGTAAAGGCAGAGAAAACTAAGCGTGTGTTGCTGTCTCGTCACCAGGATACAGGGAAATATACTGATGTAGCGATACCTAACTGATCCCTTGAAAATGTGGCCCAGTTCAAATATTTTGGAGTGACAGTAACAGAATAAAATTTGATTCAAGAGGAAATTAAGAGGAGATTGTATTATAGTAATGCTTGCTACCAATCAGTCCAGAACCTTTCGTCTTCTCGTCTGCTGTCTAAAAACATAGAAATTAGAATTTATCGTAGGAAGCTATAATTTTGCCTGTGGTTCTCTTTGGGTGAGAAACTTGGTGTCTGACATTAAGAGAGGAACATAGACAGAGGGCGTCTGAGAACAGCGTGTTACGAGAATATTTGGATCGAAGAGAGGTGAAGTGACGGGAGCTTGGAGGAAACTGCATAATGAGGAGCTTCATAACTTGTACTTGTAATTATATTGATGAAGTCAAGGAGGATGAGATTGGCAGGGCATGCAGTACGAATGGAGGCGAAAGGGAATAAATATATNATCCTCTGGATAAACGACCTAGGCTAAAGAAAATGGACGGGAGATTCGGTACTTGGAAATCTTAGAGAGATAGGATGGAATGGTATGGGTTGGACTGATCAGGGGACCAGTGGAGGGTTCTTGTGAACATGGTAATGAACTTTCAGGTTCCATAATATTTTGTTTTTTTAAGTGTCGGTTTTTCGAAAAGAGATCAGTTCCATATAGTTAGGAAATGTTCTATGAAAGTGATTCTGAGAATACTAAATTTCCGGCTTCTATACCCTTCCCATATTATCGCTAGGAGTGGCCGGACTATATATGTACATTTGAATTAAGCGTGGTGTTGAAATAAACACAGGCCTTTCCCGGACTTGGAGAATGATAATGTATTCCGGGAAACTGTCTCTATATTTTCCATTCCGTCTCATTCAGATCTTAAGGAGTAAAAAATGTTTCTTTTCCTCATTCCCCTGCGCTTTGAAGCAATTCAAGGAGCCGACACTGGTGACAGCATACTATTAACTGCCGCAGTTAGGTGATATTTGACGAGTGAATCACGAGAAAGAAACTGAATATTTTGGGTTTGTCCCCCTCTGTCTTCGTTCTCAAATATTAAGTGGCTGAATATAAAACAACAGACAAGCTCCTAGCCTTAAGATTTCAATGGAGTAGCAGAAGATATTCACGAAGATTGCTAATGAGAAAGATAGATATTAGCATATTATGAGGCTTTGAAAACTGCAAATATAGCAGAGATGTGCAGCATTTTCGAAACACAGCCAGATTGGTTTGGGCAAAGATTGAGAGTTGAATTCAAATAGGATAAATTATGATTATGATAAATAAAGAACATTGATTGCGAACATCTGAGAACAGCATGTCGACGGCAATATTTGGTCGCAAGAGTAAGGAACAGGAAGCTGAACAAATTTTCTTAATAAATAACTTCATAATCAAATCAAGTCATTTTGATTATACTTACAAATTATGGGGGTTTTCGTTAAAGAAAATGAAATTCATGGGTCATATGTTACTCTTAATAGAGAAGAGAAATTCTTATAAATGTCCTGTAGGAAAACCTGAAGGAAATGGACAACCTAAAAACAGGCGTATGTGAGAGGATAATTTTAAAATGTGTCTTAATGAAATGGGATTTGAAGTTGTGGACTAAATTCAGCTAGCTGAAGACAGAATTGAGTGATGGGTTCTTGTGAACACGGTAATAAACATTTGGGTTCCATAAAGTGCGGGAATTTTTTGACTGAGCACCTAGATACTTCTCAAGGGGGGCTCTTTTGTATGAACTTAATTAGTTCGTTCTTTGATTAACTTCATGGAGTAGAATCCTTCTTGAATACCCAAAAGTCACTCAGCTAGTCAAAAATATCACACTCTGAGCCAGATGAATCCAGTCCATATCTTCAATCTGAGAAATTACAATTACACTTGTTCTTAATATTAGTTATTTCTCCTTTCCGTACCATGTAATGTGCTCAGCTTCAGTTCAGAATTAACTTTTGAAATTATAAATTGTTCATAGGTGTTTGGTATTATTCCTTGAACAGAAAATCGGCTCATCATGAAATATTTACCTTCACAGGATAATAGAATCACAAATATACGCAGATATACATCCATTCCCACAACAGGATTCGATCCCACAGTCTCTGTGGTTGAGCGATCTCAGAATATAGGTGGTTTAGACTGAATGGCCACTGTTTGGTTCTATTTGGCTAATTATTATTTTATATAAATCAATTAATCAGAACAATTATTAGAACTCATACTGAGTAATTTGTGACTTCTGGCAATTAATGTAATTTCTTCATTATGTCACAAGTTTCAAATCTGATATTAAAGGGAGTAAATTTTGTTTAACTTCGGAACATATATTTCTCAATTTTGAATTCATTCTCTTTGAGGTCCTTGTGCAAATTCATTAGGTAAATCACTGATCTGGATTCTCAGTACTTAATGCGAGCTGTGAAGCTAAACGTACAAAGACTATTCCAGTATAACAACAGAGGCTATTAGAACCTTAACAAATTTGCGAAATTATCAATTACAGATTTGCGTGCCGAGATACCAGGGCGATGGTGGTTGCATATATCCACACTAGAAGCATACAGAAACTGCATAGTCCACATTAGTTTTAAACGTTTCTAGCAGGGGTTTTCTTATAATACCTGCTAAAATATATCTTTTCAAGAAAGTGAATTTAAAAGACACTAAGTTGTATACGGGTATGTAAATAACAAGAAATGTTTCACGAGTAACATTTGCACGCATGCACACAATGACAGCTATTAATTAAGCTGCATATATTTCTAAAATTTATGGTTTAAATAGCATAAATTCGTATGATATTCCTACAAGGTTAATTCGTTTACGCATATGTTTCTTCCGTTCTTTGTAAAGTTGTGAAGTTTTCTCTGTGCTTAATTAATTAAGCACCACGCCATGATGACTTGTGTAGGAGTGTAGTTCCTCTATTCTTGACGTAGGAATTAGATGGAGGTTGGTTGTCATTTTCACGCTCCTGTCGCTTTACCCCGAGGAAACAGCCCCCAGGACAACCGGAGTGGAGGCTGGGTAGGCCTCAGAGCCGATCTGAGCCCTGTAAAGTAGGGAAACATCTGCTGGAAATCGAACTCCGGCCATCCAGCCCGTAGCCCTTCTTTATATCGACTGAACCACCCCGGCTGCTTTCTTTGTATTAAGGACATAAAAATTCTATGGATATTTTGAACGTGTCTTTAATTGTATTACTGAGTGTTTCAGTCTGGAGTTTAGCTCCTATGCTTTGTGTTTGGGCAGGTTCCGGATTAAATGTCTACAACAAGATCGGCAATCTTCATTGAAGGTTTCCGTAGTTGTCCTCAGTTCTTCCATAATAATGTGGGATAGTACTCGTATATTAAGCCAGGCCAAGTCTTCCTTCAGCATCCTTTTGAGTCCATTATTCCTAATCATTCTGATATGCCATACTGCATAGTGTAGGGGGTTGAACAATTGTATTTGTATACGCTGTCAGTGGCCCTTAGCTTCCAGTGGAGAGATGATTCATAAATGATACCTTGGAATTGATGTGGCAGAAAGCGATCATGGCCTTGGGTTTCTTTGTCTGTATCTGCATAGCCGATCACAGTGGCCGCGCGGTCTACAAAATTGTCTTCGCACGCTCAAACACTGGGATCGTGGGTTCGAACCCCACTTAAGGCATGGATGTCTGTGTACGTTTATTCTGTGTTAGTGCTGTCCTCTGTGCTGGTAGCGGCCTTGTGACGGACTGATCCCCTGTCCAAATAGTGTCACTGACTGTGTAAAAAGATTAAGAAACTAAAAGAGCCACCCAGGATAGGGACCAGTAGAGGGTTCTTGATGAACCTTCGGGTTCCATAAAATGCTGGGAAATTCTTGAGTAGCTGCAGATTTGGCTTCTCCTCAAGAAGGGTTCAGCTTCATAAGTAAGTAAAAGAGCCGCCAAGGGCCCACGGAGGGCTACATAATCATAGATAAATAGATCTGTATGTGTCCGACGGAGATGAAGAAAATTGCTAAGGATAAAGTCCCAATCAGGCCGAGATTTGAAATTGAGTAGAAAAATTGTCTCAAATGGAGAAAATATTAGACAGTGTTCCAACATGTGTTTATCTGCATCATGAGCAATTCTGTGAAAGTATGTAAGATTTGAAATTTTCACGGCGGTGACTATGAAGGGTGCCGTCTTCTGGGATCGGGCGCAGCCAACTGCTCACGCTGGTTCCTCGCTCTCGAATTTGATACCTTGAAGATGGAGGCGATACGTTCTTCCGAAAAGTCGGTTAACACAGTATTTACACGGTGCTACATCCCGAAAGATGGCATTCTTAAATAGGAATATTTATGCCTCTCATCACATCTTATTTCTTGTCTTCATTGTTTTCAAACATCTCTCTGTAAACGATCTTATTTCTGAGACACGGAGGCCATTGCTCTGCGGGAACTCTCCACGTACTACCGAACTTGACAGTAGGATAAAGTAATCAGAAAAGTACGCGGCTCTATAGGCAGTGCGAGAACGATACGATTGTCCGAGGATTACGCTGAAGTTTTGGCGGCGAGTGGTCTACTCCTAAGCCGATGCTAGTAACTTCAGCCTCCCCTACACATGTTATAATAAAAGCGAGAATCACCGACAGTTATACACCGTAACACAAAGTGCTCTATTAAACAGTTCAGAATTACATTTGTATGCTTAGCCTTTATTTATGAACAAACCGCTACAGAAACAGAAATGGGACAGTGTCATCAGTTACAAGTTTTCTTTATGGGCTTCCCGGTATTAATAATCGACGTAGCAGATGTATAACTATTTTGTTGTACTTCTCTGGAAAGTGAGGTTCGTAGTTCTCAAACATTTGATTATTATGACTGAAGCACAGGTTTATCTTATCTTACTGAAGAGTAGTTGCAGTGCTGGACACGTTTCCCTACAAATGAAATGCTTGATCCTGATCTGAACATGAAGAAATGGATAACAGTATTTACTTAATTATAAATCCGTAGTTAGAAGAACCGGAAGGGAGTAGGCCACTACAGACCTAGGCTTAGGTGACAGGATAATATTAAAATTGATTTTAAAAATAGTGATCATACAAGCCTTGCCTTCGAACAACAGTGATAACGGTTTCAAGTTCTACGAGGCACAAATATACTCGTATTCCCGTTTTTTCTGCCCTGGTATTGTCTGCTGCAGATGGAGGCCTTGCGATAGGCCAAGCTTCTGTCCAAAGACCTATTAATTGTTTGTGATATTCGTGAATTCATAAGTTATTTATAAATTGGAATATGCATAAGCGTTAGTGCTTGAACGGTGAAGAAGAGGAAGTACTAAACAGAGTCTTAACTCCAATTACAGTTTAATTATAATTCAAATGTAGGGTACAATGACACATTCTTGTGAATATGTTAATGATATTTTTCGGTTATAAAAAGTGGCAAAATTTCTAGATCAGTACAGAAACTATCATCTGTGTAAGAATTTCTGTGTCATGTGGAATTATGTACTAACTTAGATATTAAATATAATGTGAATGATTGTTTTTTAACTTGAACAAATTCCTATTAAAAATTAAAATTGTAATTCTTGTAACATTTGTTTCCAAATCTCCAGTACGAAATTATAGTAGCAGATAATCTGAATATTATTGATATATGTATCACACTTAGATGCATTCTAGTAGCCTCAGATTTTTGCTTATCATCACTCACTCGTAGAGCTGAGCCCTTCTTTATAAGCCGCCAATTGTGCAGTCACTCAAGAAATTCCCAGCATTTTATGGAACCCGAATGTTCATTATCTTGTTCACAAGAGCTTTCCACTGGTACATATCCTGAGCCAGATCAATCCTGTCCATACAATCCCTATCTCCCTAAGATTCATTTTAATATTGTCCACCCACCTACTTCATAGTCTTCCTAGTGGTCTTTTTCCTTCTGTCTCTCCCATCAATATCCTATGTGTATTCATCTTCTCTCCATTCGTGCTACATGTCCTGCCCATATCATCCTCCTTGATTTGATTTTTCTAATTATACTTGGAGAAGAGTACAAGTTATGAAGCTCCTCATTATGCAGTATTCTCCAAATTCCTGTCACTTCATCTACCTTCGGTCAAAATATTCTCCCCAACACCCTCTTCTCAATTTTGCTTAACGCAACTATAAAAACAATTCTGAGTTATTTTATTACTTAATTCTTCCCAGTCACTCCATATTTATTCACAAATAACAGTGCACCGTAACATCAAACGAAAGATTTCAATAAAATAATAGTTTGCTTCTGCAACCAACAATTAGCACCTGCATGTCAGAAAAACATAGCTACTGATATATGATAACAATTTAACTATCCTATCATGAGATGGTCTAGAAAATTTATCAGTCATGACGAATATTTCAGGATCCGTCTGACTGCTTGCCAATCTGTCGTGTACCAAGATATCGGTTTCAGTATTCTTCTTCGATTCTCTCACTGAATTGATTTCCAGCGATTGATTTATCAGTAAGGTGAGGTATAATTACGATTTAACTTACACAGAAGAATATAAAAATGTCCTAGTATATCAGGATTTGCTCTTTTGTCAAAGTTATTGTTTCTGAGTCCTTAGTTTCTAGCAGCAAGCATGAAAAATCTTAGTCATTAGGAATATAGAGCACCATCTCGTTTTTCTGAGTAAATAATGCAGGAAATTGGAAATCACATGCCACTAGGTAAAGACAAGTCTTTGTAGGTTAAAAGGCAAGTCTTAAGCGAGTTAGGTCTATAATTTAACTCTTTAATTGTTCATTCCATTAATAGTGTTTTCATATTTTAAAAGGTCTGAATTGTCTCATCAGAGGCCGGATTTTCAGTTTATATGTGTCTGTAATTATGACTGAGGTAGAGGCATTGCTCGAAATGTAAGACCTTAAAGAAAGGACGACGGACAGGCTTCGAGGTTCTCACAGCCGTGGTTATGAAAAATTATATATTCTGGAATATAATGCCGCGTAGTCCGTTAAATATGAACCGACGTTTCAGAAGCACATATCGCCTGTTCTACTTTCCGCATCTTTTTACCCTGATGTCTTGTTTGGTTTATTCTTCGGCTGTGAGGATTGAGGTGACATGTTCCACGGGAACGTCGGTTGACACTCAACGGACTACAAGACTCCCGTATAACTCCTCATAACCACCTCTGTGATAACCCCAATTCCTGTACTCATATAGTTAGGGTTATAGCTTGTCTCTTCCGTGACTTAGCCCATGTACCATAGTTACATATTCCGAAAAGTCTGAATTATCTAAGAACGAAATTTAGCTTACGTGTCTCTGCTTATAATTATAAACAAGATAGTCTCATTGCCCAAATTATAAGACATTAATGAAATTAAATGCCGAAAAAGTTCATACAGAGAATTCATATGGGGAAGATCATATCTCTCTCTCTCTCTCTTTCCATTCCCCTGCACTTTTCAATTCAGGAGACTGCAGACGGGTTTTAACGAAATTTGGTATAATGCATCCCAAAAAAGTTGTAGGGCCATTTTGATTTTCAAGAAAATCAACATCATCGCATTTATGTTCGTAACAGTACAAACAAATAAGTGAGATCTACAAAATTCATCTGTACAGAAACGCATGAGAAAATTCTGCATAGCTTCTCTGGTGAAGACTGAACCATTGCCGTCCCCCGTTGGATTTAAGCTTTCACAGCTGTCGCCATGAAAAGTATTACCTTTCGTGATGTGACACCGTGCAGTCTGCTCTTGCTGCTGCATTTTACTTGTAAGTTGCCTGGCTTAATTTTCGATCCTGAAAAGAGAACAGCATGTTCTTCGGAATTGTAGTGAAACTCTGCTGGACATCCCAGAAGACATTGCTCTTACTTCGTGTCAGGTTTGCCATCATGCTGAGGAATATTTCAAGTGCTTCTGCATTTGTAATTCTGAATTGTTCTCAAGGAGCTTATGCTTTACCAACGCATTCAAAGTGAAGGTAATGAATTGTAACCAGAGTTTTTAATACTATTTATAATATAAATCAAAGTAAAGCCATATAAATTATATCTAGGAAATGTTTATTTTAAAATAATTCCCTGTCCTAAATTCTGAAAATGTTATTTTATTCCAAACTTTCGTTGCTTTCAGGTTTATAAATATGTGAATTCAACATCGGTTTTACACAGTGAAAATATGTTCAACTTTGAATAGCTTCGTTTCATGAAAAGGAATTAAATGGACAGGATTAACGAGCAAATACTTTACTTACTTAAATAACAGTAGGTCTATAACTCATGTTGAGCGTGTCAGAAGTAATTTTTTTACAAGATAAACTCTGAAAAGTCTGCAATTATAAATCAGATAAACATATGAATCATGTCATTAAACTATTCGTGAGTATTTATTTAAGGAAGAAATCTCAACCTTCCAACTTCCGCGAAAGTAACAAGCTCGAAAAAGCGTAGGTTGAAGCGACTGCTACACTAATTTTGTGTTAAAGGAATGTCATTTCCGAGGCATGTAGTGTGCTATTTTCTTAGAAGAATCTATATAGTTTATCACTGTGACTGATTTATTATTACGTATTCCTAAGAATAACAAAATACCACAGATTATAAATTCCGCATGAATAAAACCACATTTTGTAAAACTCTGCTTAGAATTAGGATAATGGGAAAGGAAATACCACATTGCCAAAAGAAATATTTTCTCTATAGCTTCTTAACTTTTCATTATTTTCACCAAATATTATTGGGGTGCTAAACTGAAGAGGAATGTGATGGTCGGGGTGTAACACGAAGGGAAAACTATCCCTGTAACAGGCCGTGGAGGCCCATATGGTTGTGAGACGTTGAGGCTCCCACATTTTCTTTAGATAGTCGGCTCACAGATGGCGGCAAGTTTGTCAGCCTTACGTGCCGGCAGCCATTTACGCCCCAGGAAGATTCCTGGTACTCATTCCTGTTAGAGGCTGTGCCAATCCCAGGAAGGAATGAAGGATTAAGTCAACTCATCCGGAGTATAACCTGCACCTTCCGACTTGTAGCATAGTGTCTCCACCAACTACGCTACCACCTACCCCCAGAAAATGACAGTGAGTGCATAATTATTGTCTGGAGATCTGTAGCAAATAAAGCATTTGGATAGCCTAGCCAAAGATATAAATGTGATATTAAACTGGATCTTATGAAAACAGGGTATTCAGATGTTGAATTAGTTCATTTGGCTCAGGACGGAGATCAATTTCAGGTTCCTTTCAACACAGAAATGGAGGTATGAGTTCCATGAAAGACGACGGAAATATCTTCTCATGTTATGTTATTGTTAATGTGTTTCGGCTGCGCCATAGCTCAAGCGGTTAGTCGCTGGCTTCCCACCGCGGCGGCCTGGGTTCGATCCCGGGTCTGGTCAAGTGGGATTTTTTGTGGACAAAGTGGCGTTGAGACAGGTTTTCTCAGAGTATTTCGGTTTCCCCTGCCAATCTTCATTCCACCAGTTGCTCCGCAATCACCCTCACCTATCATCTGGGGCGGGTACAATAGGCCAGAAGTGGCCGCAGTACAAGGGACTTAGTCCCACCTCACTAGCAACAAAGAAAAAACTGTTTGTGTGTTAAAGGGGAATCTAATCAGTGAGGATATAAAAAGCATTATAAGGAAGGACGTTCATATTTATCTCATCATTCTCCCAAATATTTCAGCAAATGTCTATGGCTATTCCCCTCCAGTGAGACGCTGTCTCGGCATTTGCCTTGTGAGGACTAAGGAAAACCACAGTCAGGGGTCAGGGTGTCCGGTGTGCTGACAGGGATTCGAAGAGGACTGCTTAGCGCAATTTAGAAGCGTCTCCAAAATTTTAGTGTGGGGACAGGTCGTTTGAAAACATAGGCATATTATACATGAAACAGGCTAAAATATATCAAATATATAACATTCAGCAGTGTAAATAACAACTTACGCTCTCTGAATTGTGTACTGTCTTAATCGCTCGAAAGTTGACTGGAATTATGGGTTCGAATTCCACTCGAGGTATCTTCCCCTTTTTAACCTATTTTCCTTATTATAAAAAAAATATGGAGTCATATGAGATTATTTTGCTGCTTTCTATCTGTGTATCCGTCTGTGCCTGTCTTTGTATCCCTCCAAATCTTTGTTAGGAGGCTTATGAGATGACCTTGCTCTCTGTGCACTTGCATGTCCCCCCCAAATTTTTATTTGGAGGATAAGAAATCACCTTGCTAGCATATTTCCCTTGTTTTGAAAGAATAAAAGGCGGCTCCCATACTATGAGATCATCTTGCTCCCCTAACTTTTTCGTTTACTATGTAGTCCGTGTCGTGTTAAGGAGATTTACAAGATAACCTTGCTGTAAGAGATACACTACTACCAGAGTCGTGAGACGGTAAAATATTGTAAGCGATTTGGTCAACGCGTTGCCAGACAGCAGTTTTCAAACACGGTACTATTGCGCAACAATATAATCTGTATCTCATTGAACGAATATTTATAGTCCATTGCGAGGCAGCAGTAAGCACGTCAATGGACTGGCGAGGTAACTGTCACGTGACTCGTTTTCTCTGTGGTCTTCCTTATGCAACAATAGAACTGTGATTTCTGTGTGGTCCGTGCCGCGGCTATATAACGAGAGCTGTGAGCCTTATGTTCAGAGCGAATTATAACTATAAGTGAGAGAATAACAGAGTGACAGAGTTCTCGGTAGGAGACAGCCACGGAAATTTCGTCGATTTTTAAGATTTAAAGTGCGACTAGAATGCTTTATTCATGTGTAATATTTGGAGTGATTTGAAACGGTAGCTCCTGTGTTTTAATTATGTTACCAGGATAGGACCAGTGTATTTCAATCAACGATAGCTCTGTATTTAAACGTGATCAAGAGAGATTGTAACCAAGGTGATAATAAATTCAATCATCCGAACGAGAATCCGTCATCCTTGTCACGCGTACCACCCTACACATGACAATATGACCATGAGTCTCATGGGACTCGGAACCAAGAAAGACTCTGATGGCGAGGGCCAGCAGCAATTTACCCGACCTACCGATCACCTGGCTGTTTCTATCCTCCCATTTTTTCCACATTCTACCCGTTTTCTATCAAAGGAAAGCAGGTAATTAGGTACTCTTTTCTGTTTGGTTTATTCTTTGCAAGTAAAGGTTTACGATACGCCGATCCCCCATATAAGGAGTCTTGCCAAATTTTAGAGGTCTCATAGTTACTTTTAGAATTAAATCTGAATTGGAACTTATCAAAGGGCCTAAAGTATGGAAGTTAAAGACGAAAAGCATTTAGAATTGGAACCGAAATAAACTATTTACAGGTCCTCTTAATATTCTCGTGACATTCATGCGTTGGAATATTATAAACGTGCTATGCGCTAAGTGGTGTACGGCCTCCCGCCTGAGTACGAGTTCCGAAACCCAAAATTTTTATGCTCTCCTGTAACTCAAACGAACCCATGTTACAATTGAGGTTCTCTTCAATGAAAGATGAGAGAGAGAGAGAGAGAGTGTGTGTGTATGTGTGTGTGAGAGAGAGAGATGGACAGTTCCTTACAAGCTTCTGGATAGTCTGCGAACAAGTATGAAGTGACAGGGAGCTGCTATATAGGAAGTGCACTAAATTTTATGAGGAGACGTTGTTTGGGTCTGTACAAGGTGACCCGCTGGTATGAGAAGAGACCAATAAACAACCAGACCCTCAGCATCGCTGCTTACCTCACATTACTGCGTCCTCTTGCTCCATAACTCACTTTGCTCTCTTGCAGAACAACTTGTATCAAGCGCCAGGACATCTTGCACTCTTTCTAAAAAGAAAAACATACAGTAGAGAATGGGGGACATGAACTCTGCTGTAACATGAATTTATAGACCAGTATCATGTTTATACTGTTATCTTCTTCAAATTATATTCCATAGCATGAACTACGCTAATAATAACATCAATAATAATAATAATTCAATTCAATTCATGTGTATTTAGGTGCAAACTTAACAGCACAGAGGCCAATAACAAAGTTGGCACCAGTACATAGAAATACAGATATAACTAGAAGATAAAATACAAATAAGACAGTATATATATTGGCATTAAATTAATAATAATTCCAAGAAGAATTAAAGTTAGCATTAACAGGTGAGAAAATAAAATATGTACATTTCGAATTGATATTCCATTATGTGGTGAGAAAGGACAATACACATACATACATACACACATAGAAGTTAATAATAATAA
>NW_019718619.1:2557496-2560553 GCF_002891405.2 Cryptotermes secundus | reverse complement strand
ATAATAATAATAATAATAATAATAATAATAGGAGCCGGTATAGCTTAGCCGGCAAAGCGACGGGAGAGGGTTTGGATGGCCTGGGTTCGATTTTCGGCAGAAGTAAAAAATTTTATCTTCTCGACATCGTCCGACCCGGCTAACAATTCCACACAGCTTCATGTACAATGACTACAGGAGGCTACTTTCTCGGTGGTAAATCGGCCGGGGCGTGAAGTTGACCGCTCACCTCCATTTAATGTCGAGGTCAAGAATGGTAGAACTATACCTCTACTCACCTATTTGTCTTAATGGCGTGGTGCTTAATTAATTAAGTACAAGGAAAATGTTACTTCAAAATTAATAATAATAATTATATTATTAAATTAATTAATTTATTGAAGTTCATAATGACAGCTATAAAGCCAATCACAACAACCAATGCCAAACACTATTAGGCCTACTACTACTACCACTCTTCACTCTTTATCTTAATATTTATCATTTGTCAATAGTTAATTGTTAAAATATTAATTGCACGCAGTATTACATTTATATATTGTACTTTACATATTCTCATCTATCATTGTTGGTATGATTTACGCCAATTGAATGGTTATTGTTTAAATGATACACATTGTCTTCTTTTGTCTTTTATTTGTGCATAAGTCTTCGTTCTGTTTGTCTTTTTGCTCCTGCTTACTTTATGACTGGCTTTCGGGCTGTTTATTAAGCACGTAAATAAATAAATAATTGAATTGAATGATAGTGGGAGGATTTACATAGCCGTAACGATCTAGACTCCTGTTTGGAACATTCTCGGTTCTAATTTCGGCCTGGACATCTGGTATCCTGTTTGAAGTCTTGGGACCGCAGTCATTTCCATGCAAATAATTCCCAATTCGCCATTCATTACTCGTCCTACTATTCGACTCCCGGTACGGACTGCGTCGAAGGGTAAACACGTGAAAGGGTTCAGCTGATTTTACAGACATAGACGTTTCAGAGCATGAGCGCTGTGTCTTTCGGTGGCTTCAGAATGCTAACAGACTGACCAGCTGACAACTTCAGAGGCCTTCCTTTTACATTATTTATTATTGAATATAGCGGCGTAGTGGGTAGCCTTCCTGCTTCTTTTTGAGGTGCCATCGGGTTCTGTCTCTGGCCGTAGACCAATTGTTTTAACACATTTATCGCGATTTCCCTCAGCTCCCGCTCCAACACAAATAAAAGGAACAGTAAACTAAAATCTGCCTGAAGGAGATAAGCGGAACATGTAGCAGGCACGGGTAGTTGGAAAAGAAATAAAATTGAATCGGGAAGCATAAAGAAGAGGAAACTTTGGAGAACTGAACAGAGAAGAAAGGATAATATTGAAATTGCTCTTAAGGAAATAGGTAGTGAAAATACAGACCGGATTTGCGTGGGTCAGGAGAGACAGAATGACGTACTTTTTCAGTAATTATCCTTATATTTCCGTGAAGGGCTGGGAGTTTTTTGATCGTCGGCTTCTCAAGAAATTGATTAAAGGTTATGCCCTTCTCATTCGATGATATACAATCTATGCAATGGGATTATCATCTTAGTGGAAGAATTATATCTTGTGCAATGTAATATCATGTAGTCCGGTTGAAGTCAAACAGCGTTTCGGAGAGTTATATCGCCTTCATTTTCAGGGTCGAAGAATAAGCGAAGAAAGGAACCACCAAAAAGCGGACTCCAATTGCCACCTGCTGTTTGTTGGCTTCTTGCCTGGCTAAAAATTCGGATGTTGGGAAGATATTTTCTTTCGAAATATCAGTTTACTTTTACAAGACTACATGGCATTACATATCATAAGATACAATTCCTCACAGTCACCACTGGGACAACCACAAATCCAGGGTCTTAGAAGATATAACGTGTTTTCTTTCTGACACAGGTTTCGGTGCAAACAGCGCCCTAGGATGCTAGAGGATTATCAGATGTGTGAAGTCTAGAGGCTATTTTGAAATAGCCGTGACCTCTTTTTTTACTCACAGCAAGAGAATTCGCCGAATGACAGAAAAATCACTAAATTATTATTCTACGATAAACCCCGACAAGAACTGAACAAGGTATCTCCCTGATAAAACCAGGGCCCATTGATCTGTTTGTTTATCTCCGAATTTATTATAAACTTATAATACAAATATTATTTCAAACAAGAATTTATTTACATATGTAAATACAAAATATTTCTGAAAGCCTCGGGAAACCACGAAAAGCCTCATTCAGGACAGTCTAAATTCAAAGACGAGTCAAGAGAATTACAGCTGAACCAACCCGCTCGGTGATTCACGTGAATGAAGGTATAACTAATACCCGTATAAATAAATAAGTAAATAATATGGTAATGTAAATAAATTCTGTATATTATGTAAAGTTTCGTTATAATATTTTCAGGAGATCCGAATTATCATGAAATTAAAAAATTAATTCTGTAGATCCATGTTATTGAAATTGAAAGCTCGGATTAATTTCTGAAACGTCCACTGAGCTCATCCTCACTTCCGGTACTCGGCGAGGATAACCCCGCCTGTCTGCTGAACTACTGTTCGCCAGAACATGTCGACAGACAAGTCTCTTGAAAATATTTGATATGAATAAGTGTAAATCGGAACACGCGGTAGAGTAGTTGATTGAGGCACTACGTTACAAGCCGGAAGGTCGTGGCTCCGAATCCCCATGAGGTGGATTCTTTTTCAGTATACCTAATACTTCCAGCAGCACTGTGACCCTGGGGTCCACTCAGGCTCTAACAGAAATGAGTATAAGGGATCTTCCAGGGAAGTAGAGGACGGCCGGCGCGTAAGACTGATAACCTCCGCCATCTCTTAGCCGATTTTCTAGAAAATGTGGGAACCTCGATGTCTCACAGCCCTATGGGCCTCCACGGCCTGTTACAGGGATAGCTTTACCATTATCTTACCTTAAATATAATTATAACCCACTAGAGCCAAAGTGCTTACTCTGTGTGCAGAATTCGTTAATTCAGCACTAAAGCCATCCCTAAATATATATATATATATTTTCCTTGGCACTACAGCCCCAGTGGGC
>NW_019718619.1:2516799-2557458 GCF_002891405.2 Cryptotermes secundus | reverse complement strand
CCACCTCATGACTGGTAGTACGCGGGTTCAAATACCCGGCGGAGGTCGTCGAATTTTTAAGGGCGGAAAAATTCAGGGAACAAGTCCTCCGGGAGGGACTTTAAGCCGTGGGTCCCGTGTCGTAGCTTTACGGCACGTAAAAGAACCTCATATCTCCAAAGGAGTTCACTGAGCCAAATTACGGACGTTTCCCGCCCAACAGCAGTCTCTAATACCTCTGGTAGATGGGGGAAGCATTATAGATACCTCTCAGCTAGTAGAGCCGGTCTCGCTGGCAGGGCGGGACTGATGGTAAGCACCAATACCGGTAGGATATAGAGACTGGTAGAAATCATAGAGGGAAGCACAATGGACCAATACAGGTCTAAGTGCATGGGGAAACCCACCCTCTCCAATAACTAACTAACTAGACCGCTCGGCTACCGTGACCGGCCATGCCATAATATTACACTTATAAAAACAGGTTATTACCACCCAACAGGACAGGAGAGGAACCGATCCTTGAGGAGGTGGAGGGACCAGTTTTTCTAACCCTGGGATCGGAATGGGCCAAAAGGCCTTAATGTTGCTGCTGCTGCTGATGATGCACATATGGGATGTGTGGTTCTTGCAGCGGTGGTCACGAAGTGTTTTGTCTTGTGGCGATATTCCTCCGAAACGTCAATTGACTTAAACGGACTACACGGCGTTATATCCCTGAAGATAGAACTCTTCAATACTAAACCCACCGCTCCAATGAAAGAGAAGGAATGTTAAAATATATTTTAATTCGGCATTCTCTGATCAGCATTATTGTTTTATAATGAATGTGTTCATGGAACATGAAGATCCCACACATAAGAAGTTCATGGCGTGAGAGAATTCGTGACAAATGTTTGTAAAGTATATGTTAGGCACTGACAATTTTCCGAGACTTGATGAAATTTCCAAACGTTAAATATATTAAAATATTTATAGTAAATAAGTACTTTGTCGCCTGGGCGTTTCTTAAAATAATCTACTCCGAAATGATAGCATTATTTATTGTGATATTATGACATATTCGCCTTGAAAACAAATTCCCTGTTGGAGCTGACAATGTAGAATCATATGATTCTTAGAACAGCACAATTTAACCTCACAGCTGACACATCACAAGTACTGTCCTGCAAGAAACAGATACTGTATTATCCTTGCTTCTCATTAAGTTCAGGTTCTGAAGATTTCATGGCTGGGACGCTGCACTTCATTTCATATTTACTACTTTGTCGTTACGCAGTGAAAGTGTTCGAAAACTATACCACATTGATCGCTTTATGCATTATATCCTATTAAGTTACCCAACAGTCACCAGTTAGACAGCACGTACTCGTGTGTTTTAAAACAGAAAGTCAGGGAAATGTATATTTATACATGCATGCAAACACACATACGCACACATATGCATGAACGTAAAATACACATGTTTTTGTATTATACGATTCTGCCAGTATCTAGATTTTTTTCCTTGGCACTACAGCCCCAGTGGGCCTAGGCCTACCTCCATGAACTTCTCCGTTCACTTCGGTTTTTCTAGATCTTACACATTCGGTAGGACTCCTTGGGCGAGTGATCAGCTCGTCGCAAGGCCTCTACCTGTAGACAAACACAGAAAGAAGCACACAAACATCCATGCCCTCAGTGGGATTCGAACCCACGATCCCGGCTTCCGAGCGAGCGAAGACAGTGCATGCCTTAGACCGCTCGGCTAGTAAGTAAGTAAGTAAGTAAGTAAGTGAAGTAAAGATATCCCTGTAACAGGCCGTGGAGGTCCATAGGTTTGGGAGATGTTGAGCTTCCCACATTTTCTAGACAATCGGCTCATAGATGGCGGCAAGTTTGTCAGCCCTACGCGCCGGCCGCCCTTTATCACCAGGAATATTCTTTGAATATTCCTGATGCTCATTTCTGTTAGAGGCTGAGTCGACCCCACGGGCATAGTACGACTGGAAGGATTGGCTTACTTATCTTTCCAATACGTGAAAGCTCTTCCTGTAACCAGCCGTTGAGGCCCATAAGGTTGTGAGACGTACAGGTTGTTGTACAGGTATTTTTGTCAACCTTATGCGCCGGCCGCCCTTTACCCCCAGGAAGATTCCTGGTACTTTTTCTGTTAGAGGCCTACTCGATACTAGGCCCGTAGTGCGGCTGGAAATATTAAGTAAATTTAAAAATGCAATGAACTCATTGGGATTCGAACCTGCGACCTTACTGCTTGTAACATAGTGCTTCAACCAACTACGAAACCGCGATATTTCCAATACGTAATGTGCATTAATCTTCCTTCCATTACAATTTTCTGAACAGATTGATTACAAGAGCCTGCAGCATTTAAATCTTTCTGTAATAAATATACGTAAGCTTAGCACCGCAACAGAAAAAAAGAAAGAGGCTTGTATTTGCAGATGCTAAAGATACATGACATTATAAAAAGCAACACAGAGCCCATCCAGTCTCGTCACTCGTTCTCTGCTAAACGGCATTCTTCCTGGATTCTGATCAGAGATTCTCTGCGTTCGTGTTGCACAGCAGTTTATTGCTGGTTGGCCCATCACTTTTGGTTCTAAGCAAAAAAGAAAACATGTATGAATGAATCCCGCAAAAAAGAAGACGAAGACAAGTACCACACCATTTAACTCACACTGAAATATCGTTTCTGGTAATCATGTCTACCAAACCTTATTAGCCTCTTTCTCTTACATCTGAGTCTCCTCGTTCAGAGGCCCCATAATATAAAACCGAAACCATAAAGAAGTCAGTTAAAGGTGTTTAGCGGTGTTTTCTTCTCAATTCTTTTACACTCTTTTCACCTTCCTTCAGTCTTGCTTGTGTATTTGGTTTGTTTTAACCACCCAGACCCTTTAAAGTTCAATACTTGTCTCTCATTTTCTTTCACACTTTTCTTTTTGGTCCAGGTTCACCCAGTTCTAGTGTTGTTTTATGGCGTTTGAAACGACCAGTTAAGAAAAAAGAAAAGGGATAGAGGGATACTGGATAAAATAATGTTCAAGTGAGAAAAACGAAATGGCTGACTCTATGCAAGAATGGAATAACTCGATGCCATAGTCCACTAAATATCTCCTCCTTTTTATGGCTTTATGTTCATGGTCTACTTAAGGAAGGTTTTATACTTGAAATTGATGTGCAGTGTTAAATTGGAAATAACACGAACATCATGGATAATAGGCCGACCACAGTGGCTGCTCAAACACTGGGGTCGTGGGTTCGAATTCTACTCGAGGCCTGGATGTCTACGTTTATTCTACGTTTGTGTTGTCCTGTGTAGCTAGCGGCCTTAGACGGCTTGGTCTCCCCGTCCAAGATGTTCTACCGACTGTCTGTGAGATTAAGAAAACGAAATGATGTGGCTTTTCACGGATGTCATATACTCCAGAGGGCGCAACGTAAATTAAATAATAAATAAATAGTTAGGATTTATAACTTGGGAAAGATATGGATGGATGAGGTCGTTGTCTATTTTAGACTAATATGTCGCGGCACCTGGCTGGAACGGAGGTAAGAAGATCCCCAGGCAGGGTACAATAGCTATATTCTTCGGCGCACATTCAAACAGGCTGTCTCCCTAATGCAGAGCAGCATTCCTAATCTATCTAGACATTTAGAACAAACATGTTATATGATAATTAATATAATAAAATGGGGACACTCAGTGGCGTAGTTGGTTGAGGCACTATGCTACAAGCCGGAATTTCGCGAATTCGTGTCCCGATGAGGCGGATTTTTCAATTGACCTAATCATTCCAGCCGCACCATGACCCTGAGGTCAACTCAGCCTCTAACAGATATGAGTACCAGGAATCTTACTGGGGGGTAAAGGGCGGAAGGCACGTAAGGCTGACAACCTTACTGCCATCTGTAAGCCGATTGTCTAGATAATGTGGTACCCTCAATTTCTCACAACCATATGGGCCTCCATGGCCTGTTATAGAGATAGTTTTAGCTTTTTTTTTTCAATAAAATATATTCAAGAAAATAATATTTTTTAGTCAGTAAAGAACTACATGTCACGTCTGAATTTTAATTCTAGAAAAAAAGTAAAGTATCCCTGTAACAGGCCGTGGAGGCCCTTAGGGTTGTGAGATGTTGAGGTTCCCACATTTTCTAGACAATCAGCTTACAGATGGCAGTAAGGTTGTCAGCCTTACGCGCGGCCGCCCTTTACTCCCAAGAATATTCCTGGTACTCTTTTCTGTTATAGGCTGAGTCGACCCCAGGACCATAGTGCGGCTGGAAGGAAGAGGTAAAGTGAAGAAAGGAATCAACCTAATCGGGATTCGATCCGCGACCTTCCGGCTTGTAGCATAGTGCCTCAACCAACTACGCTACATGACATAATTGTCTAATAATAAAGGAAATAAAATGTTATAAAGGAAATAAAATGTTAAGAGAACAATAGAAATTTAATTTCTATAGATATATCTAACTAGCTAACGAAATATTTAATTAGCCAAGACTAATTATCTAACTTCATAAATCAGAGTCGCTCTTTAGAATAAAATAATCGCTCATTTCCACGCAGTTTATGGAACCCGAAAGTTCATTACCGTGTTCACAAAAGGATGCAATTCTTTTGAATCATATTCTAAATTTAAGCGAAAGTACAGTGTTAATTTGTCTATCTCAAATGTTTTAAGACTGCGAGATTTTTATTGTACATAAGATCTTACCTTTTCTTCTATATTATCTCTTTCATTATTAATTTCTTCTTTGCTTCCTTCCTTCGGTTCTTTACTTTATTGTCCCATGTATTGCAGACCTTCATTTTTATGACTTGGCCCGGTAATATTCTATGGCTTGACAGTTTCTTTCAAACTTGGAGTCAGGCTCTCTTTCCATGAAGGAGGGCAGTCTTGGAGAGCTTAATTGCTTCAGCGTTGTACGTTCTATAAAACCCACTATATTAGCAATAATTTTGTGGCCTAATCTCATCTCTTTAAAATATTTCCCGGTAAGACATGATTCTAATAATATTTGTGACAACGGTTTGTTTGACAAAATCTTCTCTGGCTATCGGCCGTGTCATTTGCTTAAGTTTGGTTATTATTAGTTTACCAGTTGGCACTCCTGATAGCCAAACTAGATGTTATTAACTTTAGCCACCGTGAAAGCTTCAGACCTTACAAAGCAAATTACATTACGAATACTACTCATATATTCTACACTGCCCACTCTCTGCGGTTCAATCAAAATACACAACGATTTTCAAACTTGGATCTGTTTCCGTGATCAGTTGTAAGGCGAAGCGAAAGTGATTACTCAAATGAGCCTGATAAAAGGAGTTAGATTCGATCACCCTAAATTTCATAACGGAAAGTGATTCTATTCCTAAACACTGTGCAATTTAAATATATCGCAGACAACGGACAGTGTCCAGCACAATGAACGTACAGACTACGACATGCTATATGAAACGAGATATAGAATGAAAAATAATCATTGGTCTGGCAAGTAAAGGTAATTTAAGTTGTTCCTGTGCTTAGCTAATTAAGCACTACGCCATGAAGTCGTAAAGGGGAGTGGATGTATAGAGACACTGTTTCTTGACCTCGGTACTAGTTTGAGGTGAGTTGTCAGCTTCACCTCAAGGCCACTTTACCCCTGGGGAAAGAGGCCCCAGTACCCATTGAATAAGAGGCTAGGTGGGCCCCAGAACCGGTCTGGAAAACTTGGAGAAGGGAAAATTCTATATCCTACCGGGACTCGAATTCAGACACTCGGCCGTCCAAACCGTAGCCAGTCGCTATGCCGATCGCGCTATGGCTGGTGGATATAATAATTAAATTAACGCACAAAAATAAAGGAAATGTAAGTGAGAGATCCAAGTATATTTAATTTAGGAAACAGATGGAGATAAGTGGCCTGCTTTACTCTCTTTGCACAATATTCTCCAATTTTTATATTGGCCTATTTATTGGTTATATTTGTACATTTTCTAGTTTCATTGTTCCGAAAATATGAATTCCACGTTCTTTTGACTGTAATAATATCTCAATTCAATATTCCTATACATAAAATAAACCTGCATAAANGAGACTCGTGCTGTTAAGTTACGACAGTCGTAAAATAGCTTGCAGTAGCGGGGACGTTTTATGTTCACAAGACCGTCCCACGTGTAGACATTATTACGTGTATAACAACTGTGTGAAAGCAGGAGCAGAAGAGGACGGACTGCACACACTTTATGAGTTGTGATAGAAACCGGAAAATTTAAGCTATGACATAGCTAACAAGCAGCATCAAGCAGTTTCATCTCCCACAGATTATTGCTAGTGGGGTGGGACTAAGTCCCTTGTACTGCGGCCACTTCTGGTCTATTATACCAGCCCCAGATGATAGGTGAGGGTGATTGTGGAGCAATTGGTGGAATGGCGATTGGCAGGGGAAACCGAAGTACTTGGAGAAAACCTGCCCCAGCGCCACTTTGTCCACCATAAATCCCACTTGACCAGACCCGGGATTGAACCCGGGTCGCCGCGGTGGAGAGTCAGCGACTAACCGCTTGAGTTATGGCTCGGCCTAGATCTCCCACAGATGATATCAACCTTGAAACAGTAGGAAATTATGCAACTGTAAGGAATTTCTAATTTAATTAGAATGTCTTCGATATCAATATTAGATGTTGGGACAAATGGGCATAATGAGGACCTTCATAATTTGTTCTCTTCACCACATAAAATTAGAATTAACAATTCAAGTTTGATACGATAAGGAGGGCATGTAGCATGAATGGGGAATATTATAGTGATATGGATGGGAAATCCAGGTGGAAAGAGACCACTAGAAAGACCATAGTGAGTGGATAATATTAAAATAGATGTTAGAGTGGAGTGATATTGACTGGATTCATATCACTCAGAATAGAGACCAGCGGATAGCTCTTGTGAACACTGTAATGAACTTCAGGATTAAACAAAATGTTGGAAAATGTTTGAGTGGCTGAGTTACTGGTGGTTCCTCAAGAAGGTCTCAGCTCATTAACTTAATTAGCTAGTTATCTTCTAGATTTGTGTGAAGCTTGGTCTGTCATATTAAGGGGATGACACAGGCTGAGGGTGGTTGAAAAATATGCGCTTCACATCTGATCATCATGCAATGTTATTACTACAGAGTGATTCATATAGAATCGGCCCAACGAAATGAGCTGTAATATAAAATATACCATACAGATATTAAAGTATTAAAGACACATACCCAGGAAGCCCAACAGTATAACACACGCAGTCGCAGGAGCACGACACAACAAAAGCACAACACACAAGATAGTGAAGGAGTGCTCCAACAAAGGAGAATGGGCGTGACTGACGTAGTGAGGGGCGACGTAGCGATGTGGTATCCTGAACAATTTTAATATTTTTAACGTTTGACAATGTATATGATAGATACATATTTTAGTTATTTTAATGTGTGAACATGGCATGCAATGAACTGGTTTGACGTGGATAAGTAAGCACCTGAAGATGGCATTATTATGCCGAAACATGTAGTGCGAGGGAGAGAAGGAAATAACATGCAACATGAGGGCTGCCACTTGCCGGTTCATGCGCACGCCATTCGACTCAGCACGGCCCACGGATTATTATGTCATAATTGTGAGCGGTTATATGCATCACCTGCGGAATTATTAGCAAATTCATCGGGCCGGTTCTATACGATTCACCCTGTATTTGCAGGACTTGAGGTTCTCACGGTTGTAGTAAGAAGAGTACTTTCTATGGGATACAACGCTGTGTAGTCCGTTGAAAGTCAACCGATGTTTCGGAGGAACATATAACCTCCATCTCAGAGTCGAATAAGCCGAGGAACTTACCAGCGCGAAAGCGGGTGACATGACATTTCCGCATGAACTACACGGAAAAAAATAATGGTAACATATTGTCACGTGACTTTAGAGTGATATAGACGGTGTTTGTATTGGTAATAGGAATTATTGGACACTTACAGAAGGTAACTACAATTAACTACGACAGTCCCACTGAATTACACGCTCCAACGTTTTGGTAACTAGAGCACACAGCCTTACCTAGCCGTTATTTGGTAGTGGCTTCCAACGGCGGACGCTTCCCTTACTCTGGTCTCCCGAAATGTCCTCGGCTTCAGCTACAGCAGCTCTCGACTGACTCTCATTAACTGTCCTGTTTTTAACATCTCGGCACGCAACGCACAGAAAACACAGTTCCTCTGTTGCTTTTTCCAATTGTTGCCTTGCAAACATGCATGTTTGAGAATTACTTTCTCAATAACGGTTGTTGTACAGCTGCTTTTATCACGGTCGTTGCCTAACAACGATTTTACATGGCACAGTGCTCTAGCGTGGTATTTCATTATTCTCGTCTGGAGAGAAATAAGAACTGTGTCGAATTCTTCTTATATACGGACTTTCTTCAATAACGTAATTTATCATTCACATTTAAAGTAATTTTACACATATTTACTTACTTTCTTACTCATAGAGCTAAGCCCTTCTGGAGGAGCCGCCAATTCTGCATCTACTCAAGAATTTCCCAGCATTTTATGAAACTCGAAGGTTCATTACCGTGTACACAAGAGCCCTCCATGGGTCCCTATCCTGAGCCAGATCATTTCAATCCATTTCATCCATCNGAAGACTGCTTTCTTCATAGTTACCGCCGTGAAAGCCTCAAATCTCACATAATTTTAATATTGTTCACCCACCTACGCCTTGGTCTTCCCAGTGGTCTCTTTACTTTTGGATTTCCCACCAATATCCTATATGCATTCTTCGTCTCCCCCCTTCGTGCTACATGCCCTGCCCACTTCATTCGCCTTGACTTCTTGATCATTCTAATTATACTCGGAAAGGAGTACAAGTTATGAAGCTCCTCATTATGCAGTTTTCTCCAACCTCCTGTCACTTCATCTCTCTTAGGTCCAAATATTCTCAGCACTCTGTTCTCAAACACCCTCAGTCTGTGTTCCCCCCGTAAAGTCAGAGACCAAGTTTCACACCCATGCAGAACCATCGGCAAAATTTATGTTTACTTCTAGACCAACCTCTTTACTTGCGTCAATTGAAGTCTGTGTGTTTTTCTTTATGGTATCTGCATTATCACCCAGTAGATGCACAACATCGGCATAGGCCAATAGCTGATGTGTCCCGTTTAGTTTCAGTCCCACTTGGCTTCCCTGAACCTTCCTAATGGCATATTCTAAAGCAAAGTTGAAAGGGAGTGGCGATAAAGCATCTCCTTGTTTTAGACCATTCTGGATAGGAAATTTATCAAACAAATGTTTACATGTAAGACTTTATTATACGTTTCGTTTAAACACATTTTAATCAACCTAACTTGTTTAATGGGATTCCCCAAACTCTATCGGAATATTGTACAATACTTCCCTCCTAACTGAATCGTAGGCTTTCTTGAAGTCTATGAATAGCTGATGTACTGTCTCATCGCACTCCCATTTTTTCTGCAATATCTGACGAATGCAAAAGATCTGATCTGTAGTTGATCTATTTTACACATATTTATAAATTTCAAAATATGTTACACAATTTTCATCGAATCTACGAATCTGAAAGAAGCGCCATCAACTTTTCATAGTCTCTGCAAAGTCGCTGCTTTTGTTTCGCAATCTTAATTCTTGGTGGAGATTATCACGAAAATGGATTGGCCGTGGTGGCCCTGTTCCATGGCCGTCGAAGTAATTTGACGTAACAAACTTGCACTTTTAATAATCCTATGGAGTTTTTGAATTATGCCGTCTATGTGACTCTTATATCAAGCAGCAGTGAAGCGATGAAGGCTCCTTTCATACGAAACACGTAGCATGTAAACAATGACAAATTTTGAGGAATTGAGACAGAACAAACGACTTCTCTAGTAGCTTTCGGCCGCGTTACGATAGAAGAATAGGCTTATAGATTTTTTTTCTGTGGCGCTACAGCCCAAATTTGGGCCTAGGCCTACCTCCATGAAACGCTCCATTTCACTTCGGTTTACTAGATCTTACACATTCGGTAGGACTCCTTGTGTGAGTGATCAGCTCGTCGCAAGGCCTCTACCTGTAGAGAAACACAGAAAAATGCACACAAACATCCATGCCCTGAGTGGGATTAGAACCCACGATCCCGACTTCCGAGCGAGCGAATACAGTGCATGCCTTAGCCCGCTGGGCTACCGTGACCGGCTAATTAGACATTAGGTAGAATATACCGACCGAGCGACCGCGGCTTATCGGCGAAGTTAGTGCCAACTTTAGCGGATAGTAGCTGTCACGTGGTCAGCGCAACGAATCCCCACGGATCTTAATTTCGGTTTTCTAGACCGGAGCCGCTATTTCCTTGAAATAGCTCCTCATTTATCCTCACTTGACTAAGTGGACCCCGATCCAGAACTACTACTTCTCAGAAAATCTGATAGCGTAGGGAATCGAACCCGCGACCTCTGGATATGTAGTTAGGAACTCTGACCACTAGACCACAGAGGCGGTCAAGAGATAATATACAGAGGAGAAAAGTTAAAAGAACCACTGCTCTTCTGTTATGATGGATTATAATTAATTGGCGTAAGATTTGCGTGACTTTAATCTAGAACTAACTGTGGGTGTTATTGCAGGCTCTACACTGCCCTTGATCCAGCCTGGCTATAAACTCAGCCTCCCCATTCCTCACCCCCCTTTTTCCTTCACTGTGTTATTAGCTCAGTGTTTAGGCGTTTAGGACACTGAAATGAGCCGCTGAAAGGGTAACTTGAATGAGGTCCATAAAACTATTAAGCGCCCATATTACATCCCTCCAATCCTCCTCCGTCCACTATTGCAATTTTCAACCCCTAATCCAATGTGCTCTTTATTGCCGTTTAAATACTCTATAATGGCAGTTATTTTGGGGCTTACGTTTATTAGCATATAATGTTTTTTGTCGCTTGTGTATATTTCATGTAAGCTGGCATGTATATTCTCACATAGTTCAAATAGCGCCTCTGCTAGTTTCTAACTACTAAGATATTGTCAAGTGTTTTAGTGACGTGTAGACGGAGTTTCGTTTTGTGAATAGATTTCTTGGATGCCCACAAGTCTAACTACAAATAATTACAACACTCTTAAGATTACTGTAACATAAAATAAAATCTTCAACGTTTACTTGTTTCGTCGTTACTTGGTAAAGAATGTTATCTGGTTAACACTTCAACTATTGAATTCTTGAACGATGAATCTTGAAGAGTGTCTCTCGAACCCTCTGTTTCAGTACTCCTCACTGCGAATGAAATATGACCCGGTGCGGACCGCTAACAGAACACACACTTGAACAATTCCTCTATTGTAATCTGCTTATCCGTTGAAACAGTAATGCGTGTTTAGCAAATTTTTACCTGGTAACAACTCGTTTGTTCTACCTGTTTTAAGGGAAACTTAACCTTTGCTCCTCAACTAACTTCTGGCTTTGCTTGCATTATTCCGGTTTTCAGCCCTCATGTCACAGTATTATTTATATGGAAGTGAAGTGACTCATATTCTTGATAAATATTTATTGAAATATGTTGTTACCATTTCAGAGATCCTGGAATGTGTTTTGAATTTTTAGAAGTTAAAATAGAATTATCGACGATGAATATCTGAAATTTCGATTATGTGCTTTAACGAACCACAATAGCCCGAGTTGACTTACAGCCTCACAAACCAGTTCTTTGGCCCATCCAGTTTCTGTAGTAGGTGAAAAGTGTAGTGAAGAATAACCACCCCGTTCTGTTTCCTTCTACACACAGTCATCTTTCTTTTCCAAAGTAACCCCCCCCCCCTTTTTACTCCTCGGAACCACAAAGAGTTCTGTAACCGCTCCATAACTCTGCCGTGTTCTGTAATACTCGTATAAAAAATTCTGTTCAACAAGCGGTCTCATTGGCATAAAAAGTAAATGTTGGCTTACACACGTATACTGTAAGTTTTCTTTACTTTCAAATCTTCCTTGCCTTCATCGCCTCTTTGAAATAATTCCCCAAATGGAAACTGTAAATCACTAACTGAGAATGAAGACTAAAAGATGGGGGAGAATATTCCCTTTTAATACCTATTATGTCATCACAAGCAATTGAAATTTTATTGCGTGTAATTAATAGAAGAGGCTTGAGGTACGAGATTTAGTGTACAGAATAGTTTCAAGATTTATAAGGTCTATTTTGCGACACCTGCAAGCTTGTGTTACTTCTTGTATTATCCACAAATATACACGTATGTTGTCGACTTTTATATTGTGCTGGTACATTAAATGTGTCTGATGGACTGTAAATAACATAAGATATTCCTCTCTTCTCCCTCTCTGCGTTGTATTTCATATTACATAGGCCTATAAATAAGTTTAACAAAGGTATAAGGTATAACTACATTTCTACACAAGTCTGCAGTTTATCATAGACAATAAATCTTCGGAAACGACAGGTAAATGTCTGGTGCTACGGAAGCGGATATCTCTGAATTAAAGATGTTATGGTATTTAAGAGCACGAATGGGGGATACGAGAAATATATACAGGATATTGGTGGAAAAGCGAGAAGGAAAGAGACCACTAGGAAGACCAAGGCGTAGGTGGGTGAAAAATAATCAAATGGATCTTAGATAGGTTGGGATGGTAGGGATTGGATTGATCTGGCTTAGTATAGGGACCAATGGAGGGCTCTTGGGAAGCCTCTGATGAACATATGGGTTCCATAAAACGCTGGGAAATTCTTGAGTAGCTGCAGAATTGGCGGCTCCTCCTCAGTTCCATGAGTAAGCAAGTAAACGGTATTTAAGAATTAAAGAATGAAGGCATGCCAGTATGCTATATTAGAGTTATGTCATATTTTGATTTGGGTTTGGGTTTGGGTTTGGGTTTGGGAGATGCAGGGAATGGCTTCGTGTTGATACAATTGAAATGATCCAATAAACGTTTAACAACGTAAGTCACTGACTAATATTAAGTACAATTAGCTCATGCTAGCCATTTATTTTGTGGGCACATATTATAAACATCTGAAATAGAATATGTTTGCATCAGTACTTCTCATAACATGTTTATTCATAATTTCCATTTCATAAGTGACCAAACGCAAATCATCACTGGGAAATTATGCTACAAGCCGGAAGGTCGCGGGTTCAAGTCCCGAGGAGGTCATTGGATTTTTTTCAATTGACCTAATCCTTCCAGCCGCACTATGGCCCTGGGGTTCACTCAGCCTCTAATAGAAATGAGCACCAGGAATTAATTAAATAATATTCCTGGGGAGTAAAGCGCGGCCGGCGCGTAAGGCTGACAACCTTACCGCCATCTTTGAGCCGATTGTCTAGATAATGTGGGACCCTCAACGTCTCACAACCCTATGGGCCTTCACGGCCTGGTACAGGGATAGCTTTACTTTTTTTTCACTACATTTTAGAACTGGTCACAGTAGTCTGAAAATTTATTATAGAACTGAATAAGAGGCTTGGGCCCTGAATGGGCTGGAAGAGCAATTGAAAAAAACTATATTCTAGGATACAAGGCCGTATAGCCTGCTGAAAGTACAACAGACGTTTCGGAGGAACATATCGCCTCCATCTTCAGGGTGGAATAAGCTGAGCAAAATACCTAAAAATCTGTTCACTTTCAACGGACTACACGTCGTTTTTATAGCGATCGTTATGAGAAACTCAAGCCCTATACAGTGAGATTAGCTGGTATAATTTTATGCAAGGCAACTGTCCGTAAAGGATCTCAAAATACTTCGTCTCTTCTTCATAGTTAATAATCAAGTGTCAGTTATTTTGAGGAAACTAGATCCTTCAGCACACACAAGTCACTTGTATAGAGAAATCATTCTCTCAAGGCTGTCCCCACAGATTCATCTTCTGTAATATTCAGTGGAATATCTGCGGTGTTACGGATAAAGGTGTTAAGTTACTCAACGCTACATTTCAGCACAAGATGGAACAGTTTTAAATGTTTATGTAATATTGTATTGAACTCAACATTTATTTGTGTCAAACAGTGATAAATATTGTGGTTAGAGACATAAACTGGTATTATCAGACCCCTTTAATGATAATTTTTGTGATGCATTTATTCCTTTTGTACCAAATATTGACGTAGCTTTATTTCCATAAAGGTGCAAGCGATAGCGTAGATGGTTGAGGCACTATGATACAAGAAGGAAGGCAGTGGTTTCGAGTCCCGATGAGGTGGATTTTTCAACTGATTTAATCCTTCCAGCCGCACTATGGACCTGGGATTGACTCAGCCCTAACAGAGACGAGTACCACGGATCCTCCTGGGGAGTAAAGGGTCCTTACCGTTATCTGTGAGTCGACTGTCTAGAAAATGTGGGATCCTCAACGTGTCACAACCCTTCGGGTCTCCATGGCCTGTTACAGGGATAGCTTTATCTTTACCTCTGTTTTCCATGACGTTACAGATTTGTACCCAACAGTATATACACAAAACAAGATAGATCAAGCATTAAAGTTTTTGGCTTACACTCGGAACGTACTTGGTTCGAATTTCGGCTGGGACTACGACAGTTCTGACTGAGATTCTTCATTGCATTTCTCGGCTTCTCGAAGCAAACTCTAAGATGGTAACTTAAATTCAGTCACAGATGTTTTCGTCCACACTCTATCCAATTTGTTACTCTCTATCTTCCAGCTACTGGACACCATACCCAGTAACAGACAAAAATACACTCCGTGATTTTAGTCCGCAAGCGAACTATACCGACCGAGCGACCGCCGCTTGTCGGCGAAGTTTAGTGCCAACTTTCGCAGATAGAGTGTGTCGCGTGGTCAGCGCAACGAATCTCCACGGCAGTTAATTTCGGTTTTCTAGACCGGAGCCGCTATTTCCTTGAAATAATTATCATCACGAGGCTGCGTGAACCCCCTTCCAGATCAACTACTTCTCCGGGAATCGAACCCGGACTTCTGGATCACCAGTCAGGAACGCTGACCACTAGACCACAGAGGCGGTCAGTTACAGACAACGTCGTTAAATAAACAACAAGCAACATAGTAATAATAACAACAATAATAATAACCCCAAATAAACGCTTCCAGAAACATATTTCAGCTGACCGTAACGGTCCTATCCGTCTCGTAAATAAATACAAACGGCTACTTTTTATATTTTGGTTGAAACTGGACAGGATTAAGTGGCAGATACAGGCGTGGCTGTAATCGTTATAAATCCTTTGTTAAATAAAACAACATAAAAATTGAATATACAGGTACTCTTTACAATTATTATGAATTGGAAATATTTTCCGTAAAAAATAATATGTTCTCGTTAATGTTATAACCCTATATTTAAGTACAAGCGTAATTACTTTTCATAATTATAAACTCCTGACATTTAGTCATACGACTTCGTGGAGTCATTATCGTGGCGGTCTCATGTAGCAAGCGAAAAACATAGATTGATATATTTGCGATAAAGATGCTGAGGAGTAGACTTACACAGGAGGAAGCAACAGGAGTGAAGAGAGGAGCTTCATAAGGTACACTGTACATCATATACACTATTAAAGTGATCGAATCAGTGAGAATGAGATGTGAGAACATGCAGCACGCACGTGAAAGTTCAATACTGCACACCTTAGTTGGAGATTCTGAAGGAGAGGGGTAACTTAGGAGACTAGGAACAAAAATTGTAAAATAAAAGTAAAGCTATCCCTGTAACAGGCTATGGAGGTCCATAGGGTTATGAGACGTCGAGGCTCCCGCATTTTCTAGACAATCGGCTCACAGATGGCGGTAAGTTACTATCCTTACGTACCGGTCGCCATTTACCCCCCTTGTAAGATTCTTGGTACTCATTTGTGTTAGAGGGTGAGTTGAACCCAGGGCCATAGTGCGGCTGGAAGGATTACGTCAATTGAGAAAAATCCAATGACCTCATCGGGAATCGAACCCACAACCTACTAGCTTTAATATAGTGCCTCAATCAACTATGCTACCGCGTGCCCCCAGACTAGGAATGAATTAAAGGATAATATTAAAATTGATTTTAAGGATGTTCTCAAGGTTACATACTAGATTCATGTGGATGTGAACTAGGTCCTGTAGCGGGCTCTTCTGAATACGAAAATGGACCTTCGGCTCCTATTTCTTGTCCATTTCAGTGAATATTGATTTCTAAAATGATACCTGTTCCATTGTGTAGTCATTCATAAAAATATAAAGCAACCAATTCTCTCGCACGGTTACAGCACCGATATCTAGCTTGGCCCGAGGAATGATGGAAACACGGAAATAAATAGCCACAGTCCTCATTTTTTTTCCGTTCTCTTCGCTCTCTCGCTCTCATCAGGGTAGCAACATATCTGTGACTGAGTGTGTGGCATACACATATGCCCTGAATATGACTGGTGCCGCTAGGTGATGAAACAATATGTTCCGTGCCCCTCCCGCCACGCGCACACATACACACACACACTGTCACATATGATGACCGACTTCGCACGTTTGTTTTAATCACTTGCCCATTAGCGGCTCGTATGGGCCACACCACCCAGGCCTCTGTGTCTGATGGTGAAAAACCTTTCCATCTCTCCGAACATTACATGGCTGGTGATATGATGCACGCAAACTATAGGATGATATATAAACAATGTCCCTACATTTGAAATATGGAAGGTTTTAACACAAAACCAGGAGTTCCCGGCAGAGCTTACACAGCCTCTTTTCTACGGTTTAGATTTGTAGACCTAAAATTTTCAGGAATATTTTACAGACCAGTTAATATTTTGGTCAGATCAGAGACCATAAGCAACCAACTTGCCACCTGCTTTCACGCTGGTATCTTACTACGCTTATGGCTCTGCTTGTCATCTTGCTCAGCTTATTCTTCGACCCTGAAGATGGAGGCGATAATTTCTTCCGAAACGTCTATTGACTTTCAACGGACTACATAGTGTTATGTCCCAGAAGATAATATTCTACGTGATCATCACTGTGAGAACCTCAAATCCTACAACTTATATTCGGTTGAAAAGACTCAAATTTGCCTCTGTTTTTCGAGCATACTACTGTATATTACAATGGAAATCAACAGAACTCTTTTCACAAAGCTGTTCCGAAAAGTCGATTCTTGGTATGTCAATCCAGTTTTCCAGTTTTTCTCTAATCCTGAAAATTTTCCTCCATTTCGTAAGGGGAACCTCATTTCCAGTTCGGTGAGATTTGAAGGAAATGTAGCTCCAGAAGTTACATCTTGCTTAATCATGTTGTAATAGTGTAATTATTCACTTCGCGAGTAAATAAATATATTTGAAAAGATCATTTACAATACATATATCTGAGGTTAATTGTAATTGATCTGTCTCAGGATAGGGACCAGTGGAGGGCTCTTGTGAACACGGTAATGCACCTTCGGGTTCCATAAAATGCTGGGAAATTCTTGAGTAGCTGCAGATTTGGCTTCTCCTGAAGAAGGGCTCAGCTCCATAAGTAAGTAAGTAAATGACGCAAAAATTTCACAAATAATATGCTATTGGATTAAGGGGGGTAAAGGGCGGCCGGCGGGTAAGGTACGTAAAGATCCTACAGTAATTGTAGAAAGTAAGACCAAATAGATAACACAAAAATAATTTGTGTATATCAACAATGATTGATTAAAAATCAGTTAAATCCTCTAAATAGTTTTGTAGAGTAGATACAAATAATGTATTGACGATCTTCTTTTTTATTATTGATTATGTAGAGTATTTTATTGATTGCTGTGTTGTGAGCTGTGTGTCCCTCTACTCCTATTAAACTAATTACACTTAATAAACTTCCACTATGAATTTATGTATTAATAATATTGTAAGGGGACTCGCGGTGAACAGCTGACCCCCTGCGACTGTATATTTCGTCATTAAGATCAGTTCTGTTGTGTAGAGATGGTGAACAGTATACACGTTAACATAAGTGAAATTCGTTCTGTTATTAAAATCGGAATTATTCCTGTCCATAAGTACTTTATAAAAGATATTAATTATTCTGGAGATAATTAAAATATACAATGTTCCATTCAAACCTCCCACATTTTATTAGATCTTGGAACATAAATTATGGATGGTAGGAAAATGAAGCTACAAGAAATACAAGAACAACTAAAAAAATGTTATTTAACACACTAATAAACCTCTATATGTGCGCCCTTGGTAGCACGAACAATATCCAATCTGTATTCAATTTCTTGCCACGTTCTTTCCAACATGTCCATTGGTACAGTAACAATCGTTTCACGGATGCGGGCTCGTAGATCTGGGAGGTCATTCACTGGAGGCACGAACACACGGTCCTTCACGTAACCCCAGGAGAAGAAATTGAGCGGAGTGAGGTCCGGTGAACGTGGTGGCCAATGAATTGGTCCGCCACGTCCAATCCAGCGATCTTGGGCGGTGGCATTGAGGGACCTCCGAACATTCAGACCCCAATCTGGGGGCTACTTTTTGTTGAAAGACCGTGTTAGGCTGCAGATCGGCTGCCTGGGGATACAGGAACTATTCTAACATGTCAAGGTATACGCGGCCAGATACTGTAGCTTCACTGAAGAAAAACGGAAATAAAATTCTTTGAGTTTTTCTTTCATCTATTGTTAATTATAATCCATAATTTATCACAAGTTGTTCGCAATGATTAATTAAAATGTGGGAGGTTTGAACGGAACACACTGTATGTCTTATGCAGTTCCGTAATTTTTCAACGGATTATGTTTATGTTTGCTCAACACAGATGGTAGTAAATTAACTGTAAATTTCTTAAGAATATTCAACAAATATAATTATTACAATGAACACAATTTTTGTTATAGATATTCTATACGTTAATTATCTATATGTTTCGGCCTTTCGGTCATCTTCAAATATGCACATTCACAACTGAAAATACAATGTAACACGATTCTACGATATAGTATTTAGAGTACCCAATATTTTTAAACATTATTTTCGGCGTTCACTAAACTTTATGACAGGGCTGGAGTCACATACGTGTATATCTTGGTATGTTTTCGAAACTGAAGAGTTCTTTTTTCCCTGTTAATTTCTGTATAATTTAATAAAATATAAAGTTTACTATTTAAAAGTCCACATTTATCCTGAGTGCAGGTTCTGACAGTCCAAGTTTAGGCGGCCTGTTAACTGAGCCCTCAATCATGATGTTTCATAAAAGTGTCTTGAGGAATTCAAATGTATAATGATGTTTGATCTAAAACCAATAAGAATGGACAGATATACTCCAAATTAAACTCACTTATTTTCCAAATGGGTTCCTTTCGAATATAAATAGCTTCTCAGTTTTCATGTTCATCCTTTACTTACGAAATTCTTATTGTGGGGCAGCTAATTCTTCGTATTAAGAAATGTTCAGTGCCATCTTTACTTATCTATTTCACCGATCTCTGCCTTACTCTTCGTTCATATAAATTTTTTTCATTCATATGAAGTCATACTGAAATCTTGAATACTAATGAAACTTGGCAAATATTCAAGAGCATTTCTTAAATTACGAAAAAGGGCTAAAATACGAAGCAACGTATTTTCTTCAAACACATAATCGGAACAAACGAACGACAATAATTAATTCATATTGCAAATATGAATTAAGTTGCATAAATAGTCAGATATTATTTTCCACCTGTTTCATCAAATTTTCACTATATCTAGAAATATTCCGAATAAAAATGTAGACTTTTGTTGAATTTATACGTGTATTTCGTGTTGTGTGCAAATCCTTCTGTAGACTGAGTATTCATGATAGAAGATGGATATTTTTAATTTTAGCATAATTTAGGGCAAGATACATAGTTTTTTATTGCTAGTGGGTTGGGACTAAATCCCTTGTACTGCGGCCACTTCTGGCCTATTGTACCTCAGATGACAGGTGAGGGTGACTGTGGAGCAATTGGTGGAATGAAGATTGGCAGGGGAAACCGATGTACTCGGAGAAAACCTGCCCCTTTGTCCACCACAAATCCCACTTCACCATACCCGGGATCGAACACGGGCCGCCGCGGTGGGAAGCCCGGGACTACCCGCTTGAGCTATGGCGCGGCTGTAGATACATAGTTAGCATGAATCAAAATTAAATTTATTCATTAGATTTAGTTTCGACACTTGATCCAAAATTCAGTCGACCTTGGTTCAGTAGTTTTGGGGTAATAACATAGTAGCGGACGTATATTGTTTCCCCATTATGCTTTCATTACATGCACGTCATGCAGAGAACGCATAAGAATAAATAAGGAATCAGTTAATTTTGAGACATTTATTCAACAAAATTAAATCACATTTTGGGGCAAGAAATATATAAAAATTATATTTTATCTGCATATACAGTAAAACTTGGTTATAGCAACATCGGTTTCTGCGACACCTTGTCTATTGCGTCAAATATTCAATGGTTATAACTAATTCCTCATAAAGCAACTGTTTTTATACCTTGCTTAGTACGACATGCACAAATGCATCAACCTCGTATGTAACGTCATTTTCATTCCTGAATTTCTCTGATATCGTGGGAAAGTTCGATGTGTCTGCCCACCCTCACTATCCCTACTTGCTGACGTGTCTGTCCTGGAAGAATACGAGCGCGGGCTGCAAGAGGAGCGTGGGTTTTATGCGAAAACAAGGGTGTGGGTTGGAACTGCGTGAATAGTGCAAGAGGACGCTGCAGGTTGTTAACTGCATTCCTTTCCTAGAATCTTGTCTAACAGGACGTCACNGGAAACAGATGAAGATAACTGATTACTGTACTCGTATCTAGGTACAGTAAGGCACAACAATTGATGTAATCTACTGTAATTTGGTGAGTAGGCCTACCTTTAATATACAGTATTAGTGCGGTGTGTATTGTCAGTGAAAAGCGCTGTAATATGGTCTTTGATATTACACATTTGGCAATTCCACGTTAATGTTACGTTGGTCTGTACTTGACTACGTATTTCAGTAAAAAATGCAACATTTTAACTCGGTTTTTGGTAGATTTTTACGTGACTAACATAAGGCTACTATGGAAGTGCCCATTTCGGTTACAACGACATTCGTTTATAACGACACTATTTTTAGGTCCCTTTGATGACGTTATAACCAAGTTCTACTGTAATTATATTTTATTTTATAGTATCCATGAATGTTAATTCGCAGGCAAGGCTGTAACAAAATGTATCGTGTCACATACACACCCTGTATGGAAGCCAATACTGTAAAATAACATTGTTTATCATTCTCTTAAAACGCCTATGTTTATATAACCCATTCCCAATATATATGATAGTTCTTTTTTCCACTGGAGCCAACTCTAAATCTCCCCTGCCCACCCGCATAACATATATATAAAATATACGAAGGGCTTACAGGTTCCAAATATAAACATACGTTTAGGTCGCAGAAGCCGTCAGTTTGCTGATGCTTCGCATGTCACCCAGTTCGCATACTGTAAACGTATGCTACATAATTACTCACATATTCACATCCACATTCTCTTGTTCAATTATGATGGCCTGCTCGTGGCATCCTACTATCAGACAATGTCATACCTACACCCCTTTTTCATTGTCACCCCCTCCATCTGTGTGTATTACTCCCACTAAACCTCTTCCATATCCACGACAGCATCTCCCTGCCTCATGCCACTGTTAAAAACTTTTTCTGTCCTGACATATTCTTAATTGATATGTTGTTATGGAGGTATGAAATATGTAACTAATTTTACGCCAGGGGCTTCAAGTCGACTGTGTTTATTAATAGAATCAGATCAGGGCTGAAAGCAGAAGTAAATACAGATGTGTATCACGTGATCTTCAGCGATATATACCGTTTCGGTAATTATAAAGATTGATGCATCTGTACATATTGCAGTTAGCGCGAGAGCTAATAACATGATTATAATTTCAATTTTAAAACTTGTGGAGCCTACGAGTTTCGTGTAGACGCTTCAAGCTAGCTTCGGTTGGGGACAATTGCATTTTATGAACAGAAATTTCGGTTTTGTATCTGTCTTTCGACTATCCAAACAACAAATTTTATGTCTAAGATTTGAGGTTTTCACGGCGGTGACTATGAAGAATGCCGTCTTCTGCACACTGCAACCACCTGCTCGCGCTGGTTCCTCGCTCGCGGATTTCTCTATCCTGAAGATGGAGGCTATACCTTCCTCCGAAACGTTGGTTAACAGAATGTGTACACGACGCCACATCCTAGAAGACGGCATTCTTCAACCAATTTTGTGTAGCATCTGGTTTTCTCACAGCGGTTGTTATGAAGAATATTATCTTTATGGACGTAACACTCTATAGACTGTTGCAAGACAACCGATGTTGCGGAGGAACATAATATTTTATTCACGAGGAAATTAAGAGTATATTCAATTCGGGTAACGCTTGCTACTACTGATTTCAGAAATTGTCGGGTTTTCGTCTGCTGTATTAAATCAAAGTACAGAAAACTGAAAATTTTTCTGTAGTTCTTTGTGGGTGTGGAACTATGTCTCTGGCATTAAGAAGAGTTCATAGACTGAGAGGGTTTGAGAACCGAGGCCTGAGGAAAATATTTGGACCTAAGAGGGGTGAAATAGTAGAAAGTTGGAGAAAACTGCATTATGAGGAGCTTCATAACTTATAATCTTCACCAGAAATAAATGCAATGACAAAAGAAAGCAAGACAATATTGGCAGGACATACAGCAAGTCAAGGAAGGAAGAAATTACATAGTGTTTTGGCGACAATGCCAAAATGAAACAGATCACTATGGAGATCAAGACGTAGGTGGAATGAAAATATTAACATGGATCATAGAGAAATACGATGGGGTTGAATTGATTGGATTCAACTGGCTTAGTATAGGGACAAGTAACCGGTTTTTCTGGACGTGGTAATAAAACTTCGGGTTCCATAAGGCGTTGGGAAATTGTTGAGCTGTTGAGAGACGCCTGGCTCCTGCAGAAACAGTCGGAACAATGCTGTTAGTTTACTTAGAAATGCCAAGTTCTCCTGCATAATAATCGCCAATTCGAATATTTATCCTATGCTATAGCCTTCAACACAACAAATAAAACGGGAATATCTTAAATGAAGACAACAGATGTTAGTATACACGTCACTTGTTTAATATAAGCGTAAATTGCGGTACCTGTTTCTACCTATAATTTAGGTCATCATCAGGCACCTCTCTATGATCTATATGTCAAGTGATTAAAATATAAAATTCATAGTAATGATATGGATCCATATTTATGCAACAGATGTCTATTGTTACAAGAGAATATATATTTATATATAAACTATAGAATTTATGAGTTAGACGTATTAACCCCCTTAGGTTTCCATAAATATCTACACAGAAAGAAGTTATACTGAAATTATTAACATAAGAGCAAAGTTGTCCCTGATAATAGTAGAAAGGTAAAGCTATCCCTGTAACAGGCCATGAAGGTCCATAGGGTTGTGAGATGTTGAGGTTACCACATTATCTAGACAATGGGCTCACAGATGGCTGTAAGGTTGTCAGCCTTACGCGCTGGCCGCCCTTTACCACCCAGGAAGATTCCTGGTACTAATTTCTGGAGTTCGAGTCGACCCCAAGTCCATAGTGCGGCTTGATGGATTAGGTCAATAAAAAAAATCCACCTCATCGGTAGTCGAACCCGCGATCTTCCTGCTTGAAACATAATGCCTCAACTAACTACGTTACTGCATGCCCCTGGCAAAGTTGTCCCTGTGCTTAATTAATTTAGCCCAATTTCATAGAATCGTTTGGGAGAGTCAACATCACAACTCGCCTGCTTTACTCCCGGGGAAAGGCTCCTCTGCTGCCCATTGGATTGGGAGCTGGGTGGACCCCAGAGCTGGTCTGGACGCTGTTGAGAAGAGAACAATCTCCTGTCCCTGCGGTGGATCGAACCCCGAACTGTCGCTATACTAACTGAGCTATCTCGGTTCTTCTTTTTTAAATATAAGACCAGATTCAAATTGGTGGCAAAGCTTGCAAATGGCGACTGGGCAAAGTTCTCGTGTGTTCACGAAAATGTATTTTTGTAACTTACACGGAAGTTAGGTTGTAAGGCATGCATCAACCTTTATCGAGACTCGACCAGAGAAGTAAGGAAACGACACAAGAAAAAAAAATAGAAGTTGGGCCGGGAGGAGAGTGAGTAGGTGTGAGTGTAAGCTGAGATTCGAATTCTAAATTGTAGTAGTTGATACGTGCACGGGAAATGTTGCAGGAGAATTTGGATATCATACCTGTTAGAAGGGAGGCAGAAGTGTGGAACGGATGGTTATTTTTAGACGTTGATTGTTTCGGTTGTAGAGAAGAGAAGGGGAAATAGGGAACTTGGCGCCAGCGTGTCATCACGAAATGCTGTAACTCGTTGAATTACAATCATGGCTGACTCGCACTATCTGAAGGGAGCATTGTCATCACAAGCTGAAGAAAAGTATACACGAATAAAAATGAAGAGAAATCTTGGATTATCAAATATCGTCCTGCCTACGAGGATTTATATTATCACGTGTATTAGTGACTATAGACGGGGTCTCGTTTGGTGAATAGATTTATTGACCATTCACAGGTCGTAACTAAAAATAACTGTAACAGTATTGCTGATTTGCACACTACAAACTACTCCACATCATTTTCACTAGTATTTGCTTGGTAACAGATCCCCACAGCGGCTATTCCTCTGCCATGTATTTACTAGACGTTTCCTGGTAACGAATCTTAGCAGTGGAAATTCTTCAGCTCCCGTTGTCCGCTGGTTAACCCCTCACAGGTGAACCCTCAATTCAACTGCTTGTAGTGTCAAATGTCTTCAAGGTAACTCCTCGGCACGGACACCACAGTAAACACCGTTTTCTGTTGTCAAAAATGCGTGTTTATGACCGCGTTACCTAGAAATGGATATTATTAGAGGGGGGTGGGTTTCCCCATGCACTTAGACCAGTTATTGGTCCATTGTGTGTCCCCCTTTAATTTCTACTGTCGCCATACCCTACCGGTACTGGTGCGTACCGTAAATCTACGACACGGGACCCACGGCTTAAATTCCCTCCCGGAGGACTTGTTCCCTGAATTTTTCCGCCCTTAAAAATTCCACGGTATCCGCCGGGTTTGAACCCGCGTACCTTGAGTCATGAGGTGGGAACGTTACCCCTAGACTAGGGAGGCCGCTTGGAAATGGATATAGGAGAACCACGTAGAAAACACCTATTGCGTCGCTGGTTCTATTGTTTGTTGCGCGTATTTCGGGCGTTGCCTAGATACGGGTTTACATGTCACAGTTTTATGCAACGAGCTGAATGGTCATGAAGAACAGATACTAATGCCCAAAAGAATAAACTAATGAATATTTTCAAAATCTTCAGGCAGCGTGCACAGACCACGACCTGCAGGTATAGGGAGCAGCTTGCAATATTGAACAAACAGTCGTTGAAGGAGACATAGGTGTTCATCAATTAGGAGGACTGGCCGGGGACTAACACCCACGCACCATAATACAATTAGTACACAAAGGAATGTTATGCAGGACCCCGGGCTTGGTCTGTTTGTATGAGATGACGTAAGAGCAGAAAATGCGGACCCGGTTGGAGAGTCAGAAATCTCTATAGATTACGTTGTCTGGAAAGAGCAGCAAGGGTATTAGCCAGTTAAATCCCGCGCTTCAGGTTTAGTCACGGAATCTAAGAAGTCAAATAAAAAGAACGACACTAAATCAACAAATCATTTCGCATCTTACTATGGGAATCATAACAGCCAATTATGACAAGCCTTCTCCTACAATATTTTCCGATGGTTCTTCCAGGCAATTCAGGACCGCGGCCCCTTTTCAGTTCCGTAATCATATTTCACAGCCGGCAGGACTCCTTGGGCGAGTGATCAGACCGTCGCAAGGCTGCTACCTAAACACAGGACAACACAAACACAGAATAAACGCATACACACACACATACACACCAAACATTCATGCTCTGAGTGGGATTCGAACCCACCGAAGACAGTTCATACCTGAGACCGAGCGGCTACTGTGACCGACATTGTCCTACTTAAGGATACCATATCAAAGCGTCAGAAGGTTGAGTGTCTTAATGATATGGCTCCAGGTTGCTACTGTATTTCAGAACGGGCGTGCCCCCACAATAATGGTACTAATGAAAGATTCTTGAGCAGGTAATCATGTATTCTCCACAGATCTTTTCGTGCAGTAATTTATTTCATATTCAAGAAATCTCTGTTTCAATAATTACGCCTATTTTAGGGCCGAGGTCATATGCCTTAATGGCATGGTGCTTAATTAATTAAGCACAGGAAAACTTCACTGCTTCAATTCTGAGCTCAGGAAGTGCCAGTGGTGACTGAGAATTTCGCAATTGATCTCAGTTTTCTAGGGTATTATAAAACAATTCAGTTAAATATTGTCCACTGTCTTAAGTTATACTTAAAATTGTACGACGTTTCGGAAGGTAGATCTTCTTTCATTATAAGGTAGAAAGAGTGTAGGAGCATACTCAGCTGAAGACTTGGTTTACGAATAATATTCTGGTCAGCGAGTCTTTTGCTGCCGCCACATATCGTGAGTGGGAAATACTGAATTAAAAAGGTTAAACCTACTATTGCAGCTTTCCACATCCTCATCCAACTATCATTCAAAATATTCCTCCAGCCGATGAGGTCATTGAACTCTCGTTTAACCTAAACCTTCCAGCCGCACAATGGCTCTGGGATTGACTAAGGCTCTGACAGAAATGAGCACCAGGAATCTTTCTGGGAGTAAGAGGCGGTCGGCGCGACAACCTCACCGCCATTTGTGAGCCGATTGTCTAGAAAATATGTGAACTTCGACGTGTCACAACCATATGGACCTCCACGGCCGTTTACATGGATAGCTTTATCATTATATGATATTTTATTTAGCGGTTTTGTTATTAGAATCTTCCCTGTTTGCATTCTATTGTATATCATGCCTGATGATGATTGACCGTCAGCACAACAATAAATAAAAGTAAACGAACTGAACTGCTAACATTGATTTTAGTGGTTATTTTATAAGTTTAATAGGTCTATTTCAAGGGACGAATTCTTCATTATTAAAACATTATAATAATTCCAAAAGGTAAAAAGATTAGATATTTTTAAGCAAAGTCTACTAATGTTTCGAGTATAAACAAAATCGAAGATGGAACTTACATTAAACAATAATTCTAGTAACTTCCAGCCACTTGCGATTTTATTTTACATATCTGGACTTATGCTTGTTATCCATACACATACAAGTAAATGAAACACTGGCGTTAACTTAAGCGTGAAATTTTTGATAAATTACCTGCAAGAAATTTTCGTAACAGAACCCGGTAAAAGAGGGAAAATGGTAATATTCCGCCGTTTTATGTTCTCTTTTATTTTGGCGTAAAGTAAACAAATTGTGGCTCTATGCTCCATTCTCGCGCTGGTGTATGTTGTAGAAGGGATGCTTCGTATTAAGCATGGGAATTATATTCCATATAAATGCACGTCCACAATTATTTATGCTAGGTAATTAATAATTTATGCACGGACGCAAAAAAAACAGTGTGAAAAGTATAGTAAAAATTCAGGTGTGCTCAGTGTACCATTAATTCAAATAACTGTATTATACGTAGTACGGAGAACAGTCAGCTCGACAAACGCCTATGACACGCGTTTCTCTTGATTTTGGTTAAAATATGAGTCAGCGGCGTGTGTTGAAAATTTCCGTGCATTACCCATCGCAAAAATAAATCTAAGCGCGTTTCAAGTGATTCATAAATATAAAACAACGGTGTTAGTGTTACGGAAGTTCGAAAATAATGTATATATCGCCCTGAAGTTCATACGAGCCTAGTCTTAATTCTGTGAGAGGAATTTGTATTTTATTTTACTGTATCAAATTCTAGACTTCCTTTTTCGTCGTCTCCTACGACCCGCAGGGCTACGGTGGAGGTATTCGATCCCACCTCCACACGGGGTCTCGAATCAATTACGTGTCCCTTGTTTAACTTCGGGGCTAACCGAATAAAGATAACCACTTCAACTATTTTTATCCGCTGCTAAGAAACGTGTGCCAATCTCGTAGCAACGCCTTGATTTCTAGAAGCATATCCGTTATTGCGGAAACGAGCTTTAATGAGCCGTTGTCTAGCAATGTACTATTCCATCTTTCATGAGTCACGTTACAATATTATTACATATAAGGCTGTTCTCGACAATAATTTCAAACGTCTGAGAAGTTCGAATGCTTGCACAACCGCAGACCATGGCCTTTACCTAATATTTAGTTTGTAACATAAAAATACATGTGCCTCAAGTTGGCATTGTAAATGTAAACATGTCTGACATACAACCAACTAATTATGTTGTAATCGAAGGTATACGACAGATGATAAAACGTATTTGTATTTATAAGTAAATTGTTTCCTCACAATTCTACACGAAACTGTCTGTTTGAACAAGAAACGGGCAGTGTAATTCTGAAACTTATTGCCAAATCTATTGTATTGACATTTCTGTAAACTATGAAATGTTGAAAAGATAAAGATAATTGAAAGCATTTGTTTTATTAGTGGCAACATTTGCGGCTAGAGGGTGTTGTGTGGTCAGCGCAACGGTTCCCCACGGTCGTTAATTTTGGTTTTCTAGACCGGAGCCGCTATTTCCTTGAAATAGCTCCTCAATTATCCCCACTAGGCTGAGTGGACCCCATTCGAGACCCACTACTTCTCAGAAAATCTGGACTTTTGGATCTGTAACCAGGAACTCTGACCACTAGACCACAGAGTTCGCCGACAAGCGGCTCTTGCTCTGCCGGTATAGTCCGCGTGCGGACTAAAGCCACGGAGTCTGATTGTTTGTATTTGTTTTATTAATCTGCTATGGTTTCCTTCCAAATTATTTCCATTTGTCATTCATAATCCTTCATAATATTATGTGTATTTTACATATTGTCGTTAAGCAACAAAGCAAAGAAAAAGACCAGATCAGCAGATTACAGAATAATCTGTCATGAACTTGTGAAAATTTCCATTCACGTTCTTTATAATTCATTATTTATCAATCATTCTTCTGTTCTGAGCTCCTGGGTATTTCCATTAAATAAATCATATACATATAAATACATAGCATTATATAAGATATTAGAGATATTTATCTTCGTAACGGAACCTCAGAGGTCATCAGGTACAACGCGGGAATAACATCTTAGAAGTACACGTTTCAGTGCGCTGCAATATCGACCTGTATAAGATCAGCTACTTGAATCAAATCGCCATAGCTACTGATAATAAAAGAAATGCGGTACGCGGTACTTAATAATTTGATTGATAGTGTCTAAGGCATAAAAGGCGCTGCTATATACTATCTCAACAAATGAAAGGCATCATTAATAACAGAGGTCGTTTATAACTGGGTACGCGGAGCGATCAACACAACCACTGGACCACTTTAAGGCAACTATGGACCGCTATATGTCGTGGACACAATTCATTATAGTAACCATACAAGTTTCTACACAATATAAACTCAAAACCCTCCTTTAAGAGAACAACAATTTCATTATTAGTTACCCGATGAAGTCTGTGATATGAATGAGAAATAGTTCATTAATTATATGTAACTGTTAATTGTAATAACCCTCTCTCTCCTTTTTATATTGCTAAAGTTAATTTATATTAACATAACGTGGGAAATAAATTGTGGACAGGATTGCGGAAATTTTGAAAGTAATACGTGGGAATTTTTAGACGATTTTATTCATAGCGTCAAATTATATCAACGAGTAGAGATTTGTAGTTTTATCTTTATTAAAAAATTCTTAATATCAACCGTTCTGTCTATTATTTTATATTTCTTAAAAGAAGAAAAAAAACAATATAAAGAAAAAGTCAGTGATCTTAGTCCGCAAGCGAACTATACCGACCGAGCTGCCGCCGCTTGTCGGCGAAGTTTAGTGGCAACTTTTGCGGATAGAGAGTGTCGCGTGGTCAGCGCAACGAATCCCCACGGCCGTTAATTTCGGTTTTCTAGACCGGAGCCGCTATTTCCTTGAAATATCTCCTTAATTGTCATCACGAGGCTGAGTGGACCCCGTTCCACACCCACTACTTCTCCGAAAAAATCTGGTAGCGTCGGGAATCGAACCCGGACCTCTGGATCTGTAACCAAGAACACTGACTACTAGACCACTAGACCACAGAGGCGGTCTTCATTGCAATATATCCATTACCAATTTCGATCACATTTCTCAGGTCTATGTTTTTAAACTGACAGTAGAGAACAGGAGTAAATAGAACGTAATTTAAAGTGATAAATGTTTAAAACTTATGCGATGAAAGAAAAAGATAAAGTTGTCCCTCTAACAGGCCGTGTAAGCCCATAGGATGTTAGGACGTCGAGGCTCCCACATCTTCTAAAAAATCGGCTCACAGATGGCGGTAAGGTTGTCTGTCTTACGCGCCGGCCGCCATTTACTCCCCAGGAAAATTCCTGCTACTGATTTCTGTTAGAGGCTGAGTCAACCCCGGGGATATAGCGCGGTTTGAGGGATTAGGTAAGCTGAAGAAATTCTAATGACCTCATCGAGAGTAGAACCCGCCACCTTTCGACTTGTAGCAGAGTGCCTCAACCAACTACGCTACCGCGTAGATAAGAAACGCAAATAAAGAAAGTCTTAACGTAAAAATATCGAGGGAGTAGATTATCTGGAAATCTAAGTTTAGATATGGCCATAATATTAAACTAGATCTTAAAGAAATTGTATATAATCTTCCGGACTGAATGTAATTAGCTGCAGTCCGTTGATTGTCTGTTGTGAAAACTAAAATGTTAATTCAGATTCTATATAAGGCACACAATGATTAATTTCAAATTTCTCAAGGTTCTGTTTCTTAATTAGCCAGTAAGTCAATTATGTTAATGGGAAAATTATCTCTGTTTTTAAATATGCACCAAGCAATGAAGATTTATGGTGGAATGGTGACATAGCTCCACGCGTTCATAAACTTGGCATTAGGTGCAGGAAGTTGATTTGCTTAACGCTCCCGCCTTCATAACCCTGGAAAAAACGCCCCAGTTCCAGCTTAGTAGGAGACTGGGAGAAATCTACACGTAGGAATGGTCTGGATGCTGAGGACTGGAGCGAAAAACTTTCTTTGGCAAGAAGCGAACCCGGTGCAGCCCATAACAGATTCACTATATTCACTGAGCTATGCTGACTCTCAGCGAGTTATTCGGTTAGGTTTCATGCTTCATGCTTTTACTGTCCTCTAAGGAACGTGTTCTCCTTCTTCTACCAAATGCCCACTCATATTTGTTATTTCCTTTTAGTTACACCTCTTCAATTATAGAACTCGTAAATCATGAACTGCTACTTCCAGTGAACTTAGACTGGAACTTCCCAATTTTCTTTTGCCTTCTGTCTTATTTTCCAAGCCACCAGTGCTTAAACAATTTCAGTAACACTCTCCAATAACTCCAACGTTTTCCTTTCGATGACCGCTATCATATCAAGGGTTTTATATAATTTAGTTATTTAGATGCAATGTGTAAAGCTGGTGCATAATTCCATAATCTTGTGACGGCGAGAGGTTCAACTGAACGCGGCCTCTATAAAGCGACTTACAGGTGAATCACAGAAAGGTACCGGTAATAATGACTGTGAAATGAAATATTGTATTAAATACAAGACGAGCGAAAACAGGTTAGGAGTGGGGATAACTCAGCCTCCATAAAGAAGGGGTTACGAGCTTGACTGCCTGGCTTCAATTCCTGGAAGTTGCAAGACATTTTTCTCCTTTCCACAGCGTCCAGACACACACACACACACACATATACATATCACTTCCCCAAAAGTCATTTTGGCGTTGTGTTTAATTAATTAAACATAGGGTAATTTTTACCCTTTTACTGCCTTTACCTAATAGGGTGGTCTAGCGTTCGTGCTCTAGATTTGAATTCTGTGGTTGTTGGATGCATATCTTAGCCGGGACACCAGCTATCATGAGCTTCTCGTGGTTTTTCTCAACCCCTCCAAGCACATGATGGCATTGTCTCGTGGTTAAGTCAAGACTAAATTTTTTTTTCCTAATACTTTCCAATACATCATCAATCAATTATCCGATTTCCAACGCCACACATCCGCTACACGTGCGGGAATCAATATCACGTAAGTCGGGAGCAGCTTTTGTCCACTAAAGATATTAATAGCTTTATTAGTCGAAATATTAAACGGGGTTACTAAGAACAGAGCTTAATTCATTTAAATAAGATCTCGCCCTTCAGACAAGTAAAACACTGAAGCTGCTGGGTCGGCGTGACAGTTGAAGCTGACTACTCATATCTCATCGTGTTAATTTGATAGAAAATAACATTTATAGAACTAAGAATATGAAGACCATTTTTTGCAGTGTCACGCTGTGTAGTATGGTAGAAGTTTCAGGACCGGTAAACATCTATCAGACTACACGGTGTCACAAAACATAAGATAATACTCTTCATGATCACATCCGTGTTAACATACTCGTAAGATCTCACAAACGCATAGATAACATGATATGCATGAGATTTCAGTTTCTCATGACGGTTCTGTGAAGAATAACATCTTTTGGTAAGTGACGCCGTGTAGTCTGAAATTTACCTGACTACGTGGCGGTATAAGGGCATGCAATAGCGTATTTGGTTGAGGCACAATGCTAAAAGCCGAAAAGACGTGATTTCGATTCCCTATTATGTCATTGAATTTTTCAATTTACCTAATTTTTCCAGCCGCGCTATGGCTCTGGAGTCGACTCAGTATGTAAGACAAATGAGTACCAGGATTATTCCGGGGGGTGAAGAGCGGCCGGCAAGTAAGGTTGAAAACTCACCGTCATCTTTGAGTCAATTTTCTAGAAAAGTGTGGGAAACTCGACGTCTCACAAACCTATGGGCCTCCACGGTCTGTTACAGATATATTTTTATTTCTACATTGCGGTATTTTCCAGAAGAAGATATGCTTCAGCACGTTTCAATTTTGTAAAATCGTAATTTGCTAGAATGTCTCAATTTTGTCAGTGTTTTAGTTCTCAGATGCGAATGTTCAACAGTGCGGTGGAACGTAACAGATTTATCGCGCAACGACCGTTGGAAAAAGAAATTCTATATGTCGAGATAAAATAAACAGATTCATATGAGAGCTGTCCTTCATGGAAACACAAGTGCCAAAAAGAAAGTAGCAATAAAGAAGCAGAGCATTTTTAAAATTCAGGGGAGCTGCTATTACTCTTTGTTTCTTCTCAAATAAACAAGTAACACGAAATTTTCTTTCAACATTGGCTTCATAAATAAACCCATCTGTTAACGTGTATTTCGTAATAACGTCAGGCATTCAGATCTTTAAGAATAAATTCGGTACTTAATCTGAGACGAAATTGGTACAACGCTTTTAATATCGCTTACAAAATAGTCCATCTCTTATTACATTCTGCTCTTAGTTATTAATTATTTTAAAGTCAATGGCAAAATAATTATTTAGCCCATATTTCCTTTTCCACTGTATTTCTCGTTCAGTGCTCCTAACACTCGCCTGCAATTGCATCCACTTTCGCTCGCTACAACCAACGCGAAGTAGGGGTAGTGTAACCTCGGGAACCTTGTAATTGGAAATGGGAACAGACAGGGTGGGTTGAGGGAATGGGGTTTGGAATGAGATCGGGGTTGGGAGTGGCATCAACAGTGAGAGGGTGGATTCTGGAAGAAGGGAGAAAAAGAAGATCGAAGATGCATCTGATGCTACAAATTAAATTCTGAGAAGCACGAGGGAATATGAGAGTGACAGATAGATGGGCAGAAGAAGACAGAATCTGGGGCATACAGAGGAAGCTTCCAAGAAAATGAGGTCTGATTTAAACCTACAAAGTTCACAGGCCGAAAGACAACTGCTTGTTGGTCCAAGAAGTTTGGAACGGAATATAGCACATTCGTTAATACTGTTATGTGTATTAGTGATTATAGGAGGGATTTAGATTGATGAATAGATTTATTATTATTATTATTATTATTATTATTATTATGAAAAGACGTTTACGTCTTTGGACCAAAATCTCTGTTGATGAAACATATGTTATACTGAATTAATTAAACTCTTATTATAATTATTTTTATTAATTTCGTTATTATTATTATTCTTATTGTATGCTGCTCTATTTTAAACTCAAAATATCACATTGTGGCTTTGTCTGTGTGTGTGTTTGCTTCTGCATCTTTATTCATGCTCACTGTGTAATTAATGTAGACTATCATATTTTGTAAGATTTGAGGCTTTCACGGCGGTGACTATGAAGAAAGCAGTCTTCTGGGATTTGGCGCCGTGTATATGTGGTGTTAACCGACGTTTCGGAGGAACGTATCGCCCCCATCTTCAGGGTTGAAGAAAAAGTATAGGTAAATCTGCAAGCGACAACACCGTGAGACACGGTAAAGCAGACAGTCTGCTTTACCGTGTCTCACGGTGTTGTCGCTTGCAGATTTACCTATACTTTTTCTTCAACCCTGAAGATGGGGGCGATACGTTCCTCCGAAACGTCGGTTAACACCACATATACACGGCGCCAAATCCCAGAAGACTGCTTTCTTCATTATCATATTTTGTATTTCGTTCTTTTAATTATTTCTGTGCATTTCTCTCTATTCGTGCTAGCTTTGTAATTGGCCTCTGTGCTGTTAAATTTGCACGTAAATAAACACGAATTGAATTATACAATCGAGTCGTACTTACAAGCAATACAGCGCTATCGCTGATTTACACAGGTTACAGTTTACCGTTTCACAGGCAGTAGGTTTCTCAGTCTTCAATAGTCGAATCCTGGTAATGGAATTAAAACAGTCTCACTGTGACTAAACCTTTTAATCATACACTAAGTCCTTACAGGCTGATTTCTAATTCTTCGTCAACTACTAATTTTGCATGGCTATCTCCTACCGACAACTGAACTCAATTCTCATTCCCTTACTCTCTGTTATGTTCTGTTGTATTCCCACTCTCTTGATTCTCCTGAACTCCAATTTCCAGTTCTCTAATTCCCCTAGCTGCAAGGAGACTCTCGTTATACAGACCCCATAGAAGAACACATGTCACGGGTCAGAATGCGTTGCAGGGACTACGTAGAAAACATGTCTTCTCTTGTACTTTAACCACTCGGCACGGACCACACAAGAAAGCACAGTCTCTCTGTTGTTTTGTTACGTAACCGCGACATTGAGAATAGGTTTAGCATGCGTTGCATAGCAACAGTCCCTGCGATGGCCACAGAAACACGCTTTATGTATTGCTGGCCTCGTGTGCTTTGAGAGCGTTGCTTAGCAATGAGTCTGTATGTCACAATACAGAATAGAGTCTAAATGATTACAGCTACCGAGAATCCAAATGTAATTCCTGGCCGATTATTGGAGGGATCAAATCAAACGTGATGATGCCGGTGGAGCAGGTAAGAAATGCGTACACATTTTTAATTGGGATGAAATGAAAGGAAGGTGTCATTTTGGAAATCTAAGGGGCAGATATTGGGATAATATTGAAATGTGTCTTAAAAGTAGGGTATGGGAATTTTACTTGATTTATCCGGCTTACCGTAGGATGAGTTTCCTTTGAATTTGGAGATTAATCTTCTGGCTCCGTAAAGAGCTGGGAATTTTCCTACCCTTTGAAGGACTATCAGATCCTCTAGAAGGGCTCTACAGTTTGGAGTTCCTTCATACATTCCGAAATGTCAGTAACTCATAGAAAGAAGGGCAGGAATGTCCTGCCTAAGATTCTCCTTATATGACCTTGGGACGGACCCAAGAGAAAACACCATTTCCTAACAATTCCTAGTAATGACGTATTTCGGCTTTCAGGCGTCAAGTCACAATATTGCTGCAAAATTTAGCACTGCACTTATAAAACTGTTTAATTGTTAAATTAATTGCTTAGTATTTTAGAATATCGCAAAGGCTTCAGAATTATAGACGATAAGAAGATCAATTAGTGTTATTTGCATCGTGATTCATTTCTGAAACAATACAAAATTTACACAAATCAGGGCTTATATTGAACCGATACCTATAGAAATCAAATACATTTCGCAAATTCCAGTAGAATTCATAACACCAATTTTAACCCTTTAAAGGCTGAAGTCAAAGTCAGAATTATGTTACGACCGACAGTCAGACAGCCAGTCTGCCCTGGTGACAAGCACCCGTCTGGCGCCCGAGACCAGGTTTTTGTTCCTGCCAGATAGCTCTGGGTTTGTTGATGGGGGCGCCCTCTCTGACGAGAAGACGGGTCTGTGGTTTACAATTGATGCTGGTCCTCGTCAGCGCAGTCTTTCTGGTGTCCGAGTCCCGCGGGATTCATAGGCATATTTTACTGCCTGAGATTCGAGATTCCCCCAACGTGGAGGGCTATGTCCCTTATTTATACTCCCCAGGAACAGGGTGGCCCATATAACCCCAGGCACTGGGTTCCCTTAATATTATATAAAGATTCATTTCGTACGTCACAGAAATCATCCCCACTACACAGAACATCCGGTTGCAAGAACACACCGAGCACAATAATACACGCTGTGGGCATAACACTGAAGTATCTTAAAGCAGGTGGTACACATGGTGCCCACTGGACTTTAAAATGTTAATAATATTCCTCTTGGTAGTTTCTGAGATAAATAATGCAGGATGGAACCTGACAATGCACATACGACCTCCTCATTATGCATTCGTTTATGTACGTTGTGTAACGAATATATAAGAATTGTCTATATCTACACATTTTTTAATGTAACAGACGGATGTCACCCAGTCTTCTTCAACTAGCTTGGAAGAAGCTGAAATTTAAAAATTTTAATATTATTTGAGTACTAAACGAATAACAGGGGCATGCGGTAGCCTAGTCGGTTGAGGCACTATGCTACAAGAAGGAAGGTCGCGGGCTCGATTTCCGATGAGGTCACTGGGTTTTTCAATGAACCTATTCCTTCCAGCCGCACTTTGGTCCTGGGGTGGACTCAGCCTCTAACAGAAATGAGTACCAGGAATCTTCCTGAGGGTAAAGGGCGGCCGGTGTGTGAGGCTGACAACCTCACCGACATCTGAGAACCGATTGTCTAAGAAATATGGAGACTCGACGTCTTACAACCCTATGAACCTCCACGTACTCTTACAGGGATAAAAAAGAAAAAATCGAATAACAAATACGCTACAAACATATTGCTCGGAACATTGGATGTCAGTGCTTTCATTAGAGAGGCAACTAAAATTATTTTGCGTGCGATGCTAGGCACGAGCAGGAGTGGTACGGAGTTATTGATTTAAACATAGATCGTGGATACTGTACTGACTTAGAGCCGGTCGTAGTTGCATTGAACCGGGGGAGTATTTGTCGTTATGGCTGATCTGGGCGCTAACTTTGAATACGATTACATTTCTACCCGCAATTTGCGTGGAAGACTAGTAGGAGGAGAAATCAGAGAGTAAAAAAGTGAAAGAAGGGAACAGTAATAAGGAGGAGGGTAAGAAAGAGATAGGAAGAAGTTGGAGAAGAGAGCTCAGAGTTATAAGAAGTGTTGTGAAGAACCAATCGCCTACTTTCCTCTCAAGACATGTTGAGCATTTGAAGTGACAGGGACCGTATAGAACACTCATTACCCAACAATTCTGAATACAATGTGACATGACGCCTGAAAACTGAAATATTGGAATCAGAGGAGACAGCCGTGCCTAGGCAACGACTCACATAACACTTTCCCGTGGGAAAGAATACGCACCCAAAAATTTTGGGGGAACACAGAGACACAGAGAGCAAGGTGATGTCATAAGCCTCCTTTATGTTTTCAAAATGAGAAAAGTAGACTGAAAGGTTGTTGAGAATCAGGAGGAGAGAAAAGAAAAATAATAGGAGAAGGATAAGGAGGAGGAGAAGAGGGAGAGAAGAAGAAGGTGGATGATTGTGAGACAGAAGCTAAGAAAGAGAAAAAGAGAGAAAGAAGATGGTGTAGAAGGAAAAGGAGGAAAAGAAGAGAGGGAGATGAAAGGTAAGAGGAAGAATGGGATTAAGAACTGGAAGAGGTGAATAAGAAGGAAGAGATACAATGAATTATTGCAATCTGAAGACCCTTCCAGCCGTGTAATATTCAGACAACCATTAGTCCATAAAAAAGGATGTTTCCTCATACGTTCGGTATGAAAAGGTTAAGAAACATTTATTGCTTCACCAGATAATCAAATAAAGCCGTACTGACGTAGAAACGCCCGTTAATACGTGGATTTAGTGAGGAAATTCTCGGAACAAGTTTAGAGGCTACTCGATAACTGACTCATGAAAATTTCTTATTTGGGACGTTACATGAATGTTTTCGGAAATCTGATGGTAGAAGGCGGGTTGGGGTTCGAAAACGAGAGTCTATAAGGGAGGAGAGGGGAGAGGATTGCAGCGAGTGTGGCTTCGGTGGTTTCGTATCTACCACAGTTGATCCCAACATTTCGAGAGACCTCGATGAAACAGATCACTGCCCAGTACTTGTCTGCAAGGGAAGACGAAAACGAAGACAAAGTGAAGCAAAATGGCCCACAAAACGAAAACTTAACACTCCTTCACTGTACCGTAGAGGCCACTGTGCTGCCACTGGTCGGTTCTGGACGGATGGAAGAACGCGACAGCCATTTGTCAGCTTTCTACACTCGACTCACAGTTACTTTTACAGCAGTCCCTAGTAATGAATGATGTGCCTAGGGCAGAACATACTCTCATGGAAGGGTAAGTATAGTTCCTTCTAGATTCATCTAACTTGAAAATAACATAACACGAAGATTTTTCAATTTATTTCGATACCTAAACCAACTATTTCGATAACAAACCAAATTTACGGAACTGAGTCCTTCTTGAGAAGCCGACAACTCCTCAGCTACTCAAGAATTTCCCAACATTTATGGAACCCGAAAGTTCATTACCGTTTTCACGAGAGCCATCTGCGTGTCCTTGTTCAGAGCCAGATCAATTCAGTCCAAACCACCAAATCTTATTTCTCTAAACCATCTTAATATCATTCTCTCACCTATGTCTAAATCTCATTAATATTATCTTTCCTCCTTGCTTTCTCATCGAAATCTTTGTGTTCTTTCGAAAACATTTAAGAAATAAGCTATTTCTTATAAACCGGGTGCTCTGATCGCAAAAGTAGCAGAACATTTTAACACTCAATTGTTTCATCCTCCACACTTCGTTTCATTTATTAAGCAATTTAAAATAGTGACGTCATTTAAGTAAGAATAAATTTATATTGGCAAATAAATGCTGTTAATGCAATTTGAAAAATCGATACTTATTCTCAGGAACCTATGTTTAAATTCAAATTTATTTCGGCTGACTTTTAAAAGACTAAGCCATGGTATAAGCCGGAAGGTAGAAATCTTCATAACCACCGCGTGGGAACCTTAAATCATACTTGGTTCAAATTCATGTCCATGGTTTATGCTGACCGTCTTAGAGTGTATACTCTTTTTCACCTCATTCTTCACTTCCACACTACATGTTTCGGCACTAATGTGCCATCTTCAGATGTCTTTATGCACGTTAAAATATTGTACTGCATGCCACAATGTCTCCATTCTAAAATGACTAAAATCTGTGCTCGTCATATAGGACGATGAATTCTAAATAATAGAACTTTTCAGGATTTTTCCTACGTCGCACTCAAACACGCGAATTACTCCAATCCTCTTTTATGTGAGCATTCCTCCTACATATATTTGTGTATCGTGTTCTGTGTTGTGTTTTGCTCCTGTTACTGCATGCGTTGCTTTTTTTTTTTTTCTGAAATCACCATTCACTCTCATCAAAAGGTGACATGCTGTTTTAATGTTGATTTAATGAAATTACTAATAAATAAATTACAAATAAACAAAATAACTCCAATTTATAATTCTAGAGTCAAATATTCAATGCTCAAATAAGCTGAATTACTCACAGCTTTGTTAAATAACTTAAAAATAATAAGAAGAATAAATCGAACACAATTCCTTTCTGTTACCTCAAATAGGAATTACTGCCGTAACTACTGTCCCATTGGTCCTTATAATGGAGGCGCAGTATATTTCCCGAAATACAGTAAATTAATTTGAAATATTATTTAGAAGAAATTCGTACTTAAAAGTATTAAAATTTGTTTTAATATTATATTTTTATCGACGAGTAGGTCCTTCAAGTTTCTTCTTCCTTTCTGATTTTTCAACCCAAATTTTATATGAATATCCAATCTTAAATAAGAAGGAATAATTATGACAAAAGTTAAAAAAGAACTCCTATTTTTTCAATATAAACAGCGTTTTGAATAAATGCAATTGTAGACCTATTGCGTTCAAAGTATATAAATAAGCGTAACATATTTCGCCATTTTCACGTTCATAAATAAAGCAAGATACAGTATAGTCTTCAGTTCCATGTTTTCTCTTATCGTTCTGCGAGTTCCGAAAGAAATAACGAATTATCGAAATAAAAAGTTATCAGATGAGTATCTGTGTACAGAACCAAACAACCCATGTTCTTTACCTGTGCCTTAATTACCGGAACTGATAGACAACCTGTGGGCAGAGTGACGAGAACGCACTTTTCATTGCTGCCATGTAACATTTTTTTTATTGCTAGTGGGGTGGG
>NW_019718619.1:2450677-2516546 GCF_002891405.2 Cryptotermes secundus | reverse complement strand
CTATCTATCTATCTATCTATCTATCTATCTATCTATCTATCTATCTATCTATCTATCTATCTATCTATCTATCTATCTATCTATCTATCTATCCATGCCTCTACAGCCATTTGTTGGACTTTGGCCGCTTTTTCAGTTTCTTAATCTGTACGCAGTCGGTAAGACTCCTTGCAGGGGTGGGTGGGGGGGTCAGCCAGTCACAAGGCCGCTACATACACACAGAACAATATAAACACAGAATAAACGCACACGGATATCCATGCCTTGATTTGGATTCGAACCCACGATCTCTGTGTTCGAGACAGCGAAGACGGGTCATGTCTTAGACCGCGCGACGACTGTGACCGGCATTCAGAAATCTAAGGGTTGTAAATACAAAATTCTGAAAAGTTTGTAGATATATAGAAAAATAATTAAGCACTTAAGACCGAATGAGACAAAATTTTTATAAAGACACAAGTAGACTAAAACGGTACGAATATATTTATCTGATATTTAGTTAAAATTCCTGTGTAATTCGCATTTAATTCAAAATTGGTCGTACAAATTAATATATTATCCGTCCACTGTTTTATATGGTTGTAGGTTAGTTTTGTTTCAGTGGAAGTTGAATGTCTTTCTGGTGTTTGTCCGCAGGGTGAAACACGACGTCATCTTCAGCCTGTCAACAACAACCGCATCTAGGTAAACCACTTTTTATGTTCCCAATATACGTATCAGTTACTCTGCGGCTATGCTAATACAAAGGTCACTGTCTTCAAGGGCATACAACGCACTTCGTCAGTCCACCACTCCGCCAGTCCTTGTCTTCTGAGATGTATTCTACATCAGTAAATAAAATGCTGATTAAACAGTTGCTAGGACTTAATACAGTATAAATACAATATATCTTTCCAGGATAAATTACGTCAAAATAGCAGTCCCTCCTTCCAAAGTCATAAAGTTCATTCCATCAGTAAGTCACATTTCACCCTTAACCATAAATATAATCGAACTGTTCAATTCGACAAAATTTTATTCCTCTGTATAATGTTTTCAGCTCAACTCCAGCCACTTACAAGCAGTAAAATATCAGAAAATTTTCCAGAAATGAAACTAATATATAGATTAAAGTTATAATTTAATCTAAATTGACAAAGGCGGGTTCATACAAACACACTGTGGGATAACATAATAATATGTGATTGCAAATTATGTAGAACAATTGGAATTAATTAGTAAACATGACTATAACTGATTATATTGGGGAAATTTATATTTTTGACAAATACTCTTACACTGCCGGTAAGGAAAAGAAAAGTTTCTCTTCTAGTACATAAGGTCCAGAACGGTTCTGGGTCCCACTCAGCCTCATATCCAACTGATATTGGGGCCCAATTCAAGGAGGTAATGCGGCCGGGGCGTGAAGCTGAACAGTCAACTTCATCAAGTACCGAGGCCAACATTGGCCGAGCTATACTTCCATACACTCACGCGCCTTCATGGCGTGATGCTTAATTAATTATACATAGGAACACATGGAAATAAATAGTCAAAATGATATTTTAGTTTACTTTTACTTCGTGGTTTATCTTATGACATACAAACCACATATATGTTTACTAGTAAGCGTGTATGTACTCTAGGTGTTAACTTCTGTTTATTCCGAAATATATCTGAGGAGCAGTTGTTCCCTCACGGCTCCCAGATTGCTTCTGTGAATCATTACAACTGAAACAAAATAAATATTACAGCTTACCTGCGTTTGTACTATAGTTTCGTTGGACGTGTTTTAAAGGGTGGGCCGCCCCCTGCACTACTTCCCTTTCCGTGTATTCATCGAGCAATCAGACTAATCGAAACTACGATGTCGCCACGTCTCGTCTCTTGGCTTGACAATGACTTATAGCATGGTACTCCATTGAAAAGAGAATTGGCAACACTGCATTATTTAAATAATTCATTACGATTCCATTACTGTACTACACAATATACGAGATTTACTCCATCCGAAAGGATAACTCAAAGGCGAACGAGAGACAGAAAATAAAATGAAGGGAAAGAAGAAAATGGAGAGGACAAAGGCATTAAGGAAATGCATTAAAAAGTGATTCTGCCTAATACAAATGTGTGAATATCAGTCTATATGGTTCGTGTTGAATTAAATCTCCTCTATCTTCAAGCTCTTCCTCGTGAAACGTAATTAGGGTGAATATTTATTTTCAGTGATCAAAGCCAGTGGTGCAGACCCATTTTCTTCGCCATGTCTGGCTGGAACTGATGTATCCGGTCAGTGGTCTTTCGAAAAAATCGTAATACAATGTCAAAGTGGTCACAAAGAGAAATTAAAAGGCCCTGACAACAGTATGTAACACTGTCACAACATGTTTCTATTGCTAATGCAGTTTTTTTTTTTAGTTTACAGATATTTGTAGAAAATTTAAACTTGGACTGCATTAAGTGATATTAGATATTCCCCTTTCTTTCCTGGGTTTGTTTTCTTTGTTATATTTCTGTATTCATGCTGATCTCAGCGTTGACCTCTGGCTGTTGAATTTCGCACAGAAAGTAGTAAAAAAATCACAAAGCTCATCTCTCTAGCCTAGTGTCGAAATTAGAAACGCATGGATTTGTTTGTTTATAAACTTTGGTGTCAGTAGCTCAGGATATAAATCGCCGTGTGGTAGGATCGTTAACGGATGATGAGCTAGGAATTATTTGGAAGGAAGCGATCGTGGCCTATTTCAAGGCACTATCTCGGTATTTGCTTAGAAGGACCAAACTAGCTTCTGTTAGAAGAGACGGCTTACCAGCATAGATATAAAGCTGACATATCCTGAATACAAGCCATGAGCAATGCCGCTTAGAACCAAATGGCGTTTATTTGCATAAGGTTTATACTATTACTTATTAGAAACATTAACAGTTCATTCGCCAAAGGCAGTGTCATTTATTTTACTTTCATAATTATTAATGATAATAATATCATCATGAATTCATTTTAATGTATGAACGTATTATGTGTGCTCTTTCTTAAAGAGAATTATGTCACAGAGCCTACTAAAATAATTCCCGTCGTTGCAGTTTATCAGCACTAAATTATGACCAACTACGCTACTGAATATGCCATTTTATTTTCTAACACACTGCATGCCTTGCGAGGTATTAACTGAGTAAAACTGGCTAATTCATAGCTAAGAATAAATTCATGCAGCTGAATCTTTCTTGAGAAGCCACAAGTCACAAGTCACATAGTTACTAAAGAATTCTGCTATATTCATTGAATCCGAAAATTCATTAACTTGTTGACAAGAGCTCTCCACAGGTCCCTATCCTCAGCCAGATCAATATAGTCCATATACTAATCCTATCTCTCTCAGATCCATTTTAATATTATCCTTCCACGTGCATCTAGGTATTTCCAGTGGTCACTTTCCTTGTGGTTTTACCACCAAAATCCTTTATCCATTCTTATTCTCTCCCATGCTTGTTACATGCACAGTTCATTTCATTTTCCTTGATTTGTCTCATCTAATTATTCTTGACGAAGAATACAAATTATGAAGCTCCCCATTATGTAGTTTTCTCGTACCTCCTACCACTTTACACATAGATTCCCCTGCGCTTAACTAATTAAGCACTACGCCATGAAGGCGTATGGATGAGTGGATGTATAGATCCACATATATTCTTGACCTCGGCACTAGCTGAAGGTGAGTAGTCATCTTCACGCCCCGGTCGCTTTAACCCATGGGAAAGAACCCACAGTATCCATTGGGCACGAGGTTGGGTGGACCCTAGAGCCGGTTTGGACGACGTGGAAAAGAGAGAATTCTGGACCTTATCGGGACTCGAACTCCGACCCCACGGTCATCCAGAACGTAGCCAGTCACCATACCGACTGCTCTATCCCGGCTCCACCACATTATCCATGTTGGGTCCAGATATTCATATCTGAGAATAATGTATTGAAATTTAATCTAATTTTATGAAAATTGCACAATTTCCAAGGGTGGCATCATTCACACATGTGAGCAGGTGGCGGACTGCCCTTCTCCCATTCAGCTCTTCTATTTATAATTAAAGTTACGGGCGCTCCTATCTTCTAATGGGTCTAGTATCACCTGCACAACCCTGCTTGAACACAATTTAAAATTCGTTTTAGATGGAAAATAAAGCAGGATGAAAGTGTTTCAGGTCTGACGCGTTGCTAATTGGTAGTTATTGGAAATCGAAATCAACTTTTTGCCCGTCTCACTCCTGTGAAACCAGGAAAATAAAACACATGTTCCTCTCACTGGAAACTGTGATAGGTTCTGTCAATTGTTCTTCTATTCAGCAACATTGTCTTTAACGCTAATGCATTACGTCGAAACATGGCGCTGAAGGTGGTAAGATGAAGAGGCGTCTAAGTTATTTTCTTCAGCAAGTACCGTGTACTTAAAGTAAAACACTGTAATTTAGAACAAAAGAATTATTCCTTTCTGATTCTGATTAATTGAAAATTTTCAATAGGAAAGTGTACTGTAACATGACGCCCGAAAGCCCGAATAGTCATATCATAATAGACGTTCCTTGCTAGGCAACTACTACTTGGTAAACATTCTCGTGGCAACGAATACGCAAGCAACAACTGAGTAAATTACGTTGTTATACAACGGCGCTGTAAACACGCCTTTCCAATAATAGAGAGTCCGTTTTCTGCGTGGTCCCTGCAAAGTGGTTATAAAGAAGTTTTTGTTTGAGAAGTCGTAGTCAAGTCGAGTTAAATTTCGAGAAGCCAACCTGTAGGGATTTGAACTTTGGAGCAGAGAAATTGAATCGAGACGAGTCTTCGGAATTTGCAGTTGCAGGATAATGGCAAGGAAGGAATTAGGCTATGGAGAAAAAAGACTTCATGTCCGATCTGATTTGAAGTGACAGTGAGACCCTAATAAATCCGTTGCCAGGATACGACTAGTGAAGAGTGAGAATTCTAGTATATATGTGTGTGTGTATAACTGTGAAATGTAAAGAGTTTAAATTAGCGATAGCGCTGTATTTTCCTGCCGTTCCGGATACAGTGTGTAAGTCATCAATACATCCAATCATCCTAACCAAAACCCGTCTAAAAATCACGTACACCCCTTACGCGTGACTGTATTAAAATGAGAGGAACCTGGCTTAAACCGCATGCGTAACTTATCGGTTATTTTACTCGTATATAATTTAATTTTTCTTTAAACATTAATCGATTATAAAAATCGTACACTAGGCGTTAAATGAAAAAATGTAACACTTTATGACACAAAATGGAACCTTACAATTTATCCGATTGAAAGCAATTTAAATGGTAATCCTGTTTGGATGAAATAAAATGTTGATGATGAAGAAGTTTGTTATAATTCTACTGAATTATAAAAGCGTAAACAATGAATGGTGCATCTAATTCTTTCAATGAACACATGTTATTTTCAATTACATCATAAGAAAAGTATTAGAGACTAATATTTCATAAAATCAGATATACTGATAAACACCACCTCATGAACACATATATTGAAATAGAGTTATAGTTCCACCATTCTTGACCTCGGAAATACGAGTAGATGTAGGTGAGTGGTCAGTTTCGCGCCTCGGCCGCTTACTCCTGGGATAAAACCCCGGTATCCATTGGACATGAGGCTGAGTGGGTCACAGATTCAGTCCGAAAGCTGTGTAGAGGAGAAAAATCTCTTTCCTCTGCCGAAAACTGAACCCCGGTCATCCAGACCCTATCCCGACACATCCTTGTTCCAATTAATAACTTTATCACCAATATTTTCTAATTCCGCATAATGTCTCTCTTTCAGTATATCTCGCCCCACTCCAGATGTATTGATATGTTTCTTCCTTAGCAACACCACATATTCATGGGAGATCCCATTCCTGGCACACATAATTAATGTGATATGTGCTGGTCGATCAAACAAGCAGCTGGGACCGGCTGGAGGGTGTCCTCCATGAAGCATACAATGTTCTCTTGGCTATGCGGACAATCCCGATTGAAAGCCACATGGTTTGACGAAAATCACATAGTTGCAGTTCGGTTAACATTCCTATATATCATCATCATTATCATCACTGGACTAACACAGTAGGTGTATCCAATAATGTTGTTTTGTGTGTATAGGAGAATGGGTTGGAGACAAGGAGGCAAGCATGCGTGTATATCTCTGGGTAGGTCTGCATGCGAGAAACAGAGCTGCCATGCATATTGTATAGACCAAAGGACACCCCCTTCCTCAGCGTCCCCTATTATAATCACTATTCCCTTGCATGTATCGAATGCTTTAGCATCTACCACCCCTCTCTGACACAAATACACCCCTCCCTCTCGAAAGCTATGCAAACCTCTATGTGATGGAATTTCTGCGCCACAATCAGTCAATGTTGCTGTGGTATGCAATGGTGAGGTTGCTATTATAACATTTGCTTGCAGTGGTTAGATGCCTCTAACCCAGCCCAACCCACTCTCCGAACCAAAAACTCAACGCTAATATACGCTTGATTTCAAATAACTAACGGTGTATTGTGTATTGATGTTGAAATTAAGAGCGGGAATAGTTGTTTTAGGTACACTTAGTCTCGATTAAATTTTGATTGGAATCCCAAGTTAATTTAATGAAACTAGTCAGTTTATTTATTTATTCATTCATTCATTCATTCATTCATCAGTGATTCTACAGCTATTTGTTGGGCCCTGGCCGTGTTTTCAGTTTCATAATCCTATACACACCTGGTAAGACTCGTTGGACGATGAACCAGCCCGTCGTAATCCGTTACCTGCATAGAGAATAAACGCACACAGACATCCATGCTTCCAGTTGGATTTGAACCCAAGACGTCAGTGTTCGAGCGGGCGAAGACGGTTCAAGCCTTAGAAAGCACGGCCACCGTGGTCGGTTTTTTACTTTCTTTGATAATATGAATTTATACAAAAACTTGTCTTCATCTGAAACAAACACGCATACAGAATTTCTCCATGTTTAATGAGAAGTGTTTTAGTGATGCAAATTTTCTTAAGTAGCTCATTGTCTGTAGCACTGGCATACAGCGTTTGGTTGAAATAAATTCGCATGAAAGAAAACGAACTGAATTAGAGGATAAAAGTTGTAAGAAGATGTGCTACTATGTGGAATTGAGCTACTGTATATCAGTCGGTATAGCGACGGGCTACTGCCTGGCGAGGTCAAGAATGGTGGAGCTCTACCTCCACTACCCAATATATCTTAGTGGAATAATGAAGGCACAATAGATCAATATGGTCGCGGTGCAAGGGCCAAGAAGGCCCACCCCTTATACATTCATACAGTCATTAGTGGAATAATGTGTAATTAATTAAGCACACGAGCAAATTTACCTTTACGTCTTAATTTGTAGTAGGTCTAATGACAGAATTCCCCACTACTACTGCTATGCCTTCTTCACGATGAGTAATCCAGTGATTGTATTGGAGTAAATTACGTAAATTTTAAAACCTTCTACACCTACATACAAATGAATATTATAAAATATACTGTCACATGTAGGAGTAATTGAGTGACTTATAAGATGGGTTTTCGATTGGATCATTGGATATATTGACACCCTGTACACAGCGCTAGTGCTACAGGGAATTACAGGGCTCACGCTGATCTAAACACTTCGCAGTTCACCGTTACACACGTACTAAGTGTATCACAGGAATGGATTTGTAGCAGTCTCACTGTCGCTTCAAATCAAACATGAAGTCTTCTTTCACAGCCTAATTCATTTCTTGCCTTTATTCTGCAGCTGCCAATTCCGAAGACTAGACTCAATTCAATTCCTCTACTCCCAAGCTCATAGCCCGGCAGGCTGGCCTCTCGCAACTCCACTCTTCACTTCTCGACTACTCCTGTTCTATTCTGTTCTGGTCTATGCTGCCGAACACTTTCTTATAACCACTTTGAACGGACCCCACGGAAAGTACAGCCTCTATTGTTAAGAAAGTGTGTTTACTCGTCCTTTGCCTAGTAACAGACGTCCTATTATTGAGTGATTTTGCTTGTGCTGGAGTGTATTTACCGTGTCGTTGCCTAGCAATGAGTGTACAAGTCACGATATATTATTTACCACAAAACTCTACAGAGTGCTGAGAAGCAATGAACATGGAAATGATGGTCTGTAAAACCATGCTATGGTCAATGACAATTCAGCCTAGCGTAGACCTACATCTTGTTACTGAAATTTAATAATATAATTGATTCTGTTTGCATAAACAAAATGGCGAGTGGGAAACAACGGTGCGAAATCTAGCACAGCTGAATTTTTTCAAGTAGGATGCTATGAGAAACAGCGCGATGCTCAAGGCCTGCACAAAATATACGAATGTTATGGGTCGTTCCATACATCGGTTTAGTAAAGTAGCTCAAGCAGTGGCGCTTCTGATTTCATTCGAGATGTGACCGGCCACGACCGCTTCTTTTCACACACCCTTCATTCCATTTTTCACTCACAATCCTACAATTCGATGCTACATACCTTGTGATACTAACAGGTTCGTTTAATACGAATATAATTATATGTACATGCAGTTTGCTGATGATCCGCAATAGCTCAGTTGTTATAGCTAGATGAATAGGGTTCGATGCTCGGCTTAGGTAATTATTATTTCCCTTCTCCACATCATCCAGACCGGCCCTGATGACCATCCAGCCTTCTATCCAATGGATATTGGTGGCTTCTCCAGGAGTGAAGTAGTTTAGGCCCGTCACAGTAGCCGCGCCGTCTAAGGCATGAACGTCTTCTCTCGCTCGAACGCTGGGATTGTGGCTTCGAATCCCACTCAAGACATGGTTGTCTGTGTGTGTTCTGTTTGTAGGTAGTGGCCTTGCGACGGGCTGATCCCTCGTCCAAGGCGTCCTACAGACTGTGTAAGAGGTCAAGAACCTGAAAACACGACCAAGGTCCAACAAAGGGCTATACAGATAGATAGATAGATAGATAGATAGATGAATGTGCCAGGTGTGGGCCTTCTTGGCTCTTGCACCGCGACCACAGCGATCTATTGTTCTTAGATAGATAGCTAGAAAGTGGCTTGAGTCTGAAGATGACCACTCACTTCCATCTAGTGTCAAGGTCAGGAATAAGTGGAGCTATACCTCCACTCCACTTCCTCCTCAACGAGTGGTGCTTTATTAAGTGATGACATCCTTGAATATTAAACTATATATGTAGCTAAAGTCTATTTTAATTAAGTAAATTTCTGTTATTCTGACTAAAATTATAGACTTAATATATTTTGATGGTAGTGAACACGGGCTTAGAAGGAGTAGGTCTTGGCCTAATTTAAGGCGTTGTCCAATCATTTGTCTGAAGTGACGAAGGAAAGCCACAAAAAGGATCATTCATAATGATCATTTCCCCGTAGAAATTCGAAAAGGGGATCTCACGAATACAAGTCAGAAGCATTGCCGAATGAGTCAAATTGTCTCTTAGCTTCATTAAATAAACCTAATATTAAACGCAGTAAAATAGCCACTGCGGACAAGCTGGCTGCTAGGCCCATACAATTTTCTGTTTAAAGGATACCAATAGTTTCTTTATCCCGGAGGTAAAAAGACAAAGCTTAATTTTCTATCATATCCCCATCATATTTGTCTTCTTGGCATGCTGCTTAAATAAGGAGCAACTTTACATTTCTCTCTTGAGAATGATGACCTTGATAATAAAGCTAATATTTTAAGAATATAGACATTCCATTGCTAAGTCCATTTCAACTTCAAATTCCATAACATTTTATATATTTCGTGAATTTATAGTAATATTATATTATTTTCCTCAAATTTCAATACGTTGCAATTGAAAATTCCTTTAAACTAGACATATTTAACAACATATTCGATATATATTGTGACATGTCTAACCGTTGCTGGGCAGCGGGAGGTGGAACGAGTTGCCACGAAGACAGACCCTAGATAAACGGTTGGTTTCCAAGTTACGCAACAGTGGAAACGAGGTTATGCAACGATAAGGAAAGCGGTGTTTGTCCGTGCCTAGCCGAGCCGACCTGAAACGCGCTGGTTGCTACGCAGCGTTGCCCATCAACGCCTTTGTAAACACGACGTTACACAACAGCTGTACCTATCACGTAACTGTTTTCTGTGTTGTCCGTGCTGATCCTAAATAAGGAGCAGCGAACACTATGCAGTGAGTGAGTGAGTGAGTAAATAGAGAGAGAGTAACCAAACAGTTGCAGTCTAGCATTCGCCGGAGAGAGCGGAAGCAGGAGAAGTAGTTGTGATACTGCAAATGGCAGTACTTGTAAAATTGTGAATTGTGTAATTGTAAGAGCGAGTGTTCAATAAATTCGCTACATCCAAGACGGATGTCCTGTAACGTTATAAAGATATATATATATACATGCAATAACTTCAACATATTTATATAATCTGAGATTCAAACCCGTGATCTAATTAGTCAAGCGGTACAAAATTCTAATCACCTTATAGTGATCGACAAGTGTGATATGTATCGAGTCAAATCTTAAGTGAGTAGAATGCACATGAGCTGGGATAGCTCAGTTGGTGTAGTGATTGGCTACGGGTTTGACAACCGCTTTCATGGCGTAGTGCTTCATGGCGACAATTTTACATTTACTTACATAGAATGTACGTGGCTTTTGGCACAGGGCCACAAAATGTGTGTTCTCCTTGTGCGGTTCATTGCGCATTTATTGCAGAAAACAAATTATGAAGAAACCAAGTATCTCAAGGACAAATGCTCCAGTTCTGGACACACTGTGTAAAAGGAAATTTCAAGGTAGACGGAATAATGGGGGAGCGTCCACTTGCAATGTTGTTTCAGTTTCCTTTTGACTACCGAGTCAAGGCCATTCCAGGTAGCGCTGCAAGAGTGGATTCCGAGCTGCGTTTCACATCAAGGAAGTGGTGCGGAAAGAAACCAATCTCAGCGAATTCGACAGAATACAAGCGAATTACTAATACACTTTTACTATAATTGTACACATGTATTATTTACAGGAATTCAGTAAATATTTGCCTTCTCAGAGATAATAGAACTGCCACGGAAAATCAGAAGGACGGGTATGTAGCATGCACGAAAGAGAAGAAAAATGAGTATAAATTTTACAGGATAACCTGAAGGAAAAAACCATTTAGCGTACATACATTCAGAGAGGAGAATAATAATAAAATGGATCTCAAAGGAATAGAATTGGAAAGTATGAACTGGATTCATCAGGCTCGAGATAGAAACCAATGGTGGGCTCTTTTGAATATTGTAATGAAATTTTGATCAGATAAAATTCTGGGAATTTCTTATGTAGTTGGAAAACTGTTAGGTTCTCGAGAAGTACTCTTATCAATATGGTTACTTGGTTATAATGGAATTTATTTCGCAAATAATAAGCCATTCTGCTTGAATATACGCTTGTGATGCTGATCAATTTCCGTGAGAATAAGAAAGAAAGCTGAACATAATCCATTACTAGACAGCATGTCATGAGGACATACGGAGGTACTAAATGGAGATGACCAGTCATCCTCCTGTCACCATCATCCATGTGCTGTGTGGGAAGCACAGCCGCTGGTACAGCAGTTGCAAATGGATAAATTCCTACCGCTGCATGGAATGGAACCAGCCCCTATTCGGTCCACTGTCTGAGCTCTGTGTGTGCGAAATATTACTTTTAACAAAATAATTTTGTCTGGCGACCTAATTACTTTAACCCAATTTTGTGTCGACAGTTTATAATTAATTCACTTGTACGGCGTATTTTCTTAACTGTTTTCCTTAATATCTTCGGATTCTTTGTGCATCTAATTAAGAACTGCTTCAATTATTTAATTGCTGTTCTAAAGAATAGTTGTATCCTATTTTAGAAAGAAGATTTCTATTAATAATTATCTACTTCAGAAACGTATGAATACGGACAAGTAAATGGGAAGGAATAAAATATTCATGAGCACGCGGTAGTGTAGTCGTTTAAGGCACTGTGCTACAAGCCGAAAGGTCGATGGTTCGGTTCCCTAAGAGGTCACTACGTTTTTCAATTAATCTAATCCTTCCAGCCGCATTATGACCCTTGGGTCGACTCAGCCTCTAACAGAAATAGTACTTGTGAGGTAAAGGACGACAGGCATTTAAGGCTGACAAACTCACCGCCATCTGTTAGTCGATTTTCTATGAAATGTAGGAGCCTTAACGTTACAGAACGCCGTTGGCCTCCAAGGCCTTTTCCAGGATTATATTTATTTTTATAAAATATTCAGTGAGATTGTGCAACAGAAAATAAACTACTGGCCAAAAATACGAAAATGAGAAACATTTAGGCATAAAAGTGAGGGACAATAAAGTGCACGGTGCTGAATATATGTAGGAGAAATATTGAATTTCGCTACATTAAACATTTTTCATTTTAAGTCTAAACGTCGGAAACATCATTAGCTTATTTAGGGTAAATGTGCAGTTACTGAATGAATGTGGCGACCTCTAAGATATAATTGCATTTTGTTATGAAATGGAACGTATTCATAAAATATAATTACAGCGGCCTGTCACTGATCCCTTTCCCGTACCTGCCAGACATAAATCAGAAATGCAAATAACCATGTCACGGCTTATTACAATTCTTTATTAAAATTTTTCCTAATTTAGTCACCTAAATTGTAGTATTGTCTCTGTTAATTTCCTGTATCTACATGTGGACAGCCCAACAAACAAATCCTTTCAGATTTTATCCTGTTACTAGGAAGTGTGCGTAAACCACAAAAATTACTATTTACTTAATATCGTAAATTAATCAGTTATTTCGTCCGCTTTACGTTCAAATATCTTGAAGAGTATATTGTTTATTTCTAATTTATTTTCTTTCAAGTAAAACGACATTTTGATAATTATAAGACAAGTCATAAATTTATTGAATTTTTAATATGGAAAATATAGAAGATGACAAATATTCTTAACTGAATAACAACAAATATTTCCAGAACCGATTCTTCTTCTACTTTTATCAACTACTGTATTCCATAATTAGTTATAATGGACGTTCTAAAATCAATAAATTTTCATCCTGATTGATAGGATAATTTTCAAACAATGATTAAGATATCGGACTGAATGGTTTTAATTAATCCGGCGATATAAAATACAGTCAGTCGTTCAGTATAGGAGTCGCAAAATATGATCCACAGATAAACTTGTCAGAAAATGAAAATAAGAGGCTTTCCATTTCTTAACGCAATATAAAAACAGACCATTTTTTGTGGGATTGACCCAAAACGATTTTTGATCTCACCTACTTACTTGTAACATATTCCATTTCGTTCAGTGGACAATCCTTTCCTTCATTTCTCTTTTTATCTTCTCTTTCCTTCACTTACCTTTTCATGTTCTCCTTCCTTCACCTCTCACACATTACTTCCGTAACCTCTATAAGTTAACGGATAAATTCTGCTTCATACTTTCTAGCGACACAGATTATGAACAAACCTTTGGTCGGATCTGTAATTACAACACGAAACGTGATTTAAGCTTCAGAGAACGTGAGAGAGGACGAGGGAAAGAAAAGGCGAGTTCCGTTTTTACTCCTGCGTCACAAAGTAGTATTAGAATGGGTCATATGTGAATCCCTGCAAATCTTCTGTGTTAAAATTCGATGGATCGATCTCGGGCAGGTCGCACACAAACGGCAGTTATTTAAAAAGGTACATAATTTTGTCCTCCAGACTAATGAGAATTGTATATATCTTGTGAGAACTAATGCAGCATATGCGGGGGCACGCGGTAGCGTAGTTGGTTGAGGCACTCAGCTACAAACCGGAAGGTGGCGGGTTCGAATCCCAATGAGTTGGATATTTTCAGTTTACCTAATCCTTCCAGCAGCAATATGGTCCTGGGGCCGACTCAGCCTCTAACAGAAATAAGTACCAGGAATCTTCCTGGGGGTAAAGGGCGGCTGGTGCGTAAGACTGACTACCTTACCGCCATCTGTGAGCCGATTGTCTAGAAAACATATGACCCTCAACGTCTCACAACCGTAAAGGCCTTCACGGCCTGTTACAGGGAAAGCTTTACCTTACTGCCGCGTATCCTTCCTCATTACTGTCATCTTTTATGAACTTGCAATAATTTTCTGCGTCGTTTAGATTTATTGGTAACTCACAGATAACACACCATTAAATTAAAATGTTATTTATATACCAAGTTTCGATATGAAGTTCGATCCGTACCAAATGCCATCAGAATGTTCTCAGTTCGAGCCATGTTCATCCAAAAATACTTTCGATGAAGTTTCTCCACGAAAATGTTGTGATTTTCTATCCAGGACGTGCTACCCTTCCGTCTTCTGTCCGGTACTTAAATGTTGTACTGTATGCTACACACAGATCCCCCCCCCCCGTGTTAACAACAAATTTCTCCCATAACGTAGCCCTAGAATTAAACAATATAGCACACTAATACAGACAGTCAAACGTTAATATAATCATTTCGATCATACAGTGTGCAGTAAAGCACCGCTCAACTTCTTTCCTCTCGTCACGGCGAAGTCCACTTACTAACCACGTTAACTTCATGACTTCCTGAAGCCTTAGAGCCTCTCAAACGTACCTCTACCAGAAGGACTTGCGGTCATGGCCTGGGAACCTTCAAAGCAGGAAAATATTTTCTAGCCTCCTTAAATTTAGTGCCTCCCACTAACCCCACCTACCTCCGCGCCAGATTTATCTTCTCTCTTTCTGTCTCTTATTTAATTATAATTGTAAATGAATATTAATAATAATAATATGCAGTGTTTTGTAATTTTTTACATTCTAGAGTTAATTCCTCTGAGATCCAAATATTGTCCTCATATAGCCTGCATTTCTTTTATTATAAACGACAGTTAAGCTTGTAATATTGTGTCTGTGTAGGTTTATATTCCTGTCTGCTAGCTATTTTTGAACAGACTAAATTTTTATGAAACGTGATACAACCCTGATGCTACTGCTTAAAATTCCATCTTTGTAATTTTAAATTGTCTCTGGTCTACAATACCAGTATGACGGTCATATATATTTATAGACTGGAAGAAAAAGTAGCCATGCTTAATGCTGGTTCCTAAAATGCTGAGTGGTACCGAATATAAAAAATGAAATTTAACTTCGGTTAATGTTCTTGATTTATAGAACGTAAAAATTATATGTCGCTGAGTGAAAACTAAATTTATCTTCAAGTCTGATAATGATAACTAATTACGTGTTCTACCTGGGCATACTTTATGTGTATGTCGACAGATTTTAAACGTTTTCAGGCATGTTAAGCAAAACATTTCCTTTCTGTTGTATTCCTCAATCGTTGCGACAGTTCAGAAATTTTAGATTTCTTTTCTTTTGGCGCTACAGCCCCAATTTTGGGCCTTGGCCTGCCTCCATGCAACTCTCCGTTTCACTTCAGCTTACTAGATCTTAGACATTCGGTAGGACTCATTGGGCTGGTGATCAGCTAGTCGCGAGGTCTATACCTGTACATAAACACAGAAAAAAAAAACACACACACACACACACACACACTAAATATCTATGCCCTGAGTGGGATTCGAACACAAGATAGTGGCCTCCGAGCTAGTGAAGGCAGTGCATGCCTTGGACCGCTCAGCCACCGTGACTGGCCATATTTTAGATTACGTTTGACAAATTTAAAGCAGGAGAAGAAAGGGCTGGTTGCAACATTTCTAAGTTGAAACAGCGTCCCTCAGCATTATGATACGTTTTCAGCATAATGTATAACTACCCGGCCTCCACTCTGTGAACCTTTTGTGAAGTCGCTAATATCACGCGTTCGTCCTGCAGAGAAGAAAAATTATTGTTTGCACTCGTGAGTAAAAATTTTACTACTCATAAGATCTTCTCTTAGGGATTTTGTATATACATGGCGATGATTATGAATGCTATAGGTGTGTATTATGGAGCTTCTTCCCAAGTGATGGTTCCTTTGTGACACGTGTCTGCAACATGAGTCACAGACTAATGACGCAGGACAACGAACTGGAGCTCGGCATGACAAGTGTCGCAACTAACTTCCACTAATCCTGCTGTAATGTTCTTAATTTTGTATTGACTTTGTTCACAGCAAACTGTAAAGCTATTTAAGATCTAATTAGAAATGGTTATAAATTCTTGATAAACCATTTAGCATGTAAATTAGAATAAAATACACAATAATTTTATTAAGAACGTAACGTATTTTTCGATGGTGGCCTTTGGGTGTTTCATGTGACCGCCTATTCAGGTCGCATTGTCAAATCTGGATAAGTACTTGACTCGTAGGTCCCCAGAGAATACTCTTACGGCTGTGACCTCAGCAGAAATCACACAGAAAATTATTCTCTCTTTAATGGTCTCGTAAAACATTACGTATGACTCTATGGCAACCGAAATTTCATCATTCAATCCGGACATATTCACTGATGATGATATTTCCGTAGCGATCGTCAGAGGCAGGTCAATTCAGAACACCAACCTATGCGCAGGAAATCAACAAAACTTGAAATTAAGAGCCTTTGCCTGAAGCGAGAAACATGAATTACAACAGCGAGTTTTTGAGCCCTTTTAGTACTCAAAATATTACATTTTATCGAGCTTGTAGTTCCTCTGTGTGCCCAGCACGAACTGAATCGTGTCAAATGTGGAGGAAAAGAGGAAAGTTAGAAATGAAAGTAAGAATTGAATTATCATTTAAGTATATCGGGTTTAATCCCTTGCGTTGCTTGTATGTTATTAAATTCCCGACATGTGTCGTTTCCACAAGAACATCTTCACGGGTTGTACCATATTAAAGGAAACGTTACAAATCCTATGCAGGCCTACATGTATAAAGAAGAGACTTAAATTATGAGAGTCATAAATTTCTTTTAAAAAGTTGACAGTGAGTTAAATTCATTGACGTAAGCCGTAATTAGTGCAGTTTCAATCATTATGGTGTGTCAGGCGATGCTGCATGCTGCTGTCTCACACTTTCTTAGGTGTCGATAAAGTGGAGTTCTGTTGTTTCGTTCTGGTTCTTAGTAGGTGACACACTCTGTTTGTCCACTGTTCTGGTTTTAATATGAGAAGGTTTTCAGTGTGCGACCAGCAATTTATGAGTAAAGAGAAAGAAGAGATGGTGCAATAAAATTTGAAGTGACAAGGAATAGAAAAAGAAGGATGGCAATGAACGAAAGGGAGAGAAAAAGGGGATTTACGAGAAACACAGCGAAGCAAGCCAAAAAGAAACTTGAAATTCTTTTCCCTGCCATGATATCGAACCTTAAGTACAGCAGCTTCTATGTTGGATTTCCCTCGCTCTTCATCCCTCACGCCTTCCATAACAAAATCTACCACATCTTTAAAGGTTAGTCTCATAAGAGAGGAGGGGGTGAGGCTTTCCAAAGTTTTAACAGCTCTCAGTTCACGTTTTGCCTTGGATGAAGAAAGAAAAGACCCTGCATTATATAAATATCAAACTTTTTACCACTGAAGACTTGAACAACACAGGAAACTTCCTTCTTAGGTTCTTCTTTCATATCTTTTTTTAACTTCAGAAGAAACAAGAAAGTGTCAATCAGGGAAGCAGCACATTGCCCCCAAGTAAGGTAAAAAATTGTATTAAATAGAAGCAGAACTTTGTTTAAATTCCAGCTGATCTAAAAGAGGAGGAGGAGGATTTCCTTTCTTCTATTTTTTCAACGTAAAAGCCGTCGGGCTGAGACCCGTGTTCAGGCAAAGAAAGAAAAAATACATAAAGCCTTCCCTTTCTACCGTAACATTGTGCTGAGCCCAGAGCCCTCCCAACTAGCAACGTGACGTCATTTAGGTGTAGCAGCTGTTGGTTATTAAGATGGTGTACAAGAGCGCCATCTTGACAACGACTGATGCTGCCATCTAAGCATTCATCACCAACATTCTACTTTGTGATTATGTATTTTGAACTATAACAGCAAGTTATATGAAATTTAACCAAATTGCAGAAATACCCACGTGAAGAATAATATATTCCTTAGACATGAGAGCTGAATTCTGAATTTCGTACAGTTTCGTAAAGAAAATTGGTCCTATAATAAATGACAGAGATTTTGATGCGTTCTGGTACCCATTTTATTTTGAGAATTTAAAGGTTTCATAATTCTAAATGAAAACTGACTAACTCAAGAGTGCCTTATAAAGGTCATAATCAGTTCCTTTCCCAGTTAAGCCAAGCCTCGATTCGAAGCTGCCCTATCATATACCGTCATGTTAAAAATCAGCTGTAAATGCTAATCACAATTTAATTCAATTAAGTATGCTAATTAATTATTTTATAACCTTGTCTTATGCAACATACAGTGCAGGTTGTTGTAACACTAAAATTCCAGACTTACCCAGGGAGAAGAAGGGATGTTAGGTTCTAATCTCACTAGGGGGTACCGACTGGTCTCGCTAAGGTTTATTTGTGGTTTTCCTCAGACGCTCCAGGAAAATGCCTCGGTTAGTCTACGGGTCTACAGATCATTTCAAATTCATCTGTCGTCCATAGGTTTCACGCTGTGTAGCCCAGCTAATAAGCCAGAAAAAGAAAATGCAATGCAGCCTTATGTAAGTCAGACGGGATTTTATTTAGCTTGATTGCAGTTAAACTGTCTTGGAGCAGCACTTATTAAGTGGAATGAATATAAACCTTGTATTGCACGAGTACCTACACAAGGCAAGGAGATAAAATTATAAGGCTTATGTTTTAAGAAATAAGCTGACTGAGAATTTAATCAAATTTAACTTTCAGAATGCTGAAGAGCAAATATAATCCGAAGCGAAAGATGTCTCTATCATTTACACCGCTAAATTAGGCGCTAAATGGGTGTTCTTAAGCATGTAGCTATGCTGGTTTATAATTTTGTTGTTGTTTTTGTTGAAGGTATTTTCTCAGCAGAGAATCGAGTTAAGAAGGTAGGACTATCTGAAAGCAGCTAAAATGGAGAATGTTCGGTTACAACGAGACCGGAACGGAAAGAAAAGATTTATACAATGGGTAGTTATATAAACGAGTTCTTTAGAAACGTTTTCGAATGATGGATAATTTTGGTTGAAATTTCAGATCGAATGCATATTAAATTTTGTTGGAACACTCACTAAAAGCGGCACAGATGGATGGAATTGTACTACTCACATGAAACTTGGAAAATAGGCCATGATTGTGTAAGGTATATCTTAGATTATAGGGCCTGTGTCTCATTGGATAGAGTCCATTTTTGAAAAATTGGTAAGTGTTCCTCTGGTAGATATATTCCCGTCCTTGTAAGTAACACGGACCACTTCTGTGGTCTAGTGGTCACAGATTTTGACCACAGATCCCGAGGTCCGGGTTTTATTTCCGGCGCTACCAGATTTTCTGAGAAGTAGTGAGTCTGGAACGGGGTCTACTCAGCCTCGTGAGGATAATTGAGTAGCTATTTCAAGCAAATAGCAGCTCCGATCTAGAAAACCGAAATTAACGGCCCTGGGGATTCGTTGCGTTGACCACGCGACATCCTCTATCCGCTAAAGTTGGCACTAGCTTCGCCGACAAGCGGCGGTCGTTCGGTCGGTATAGTTCGCTTGCGGACTAAAACCAAGGAGTTTGTTCTTTTTTTGTAAGCAACACAAAGAATGATGCTCAGAAGATCTTAAAGCTGGACTCCGCTCTCGGCTGTTAACAAAACTTCTAAGGCTTAGCTTCCAGTCTTAAAAATTTCAGGGAGATATACTCTTATAATTATGGTGGTTTCGAATGTGATGCGACATAGTCTGATAGACAAGTACCAACAATTCGGAGGTATATGGGTACAAAGCTACAAGCCATCACATGCCAGGAAAGAATCATGACGCTCACCGCCATCACAAATTTAATTCTATTTTGAGTACCGAATTGTTAAACGCCAATGGCTCTATATATACCGTCTGCTTTTATTAAAACTCTTAATTTTTCGTGTGGTGTTCTCACAGTGGACATCGTCTTATTTTTCTTCAACAGCATTAACCGGTTGGGCTTTGCGGCGGAGATTTTATGTATTTTCTGTGAGGTACGAACTGAATTCATATATTACTTAGAAGAAATCCAGTCTTTAAAGAGTTAATAATATTAAACTTCCTAGAGTAAAATTAATTTGCGGATAACTGTGCTTCTTGCCCGTTTGTAATCACATCTTAGTCCAGATGCGTTTGTTATACATAAAAGAAACCTTTCGTATTACAAAGGAGCCGAATTGCATTACCGTTATTGTTACGTGCGTTTCATCTCAAATACGTTTTTTGTGTGCCTGCAGAATATAGGTTAATTTTATTACCTCTTAAAAATTCCTAGACAAATAGTCCATATGATAAAATTACTTAGTTTTCCTGGAACGGTATTGACGCAAAAGGGATCTCTTTTGTACTTTGCTTAACCTTATTCATAATAGAATATTAGGGTAAAGGTTTACAACACAAAAATATTATACAACCACTCCCCTTCTTGTCCAAAAAATATTCCCTTCTTCTGCCAAAAAAAGAGAGAAAAAAAAGAAGAAAACTCCTCTCCCTCCAAAATGTAGCGAGTTGGGGCAGACTGCAGGCATGTCACACTGACTTGACAGCACCTTAATGACATTTTGCTGCCCCCTCCTCCACATACAAGCTGAGGGTATTACAGAGAATGACAGCACCCAACCAAGTTATTAATGTTCAAGCCAATGACAAATGACGGACTGTCTGCAGCAAAAGCAAGACTGATACGGTATAGGGCATCACGGGTACCGTGTAGGATTTATACAGGCAGCTTCAATATCAACCCCCCCATTTGCTTCTACTTTCATCCCTTAGGGGAAAATGGGCTAGAAGACAGAATAGTGTAAAAATAATGAACAGCTTTATAATTATGTTAAAATATTAGAATCTAAATTAAGCGAGAATACAACACTAAAGATATCAAAGAATTTAATTTTGCACGTAATTTGGAAATTTTCATTTTCTATTTATAAAACTCATGAGTGATAATGTATAATTTCTAAAATACAGAATAATTTTTGTTAACGAGTATGCCATATGCAATTCATCTCTGAGTGAAGTACGACTTTGTTTCAGCCTTACTTTCATAAACTCTTCTCAATATCGCTGGAAGCTTTCATCTTGTTTTTCATTTATTAACGACGTTCTTTATTTCACTTTTAATTCCAAATATATGCACAAAATTGTGGCTGACTGAAGCTACGACAATTCTGCCTGAAAAGAATTGATATTAATACAAAGCACTACATACAGAGTATGAAAATATACAACTTAACATATTTCAGTTCAGAGCATGACTGATATTAGTCCAGTGTACTAGAAAATGACTAAATAAAAATACAAGTCAACACATCTTTAGAACCATACGTGAAATGACCCAATATGTCTGATAACGACACATTTGTGTTCGCTTGTGCTATTAGCTTAATATACAGTACAAGGCAGCTTGGAATTCAGTAAGTAATGTTACAAACATATTCACTACTTTATTATTTAGCTATATCAGTAAAAATAAAAACTATCCCTGTAACAGACCGTGAGGCCCATGGAGTTGTGAGACGTCGAGACTCCTGTATCTTACATTTTCCATACAACCGGCTCACTGATAGCGGTGAGGTTGTCAGCTGGTAGCCCGTTACTTCCAGGAAGATTCCATGTTCTCATTTCTGTTAGAGGCTGAGTCGAACCCGGGGCCATAATGCGGCTGCGAGGATTAGGTCAGTTGAAAAACCTAATGACCTCAACAGCAATTGAACCTACGACCTTCCGGCTTATAGAATAGTGCCTCAACCAACTACGCTACCGCTTGCCCCCATTTAACAATATTACTTAACAATAAGAAATTTAATCGAAGTCAGCAATTTAGCATGTAATTATGAAGATAAATTTGCTTCCGTGGTTAAGTAATTAAGTATCACGGCATGCAGACGTGTTGTGGAATAGAACGTATTTCTTCGCGTATTTTTGACCTCAGCATTAGAAGGAGACGAAGATTAGCACCAAGCCCCAGTCTCTACCCCGGGGATAAGGGCTCCGATGCCCAATTGGAGAGGATTCTGGTTGCGTGCAAAACTGGTCTGGATGCAACCATGAAAAGATCATCCCCTCTCAGGATCGAAACCCTAAGTAGCCGGTAGTAGAGGCCGTTGCTTAAGCTTGGTCACCACAGTGACTGAAGTACACCGACAATTCACCCTCCGGATAACCAACGTCAGATGTGTTGCAGACACAGAGAAACATTTCCCCGAACCGAAATATGCGTACGTTCATCTAACGTCACGGTGTCCTTGCTTCATATTCTTGAGGCAACCAATTCTATATCCAGCTAGGAAACCAGTTATCTTGTGGCCTGCAAGATTTTCTTCCGTCTCTGGAAGAAAATGTGCTTGTAGTGCAATCCAGGGCATGATCGCTTTCTGTCTCAACTTTTTCAGCTCAAAACACGTATTCACCTTAGAGTACATCACTTTTTCGTTTAATATTACATGAACATGTATAGTTAACACGGCGTCTTTAAATAGACCACGATAATTGAGAGCCTAGAGATCTACGTGTAATCTTATTTGCAAATTTGCTTATGTTGTGGCCACATAGCTACTGTGCGGAGCACGAAAGCAATTCCTACAAATCGGCATATTTTTCGTGAAATTTGGTACAAAGGCTGTAGTTGTAGCCCTGTGGTATTTCTTGTAAACCTATAATTTTACAAATCATAAAATCGGTAGCTTTGCCGCCCAGCGATATTGCATGCATGCACATGTTGTATTGAACTCCATGGCCCCAACTTCATTATTTTGAGCACCGTAACATGAAGATGTAAATGCGGGAAAAAAATTTTACCTCTTGACCCCCGATACTTATTGTGAAGCTTAAATGTTCTTTATTGATAGAAAATATTGATTCTTAAATGTCTTTTTTAAGTACCTTTGAGCGAAGGTATAAACATTCCTCTTGATATAAGGACAGATATTTTCGTAATTTGGAAGGAGTTCAAGATTTGTACTAATTAAGAATAATTTATTAAATAGGATTTAATTCATTTTCTGACGAAGAAAACACTAGTAGGTAATATTTTATATAAATCCAAATCAAGCTGAATAACATATCATCTCCAGAAAGAAATAATCTTGCATGATCATAAATTATGGCAAATCTAGGCCTATGATTTCCGAAAATTTTCATAGGTTTTTATAGGAGGAAATGAATAATTCACAGTGAAATGGAAAACCCAACTCTCGGCGATCGAAGTAGAATTTGTTGTGAATGCTTACATAACTTGGTGGCTACTTTGGAGGAATTTTCCTCAGATTTCTAAACTGAAAAGTGAATATAGAACAAAATTTATAATTTATTTAGGCCTGTTTAAAATATTCATACAGGAAATTTTTATCGTCATGGAAGGCGGCCATATTTACGTCATTTGCGTTTGTCTTGAAACATGAGAATATGACGAAAAACGTAATTGCGTCCATTAGCTCTAAGTCATTTGGTCTGTTTATAATCACAGTTGTCCACGTTTAAGCCGGTGAAGGGACATGTACTTTAGGTACACACCCGAGGCTCACACCATAAGGAATATATATTTTTGCAATACTCTGATTCATGTATCTGCACTTTCATGGTCATGTTCATGAGACATAAGCACACGAATAAAACTTAGGCCTATTAAAATAAATAGCATTAATATTACATACACGTATGTCACAAAATTAACAATCCTTTAATCAGCTGCTATATGTTTGCAAAACTGTACCGATATTGCGTATAGTCGCGGAGTCGCATAAATTCCATATTTTTCTCTATTATTTATTAGGCGTCATGTGAAATCACTTTCTTCTTTGAGAAATTTTACGATGCTGTATCTAGAATGTATAGCGCTGAATGAAAGGATCCTATGAATGAAATAATTTGAAAAGAACTGGCCTTGGTTAACCGTGGTAAGTACCTAGCGTTTCCCTGGAAGAACTGAGGTAAATCATGAAAAACCTCAGTGAGGATAGACGAAGTCCCAGGGGAGATATGAACAGTGCCCATAAAAGATAAACTATACAACTTTGCGTACACCATCCTGCTCTGTGCGAAATGAATAAAAAAAAGACACGGCGTACTTAGCAAGCGCTTATCTTAATATTTTAAGAAAGAAAGCTGTAATTTTTAAGAGGAGAATATTAACACATTTTTGTGAAATGCAAATGTCTTATCGCGTGTCGCAAAAGAAATATCCCGCGTGCCACCAATTGGACACCCTTGATATAGGCCTATCTATCGCCCTTCCAGTCACCCCTCCCTATATTATTTCCTTGCCTTTCTCTGTGTTTTTCTTATTTCAATATTTAACCAGTATCTTGTTCCTTTGGTTGTTTCTCTGCCTTCTGTAATAAGACTTGACTTATTATCACCTCTCACCGTTAGGTGTATGTCTGTTTGCCTCACTGAAGGAAAACGTTTCCTCGAGATTCTGGGTGTGGGAGAGCAAGGCGAAATATTGGGCCAGTCTGTAGAACGTGCATCAGCGCCGTGTGTTTGCCCACAGTACGTCACACCATTTTCACAAATATTTCCCTTTTCCCTCCCTCTGACATATTATCTAGTTTTCCGGAACAAGCACAATACACGTCCTGTCATGGCACGCTGTCACTCTTAACAACAAACTAATACAAGTCTTTAATTTACCTGAATATACTTCATTCACCACAGGAACGAGGATACGTCATCGTCGGTTTGTGACGCAGAACTTTACGTGATCGTTAAAAATTGCAATTTTCTATTTTAACCATATTTTCGGTATTAATGCGTGGGTGGGGAATTCAAATACACTTATATCTGACGTATTTTCCGTAAGGTTATCAACACAGATTATGACGTACAGTGGTGCGTAGAATGGATGGACATTAAGAATATTATAAACACAACACGATTGATTTTGGTTCTCTTCGAATATTACAGTAGGAAATATTTTAAATAGAGCAATATAACTTATTTCAAGAACAAACAGCCCAAATTTGTATGCTTTTACGTATATGATTTATAATTTCGCCTTGTTGCCATGAATTTATTCACCGATTGTAGGAAAAAGGGATTTCATTACATATCAGGTTTCTAATTGTTATCTGTTACAAGTAACTAATCTTGAATTAGCTAAAAAGTATATTATGTAAAATAATTATGGACAGTTTATATTCTGAGCTACTAAATACGTTGAATAAAGCAAGAATAAGGATATAAAATAACCCATTATACTCATAAAAAATAAATTCGTTAGACGGTCTCGATGCTCAAAAATGACCTCGTAATCATAATGAAGAGCAGTTCTTGAAGACTGTTAAGCATCCTGCGATATTCATCTGGTCTGATAAATGTCTCTTTCGTTCTGAAGACCGATATGTAAACTTATCACATGATTATGATTCGCAAACTCTCTGGCGGAGGTCACGTATCTGCTTAATATGCAATACCTAGGGGTGATCTCCGATGGAGTAACGCAAGATTCCAAACAAGTAACATTGCTAGAGATGTACGTGTATGTTTGTCAACACAGGAAACCAGCTCGTGAAACAAATGAAGGAACAATATGTATGTATTAAGTGAGCTTCGAAATACCTATTTATTTTCATTATCAAAGATAAATTTAAATGGCAAACTTACTCATGAAAATGGCAATGCAAATTTTATTTCAAATTTGGGTTTCGTGTTCAAATACACACAAACGTATGTAACATTTAAATCTCTCTTCTTTCTAATATATGGAAAGAGTCATTATTTTACCCTAAAATGTCGGAAGAAAATAACTATATTTTATATTTTTAATTCTTAATTGGGAAAGGAAATCATTTGATCAACTTCAATTCTGTTTGAATGAGTGTTACTTTTCGAATTGATAGAGTGGAGAACCTATATCCGTGATTCTACGTTTCGAAATTCCCGCTAACCGCGAGAAATCACTAGAAAAATTAAAAAGTGCACTGTTCGAATTAAAAACGCTTTGCCATATTCCCTCTGAGCTGGAACAGCTTCCATAATTCCTCAGCCCACGATTCAGTCAATTCTGCTGTATTCTCACGCGATGATCGTTTGTATATATATTATTTCTCCGTCGGTTCTAGGCTCTTTCGCAATAAAATCGCCCATTAGCTTCATCAGGTGTCTCTGTGTGTCGATCTTCTAGATTTTCATGACGGGTTATATGGAAAAGTTTTACTAGAATCTGTGAATAAAATTTCATTTTGGTTACAGTCGGACACTTTATTAGAACATCCGATTGCGTTTCTCGAAAGAAGCACGTTATGTCCTACTGCACTGACGAGAGCACACTGTGGTTGCCAGGGCAACGAAGCCATGGTCATCGCACTTCACAGATAAAAGATATGAACATGTCTTAACATGTGAGTCGGAACAGCGCAGTCGGTACAGCGATTGGATATTGGCTGAACCTCCGAAGGGTCGGAGTTCGAGTCTCGGTGGGGTCAAGAATTTTTACTTCTCAGTGTCTTCCAGACAGACTCTGTGGTCAACCCAACCTCCCATTCACTGAGTACCTGGGGATTTTTCCCTGGGGGTAAAGCGGCCATGGCCTGAAGCTGACCACTCAGCTCCAACTAGTGCCGACGTCAAGAAAATGCTGATATATACATCCACTCCCCCATACGCCTTCTTGGTGTAGTGCTTAATTAGTTAAGCACAAGGACAACTTTACCCTTACATATCTTACATATTAAGTCAAACGTGCCATATTTCGTATCTTTTTCAATATTTTTTTTCGATCTCTAGAATATAATCACAAAAGCTAAAAGTAAAACTATCCTTTCATCAGGCCTTGAAGGGCAAGAGGAGATGGCATATTCTCCGAATCTGTCTGTTTCCCGACATTTCGGATAAAGAGTATTCTACTCTGTACACCTAGAGCTTGCAGAGCTGCAAGTTTAGGCTAGATAAGTGGATTTATTTTTGACATTTACTGCCGCTCCTAATTCATCAATTATTTTTCAAATATTTAATATATCTTAATGCAACATACATTACATATTATACTTAGAATACCTCATACTTATCATTGGATGAGAGCGATTTGTAATTTTATAGACCTATGTGAAATATGCGGTCTAGAAAACCGAAATTAACGGCCGTAGGGATTCGTTGGGCTGACCACGCGACACCCTCTAACCGCTAAAGTTGGCACTAACTGAACCGAGAAGCGGCGGTCGCCCGGACGGTATAATTCACTTACGGACTAAAGCCACAGAATTTATTTTCTATTTTATGTGAAATATTAGAGAATGAGTTTTGACAGGCCCAGATTAAACTCTCCTACCTGCAAATAAAATGAACCTGTCGAACGAATTGTATTACCAAACTGCATCTTATAATACTTACCATCGCTGTAATGGTTGATATGTGTGTATTGTTATGTCTGCTTCACCAGAAATGCTACGAACATGCAGAATTGCTTCAGTGAAAAAAAAACAAACAGCAGGCACGCGCACCAAACGCACAAAATAATTTCGCCTGTTGCTTTGAATGTTAAATTTAGGGAACAGCATAAAATACAAGTGTTATACTGTATTATGGGCTTGTGTTGTGGCACATTTGAATGTTAAGAGATTTTCAGCCTACACAAAACAAAATTAGTTTGATTATTGCAGTTATATTCTTATAATAGTTATAAACACAATATCAACATATTTCGAGTTAAATGACTGTCTTCAGTTCCGATTTTAATGAACAGATAGTTAAAGCGAGTTATATACTATTATTTTTATTTAAACGCCTATTAGCTGATAATTCCAAGATAAGGGTATGTTAGAAACCCTATATGACATTTCGTACCAAACTTATTTACGATGAAGTGTTGGAGTTGTTAGCCTCACGCCTTACTCCCAAGCTAGAGGACCACAAATTTTCGGCTGTCCGTGACTGCTTAGCCAATATATTCGCAGCTACTCTCCATATACGGAGTCCGTCTCCATTCGCAACCTGAGGACACGCCCTGCCATGGTTACAAGTGCTTTTGTGAAGACGGTAATGAACATTCGATTTCCATAAAATGTTGGGAATTCTTGAGTAGCTGCACAACTGGCGATGTCTCAAGAAGAGCTCAGCTCCATGCAGTTAGTTAAGGAAATGTAACATTAACATACTTCGGCATATTGAAGATCATGTCAGTGCAGCAGCTCAAGAGTTAGTTGCCGGTTTCCCACAGCAGCAGCCTGTGTTCGATCCCAGGTCAGGTCACTTGGAATCTCTCGTGCACGAAGTGGCACTAGGGCAGGTTTTCAACTAGTATTTCGGTTTCCCATGCCAATTATCGTTCCACCTACTGCTCTGTACTCATCTATCTGGAGCTGTTACAATAGGCCTGCTAGTGGTTGGCGTTCCAAATAGACTCGTCTTGCTTCACCACATCAGTTTAAAAAAGAAGTTCTGCGAAGAATTAATCGCCTTCTTTTCTCTGATACGCCAAGGACCGCATAGAGAACAACGCTCCAATAATTCTTTTGTTTTTTGTTTGTATTTGTAGCCGTTGTAACATTTTCAACTAGCCGTCGCCTACTATTAATAAAGGCATACACGTACAGACACACAGACTGATGGGAGGGATTTATGAAGTACTCCGTTGAGATGGGCTCAGGTGCCACGATATGAACCAGATGTCATAAAGAATGGTTCAGGCACTCAAAAGTTGGTAGAGGAGAATTCCCAGAAACACAGACAGCCTGGTGATCCCATAAGCCTACTCTTATTTTCTCAGAATGAGGAAAGTAAACTATAAGTAGTGATGACTGAAGAGGAATAATTTGTAATACTTACTGTTTTCTTGTTTATGAATGGAAACTTCGTGAAGGTACGGGATGTTAGAGGTTGAACTTGCTTAGAATTCACCACATGATCTTGCGGATTGTAGAAGCCAACGATGGTTAATTAGAGGAGAATTAAAATGCTGAACCTAAACCACCGTCCACCTGCGTCGGGTGTTTCTAGAGAACTAAAGCCTGAACTACTTTATGGAACCTTAGTGCAATATAAAAATACTTTGCCATGAGGCGTCTATGGACGGGGAACAAAACTTCATAATGGTTCGAAGTGAAGGTCAAGAGGCAAAGAAGGAAGATTGGACTGGCAGTAAAATGTGGTAAAACCGGAGGAAATAAAGGTCTCCAGGAAACTAATATTGTCTTCGGAGCGGTGGGTGAGGGACCCTCAAATAATGACTTATTGCAAGGATGGCCAAAACATACATGTGCAATCCAGTGACGAATATGAAACAATTAATGAATGTATGAGGTGTAGGCCTTCTCGGCCCTAACACGACGACCTTACAGTGGTCAATTGTACTTAAGCGATATGTAAAGATTCAACCCTTCTCATTGGAACGTGTAGGATGAAGTAAAAGTAAATGTTTCTTTCAATAAACTTTTGTTATAATAGAAGTAATGCATGATGAGAAGCATCCATCTCAACAGAGCGACGTATTTATGAAATCAAATAGCAAAATGTAGAATGCATTGAATGTAAATCATATTCGTCACGGAATAGAAACCTATGTAAGAAGCAGATTCAATTAACTGAAATTTTATCAGCTCTTGCTCAAGTAACAGATGTAGCTAAGGTAAAGGTAAATTTGCCCCTATATTCAATTAATTAAATTCTACCCCATGAAGACCTGTGTGTGTTAGGGATGGAAATATAGTTCCACCATTCTTGATTTCGGTAGTAGACGAAGAAGAATCGTCAGCCTCATAACCTGGCCGCCTTAACCCAGGGAACAGAGCTCAAGTTACTTATTTGAAAGGAGGCGGGGTAAGCTCCCGAGTCGGTCTGGGCACTGTGCAGAAGATCAGAATCATCCCCCCCGCCGGGAATCGAAGTCCGCAGTCCATCGCTGTACCGATTGAACTATCCCGGCTCTAAGAAATATATATATATATATACTACCACAGTCAATAAGTTCTTGGAATGGCAGCAAAGCGTCGTACGCGAATTTACTGCCAATATGTTTCAGCAAAGTTTTCGACAGCTACATCAACGTTGGCAGACTTGCATAGCTGCCAACGGCAACTATTTTGAGGGCCGATGTGTAAGTGTATGTGAATGCCTTGTAATATGATACGATAAAACAATATTCCACGAACTTAATGACTCTACCACGTGTATATATATATATATATATATATATACACGAGTATATATACATTATGTGCAACTTTCATAATAAATATATTCCGAATAATATTTAACATATTTCCACTAATATTATTATAGGTGACGGCAATTCACAAAGGAGCTTCTAAAAATATACAAACGGAAGTAATGAAAGCCCATTCCTTTTGTGACATCTTAAGAATGTGTAAGATTACCTTTGAACAAAATGAAGGAACCGAAATAGCGAAAGAACGTGGATTTATACATATATTTATTATTTTCTGCCATGGGCCTGCAGAGTGATTGCTTTATGCATTAAATGGTTGCCTAGCAACAAAGCAGTAGTAGACATATGAACTGCAAATCCCGATATAATTGTTTAGCAACAAGACTCGAGACGGCGAATGTAAGCAACTGGAGACAACGTGTGATTAAAATATTTATTGAGAATAAATTTTGCGCCCGCATTCGCTTAAGTCGTTCAATAACAGTACTAACAAGAACTGAATAAGATTTGAATGTAATTAGAATGATGAAGCCAAGGAGGCTAAGATGCACAGCGCATGTATCACGGATGGAGAAGAACAGGATTGCATATAGAATTTGGGGGGAAAACAAGAAGAAAAGAGACCGTTAGGAAGACCTACGCGTAAATGGGAGGATAATATTAAAATATATCTTAGAGGGATAGAATGGGACGCTATGGAATAGATTGATCTGGCTCAGGATAGGCACCAGTGGTGGGCTCGAGTGATCAAGGTATTGAGTCTTCTCACCAGTATCCTTATACATTCCTATTCTCCTCATTCGTGCTACATTTCCTGCTCATCTCATTCTCCTTGGCTTCATCATTTTATTTATATATGTATTCTAATTATATATATTGGTGTAGAGTACAAGTTAGGAAGTTCATCATTATCCAATTTTCTCTGATCTCCTGTTACTTCATTTTTGTTCGGTCAAAACATTCGCTTCAGCACCCAGTTCTGAAACACCCTCAGTCTCTGTTCTTCCCTTAATGTTAGAGACCAAGTTTCACGCCCATACAGACCACAGGCAAAATTATAGTTTTGTGTATTCTAATTTTATGTTTTTGGACAGCAGAAGGGAAGACAAAAGTTTGTGGACTGAATGGTAGCTAATATTACCCGAGTTCAGTCTCCTCTTAATTTCCTCCTGAATCAGGTGTGATTTGTTATCGTCGTTTCCAAATATCTGAACTATGCCACATTGTCGAAACATCCGTTTCCTATCTTTATGTCATGATTTTGCCCTGCATTTTGGTGACGAGACAGCAAAATATACTTAGTTTTCTTCTAGACCAACCTCCTTACTTGCGTCAATTAAAGTTTGTGTGTTTCTCTTTATGATATCTATATTATCACCCAGTAGATTCCCATCATCGGCGTAGACCAACAGCTGCTATATCCCATTTAATTTCAGTCCCACCTGGTTTTCCTGGACCTACCTAATGGCATGTTCCTATGTTAAATCCGTTGTGAGGAAAAGGCTAATTGAGACTGTAGTAGACTGAGGACACTGGTCTGTGTGTGTCAGTGACCTGTTAAGTTTAATTACGTGTAGTGCGTTAACATGGTCAATAAATCCACTATCCAATTCATACCCCGTCTATAGTCACCCTTTAACCGTGATGAGTATGAGTATTAGGGGTGAGCCATGAAACTGGCCCTAGCACTGCGACCTTCAATGATCTATAATTAAACCGCGATAATAATATGTAAATTGTATTGCAGTGGCCAGCGTGAACTTCACCATTCTATAAATGAATTTTTCCAGCTTCAGGCTCGATCCGTCTTCTGCGGTAACTCAGAACATTTTACTGTCGATATTCCTGCCGTTCGTTCCACGATGAACTCAGCAGTTACCACATAGCTAGTAAGCTCATTTACGATAAAACAGGCCACTCGATATAATAAATCAGTCATTGAATTTAATTGACCTTGTATTGAGCCTTTACGTCGTGTCAAATGAGAGGTATTAGAGGGGTTTTAGTGCATGGGGAACGATTCGTGTATGTGACCTTGTTGTTTCAAGCCACTTACGCCTTGGATCGCGGTTTCGAATCCAACGGAGGCAATGGGTATCTGTGTTGTCTTATGAAGGTAAAGATGTTGCTATCTGCTGAGTTCCACTACCTTCCTAAATAGCATTTAAAAAGTGTCCGCTTCCAGACCGAGCCAAAGCTTGAATCAGTCTCAAGTGACTCTGAAAAAGGTACGGGTTATGAAAATTAATGATTAATTAATCAATTAATTAATTAGATTAATGAGAATTTTTAAGAATATAATCAGAACTTTAAACTAACAGGAAAGTAAAAATGGTAAATTTGTACCTGTACTTAATTAAGCACTACTCCATGAATATATACAGGGGAGTGGATGTATAAATCTGTTTTCTTTTATCTCGGCACTAGATAGAGCTGAGTGGTTAGATTCACGTCCCGGCCGCTTTATCCCAAGGGAAAGAGCTCCCATTATCCATTTCATGGAAGACTGGGTGGCCCCAGAACCGGTCTGGACGACGCAGAGAAGAAAAAAATTCATGCTTCTACCTGGATTCGAACTCCGACCCCTCGGCAGTCGAGTCACGTAGCTAGTCTCTATATCGACTGCTCCAAAAATCGATTACAAACCTACTAAAGAAATAAACCGCTTGGTTATCATATTTAAATAGTTATATTTTGTATGCATGTTGAAGAAATAACTCAAAAGCAATAAATAAATTACTGAATTTAAATCACCATATAAGAACCAACTTAACAGTGTATAACATCACAATGGGTTTCTTACTGTGACATTATATGTGTGGAAGAAATATACAGACTGAATTGCACTTTGATTCATAGAAAGTTATTGGTATATAACAATATAACATTTTCTTAATTGAAGTTTCGATTTTGCTCTGATGTTATACTCGTACAGATATCCAGTAGATCTGCGAAACAGCAATGATCTCCATTTGTACTTCGGATGTACAAGGTTTATATCTCGCATGTGGTTCTTCGTAGCTTTCCTGAATCTCTGCAGAAGAACACCTTCAAAGATGACAGGACTCCCTCCTTCCAAATCCTTACATTTTCAGCATTTCTGATCATCTTTGAATCAGCCAACAAATCAGTTTAGGTAGTCCTCAGAAGAAGAAAAATGAGAGGACTGAAGTTGAAGAATGGTTAATTCATCTCCATTCAGACTTTGTGGGCGGCCTACCTGTGGCGTGACATCGAACGTAGCACTTGAGCTCTCAGCACTCCTGCTTATTTTGTGGGTCCCAGCTTCGAATTTAGATTCTGAAACCGCCTATCCTTATTGAAGTTTCGCGGTTTACTTCAGCCTCTTCAGGCAAACGTCAAAAAACTAAATTGTAGTGGGCGAAATCAAGAGGTTAATGCCAATGAATGAATGTACACAATGTAGACAAATGTATATTTGTCTACAGTGATCTATTGTGCTTCTGGTTAATATCAAAGTCCGCCATTGCAGACCGTCATGAACGAGTTCAACCACCATTAGATCCATCTCTATGTATTCCATCTCCTTCTAGATCTTCCAGGTGAAGTTTTTTAAGAGTTTTCTCCATAAATGTTGAAAAAATGCCCCAAGACAGACTGGAACTTCTGTCCGCTTTGCATTTACAAAATTTGCATATGCTGCCTGTTGCATCTGGTCTCTTGCTTAGTTTACTATTCGACCTCGAAGATGGAAGTGATATGTTCCTTCGAAACGTCAGTCGACTTTCCTACAAGGCCTTTTATCCCAGAAGATACAACTGGTTAGTTTATACATAGTCGTTAATCGGGGGATACCCATATCACGAAGTTAGGAATCTTTCATTTAATTGTATGATATTCGATCCAGGCTTTGCGAAACACACGAGCCAGGCTGTCTTTATTTTTCTTGAGTCACGCCTCAACACCCTGACACATTTTGCGGATCAGGTTATCTGCTTCGAGGAACCTCATAGTAAACACAGTCGTAAAGCAATTCATCCTTTGTGCCACAAAAGCTAACAAAGCTTATGTTAAGGTATATGGTATTTCACGCATTTTAACTCAAAAGTCCTGTGACCATATTTTGCACAACTTTTTCTGAATATTGCACAAAGAAATATTACAGACCTCTTCCTGTTACACCGACAAATGCACGTTTACTGAATGCAGTTTACGGTTGGAACTTCGCTGTTGTAAAGTAGGTATGTCGCCTTGGTATAAGTCGCAGACGTGAAATACACGATTGTTGTTTCCATTCTCCTTCTTACATAAGAAACACAGTTCTTCCATAGTTCACTCCCAAAACAACCGAAGAATAAAAATTCCTCTTACCATAAAAGTGAACTTTCTTGTTGGTCGCGGCAACTCAATCCATTCGTCATATCAGCAGACTGTGTACTAAGTATAGTCTGTATTTACTTCATTGGTTAAAATTTAAATAAATCATTCGCTAATAAATTTCATTCATTCAGTGAATCTACAGCTCATTGCTGGAACCTGGCAGACTTCTTCAGTTTCTTAATCTTTACAAAGTTGATAGGACTCCTTGGACGGGGGATCAGTCCTTTTAAAGGCTACTACTTACACACAGAATAAACGAATAGAGACATCCAATGATTCGAGTGGGATTCGAATCCACGATCCCCGTGTTCGAGCGGGAGAAGAAAGTTCATGCCTTAGACCGCGCGACCACTATGAACGGCAGTCGCTGAAAACAGCGTCTGAAACATATATATTTTTTTCATTTCATGCATCCTGTTGTGTTATAATATACAACTTCCTTATTACAACCGTCACAACACAACTAATATCAAGATCAGTGCCTAGTTTTGGCTCTGCTACACGTTTCGACTGTTAAAAGCCTTCATCAGGCAAATACATGGCCAACATATATAATGCAGTTCAGTGGTTGTATATATGTTGGCCATGTATTTGCTTGATGATGGCTTTTAATAGCCGAAACATGTAGCAGAGCCAAACTAGGCACTGACCTTGATATAGTTGTGTTGTGACGGTTTTAATAAAGAAGTTTCCTGAAACACATATCACGACTTCACTACTACATGTTAGTGACTCCGCCGTACCACAGCCTGCTGTCGTGCTCAAGCTATGAACAAAGGAGAAATTGTGCAGACATGGCAGGCAGTTGGGAGCAGTTTCAGATTGGCGACAAGGTCTAATCCTCCAGCCTGCCTGTTTGGAAGGAGTTAACAACACTTCCTCCACAAACACGTAACACAAATCACGAAATTTTTCGCAGTGTTATTGACTACCTGAGGATCCGGGATGGCTCAGTCGGTACAGCGACAGGCTACGGATTAGAAGACAGGGATACGAGTCCTGTAAGTGATAATGTGATTTTCCTATATTTCACAAAATCCATACCGACTCTGGAACCCACCCAACCTCCTACCCAATGGGTAACATATGCTATTTCACTGGTGTTATAGTGGCCGGAGCTGACCAATCACCTCCATCTAGTGTCGAGGTCAAGAATTGTAGATCTATACCGTCACTCTGTCATATGTCCTCATAGCGTGGTTCTCATTAATTAAGCACAAGGACAAAGCTACATTTTATCATTGACTTCTGGTTATTGCAAAAGTTGTATTGAACCTTAAGGTCGAAGGAAAAAAAAGGCGAGATCTTCCTCAACTCTAAAGAAAGATGAAAGAAAGATAAAAAACCGAAACTGAACAAGTCGACTTAAGCTGTAACTCCTCTCTTGACCTCCGAAACGTTCTGGACAATGGGCATTCTCATTGTGTTCTGTACATTTAAATCATACATTTCGGCAGCTGGAAATGCTTCTGTCATCAGAGGAAGAACTAAGCGGGATCCTACTCGGTTTGACCCACCAAACTGAGACATTGATTTTATTTGGGAGAGAGATACTTTGGGTACGTACTTACTTATGAAGCTGAGCCCTCCTGCAAGAGCCGCCAATTCTGCAGCTACTCAAGAATTTCCCAGCATTTTATGGAACCCGAAGGTTCATTACCGTGTTCAAAAGGGCCCTACACTGGTCCCTATCCTGAGCCAGATCTATCCAATCCATACCATCCCATCCTATCTCTCTAAGATCCATTCTAATATTGTCCAGCAACATACGTCTTGGTCTTCCTTGTGGTCTTTTTCCTTCTGGCTTTCCCACCAATATCCTATACACATTCCTCGTCTCCCCCATTCGTGCTACATGACCTGCCCACCTCATCCTCCTTGACTTGATCATTCTAATTATACTTGGAAAAGAGTACAAATTATGAAGATCCTCATTATGTAATTTTCTCCAACCTCCTGTCACTTCATCTATCTTCGGTCAAAATATTCTCCTCAACAGCCTGTTCTCAAACACCTTCAGTCTATGTTCCTCCTTTAATGTCAGAGACCAAGTTTCTCACCCATACAGAACCACACGCAAAATTATAGTTCTGTATATTCTAATTTTTATGTTTTTGAACAACAGACGAGAAGAGAAAAGGTTCTGGACTGAATAATAGCAAGCATTACCCGAGTTCAATTGCCTCTTAATTTCCTCCTGAATCAGGTTTCGATCTGTTATCGTTGTTCCCAAATATCTGAACTGTGCCACATTTTCAAAACATCTGTTTCCTATCTTTATGTCGTGATTTTGCCCTGCATTTTGGTGACGAGACAGCAACATATACTTAGTTTTCTCTTTGTTTACTTCTAGACCAACCNAGATCTGATCTCTAGTTGATCTGTTACGTCGAAACCCACACTGATGATCCCCAATAATTTCATTTATATATGGACTTAACTTTGAAAGGAGAATATTGGACAAAATTTTATATGAAACTGATACCAGTGATATCCCCCGATAATTACTACAGTCAGTTTTATCATCCTTCTTGTGAACTGGTACAATAATAGACTCCTTCCACTGATCAGGCAATTTTTCCTTATGCCAAATAGAAGTAATTAGATTGTGGATCTTAGAACGTAATATTTCACCTCCTGCTTGAATAAGTTCTGCCGGAATTTGATCACTACCTGGCGATTTATACCGTTTTAATTTTGCAATAGTACTTTCAAACACAAAAGGGCTAGGATCAGGTACTAACGGGTCAGCTGTATGGATTTCTGTCTCCCTAACATCACTGACCCTGTGTACATTCAATAACTGAGAGAAGTAGTCCCTCAACCTATTCAAAATGTTGTGAGAATCTGCAAGCAGATTACCATTCTCATCCTTGACTAAGTTACTGCTAGGCTGGTAACCCCTCTTAAAGTCATTTGTTCCTTTATACAGGTCTCTATGTTCTTACTGTTCGTTGCAAGCTCGTCAATTTTGTCTTTCAGATATTCCCTCTTTTTGTTCCCGAAATGCCTGCTGGTTTCACGTCTTATATTTTTCAGATTATCCCCATTTAACTCGCTTGGATCCTGTAACCATTGCAATTTGCCCTGCTTTCTTTGATCTAATAATTTTGAGCATCCTTCATCGAACCATGGCTTATGCTTCTTCGGTTCATAATAACCTAGACTCTCTTTGGTAGACATTTTTATATTCTCTCTAATAGTTTCTCAAGCTTTATCAACATCCACCTCAGTTTCCAAGTTCTCCAAGTCGTGAATCTATTTGATATTTGGGGTACAATGATAAATCTTTTCTATATCAATGAAGACATTTAGGCTTATTTTAAGGTAAGTTAGTCCATGTGCTTAACTAACTGAGCACTATGCCATGACGTATGGGGGGTGGTGGATGTATCGATCCATGTTTTCATGACCTCATCACTAGTTATAGGTGAGTGATGAGCTTTACGCCCCGGTCGCTTTACTTCTGGAGAAAGAGCCCTGTGACCCATTGGGTAGGAGGTTGGGTGGGCCTCAGAGCCCGTCTTGACTATATGGAGAAGAAAAATGCTTGACCCTACTGGGACTCGATCTCTGACCCCTCGGTCGTTCACCACGTCGACTCCCTAAATAAAATATGTTAAAACGATATCTACAGTGAAATGCAGTGAAGGGTTTTCTGCTGCGTTTCTTATTGCCAACTGTCCTACCGCCATTGGATTTAGAATATATGTGTAAGAATATTTAAGGGAACTAAAGAGGGCTGAAACTGAATGGCACATATCGCCTCGTCCTCTTGTACTTAATGTTATTTTGGTGAAAACATGAACACGATAGTGAAGAAACAGAAGCTCTGTTAAACACTAAAAATGAGGTTGGTTCGGTAACAATCTCAGAGAAGACTAAGCATAAAATATATATGAACATGCCTCGCCATCAGAAAGCCCGAGAAATTTGTAGTACATGTCTAAAAGTAATGAATGTATTTTTATAATATGTATCGAAATTCGAACATTCACGAATGACAGTAACAATAAATGAATGTATGAGGGGTAAACCTTCTCGGCCCTTGCACCGCGACTTACAGTGGTCTATTGTGCTTAAGACAGTAACAAACTAATATTTCAATTTTGAAGGAAAGAGAAGGTTTATTTGATCTAACAAAAAATGACCAAAAATATATCTTCTGTAATGAAGCTTCAGCCAATAAACATAATGACTGAACCATTCTAATTTATAATGTGGGCCAGGTAAACTAAGTAAAAGGGTTGTAGATTTACATTACATGGTCAAACATTATATGTATTTTCGCGTGTATAAGTAAATTTATTCTTTCGCGTGTGTGTGTGTGCGTGTGTGTGTATGTGCGTCTCTGCGCGAACGTTTCGTGGTTAACAATTCGACTTCATGTTCGCTTGATATCAGTTTAGAATATTTTCCGAAAACCTGCTATCCACAGTGAGGATATCCGAAATGTTTCTCAAATTTTCCTCGAAAATGCTGGGGTGGGACTTCAGAAAGCTACTGCATACACCCTTTCCAATTCAACATTCGAAATCACCTTAACTTGCACCTCTATATAATCTACGCGTATGTAACTGTAAGTCCGAGATTAAACGAAAAAAAATCATTAAATTAATCCGGGCCTTGAATCACAATGTGTCCATATTTATCTGCAGTAACTGTACCTCATACATAGCGTGACGCTGAAATATCAGTGTTGGGAAAAAAAAAAAGGCAAAGTTCTTTGGCCTGTTTCTTTTTCTATAAGTTATAAAAGAGAGGTCCATTAAATGCATGCACAGATAAAATCTATCGCCCATAATTATAATTTAAAGAATTGAAATGGTCTTCCAATTATTACTACATAGCTTTACTCTCAATTTCCCGTTTCTATGACTCTAGTTAGCCAGCAGCTTCTCCAAGCCCATCTATTGCTGAGGATACGAATACACGGCACCCACGTGTCAGCGCGTGTCCAGGGACCGGACGCACACTGCAGTTAATTGTTAGAGCAACTATTCCTCATATCTGATGATTGTGATTCACACTTGATACCCATTTCAATTACAGATGTCCTATTTATGGTTTCTGTAGCCTTGTACCCTACCGGGGGGGGGGGGGGGTAGGGAAAGGAAGAGTAATGGCCGAAATGAAGACAGCGCCGATGTAGTTCGCGAATGGGGAAGCAGCGATACTTTTGTAGCTGCAGATCCGCTGGGAAATATCAGCTCTTTATTCCCATAATATTTATTTAATATCAGTTGTTTTGTTTGGCTGTACACAACTGCGTAGAGTTCCATCTTCTTGCATAAAACGTCGCATTGAAAATCAATGGACGTTTCGGAGGAAGCATGTCGCTTCTATCTTCACGTTCGAAGAAGAAACCAATCGAGACACCAACATGAAAAAGGTGAAAAACAGATCTCTGCTTTCTGCCTGCTTAGTGTCGATTTCTTTCTTGACTTATTCCACGACTCTAAATATCTATCTAGACAATCGGCTCAAAGATGGCGGTAAGGTTGTCAGCCTAACGCGCCGGCCATGCTTTACTCCCCAGGAAAATTATTTAATTAATTCCTGGTACTGATTTCTGTTAGAGGCCGAGTAAACCCCAGGGCCATACTGCGACTGGAAGGATTAGGTCAATTGAAAAAAAACCAATGATCTCATCGGGACTTGAACCCGCAACCTTCCGGCTTGTAGCATAGTGCCTCAACCGACTACGCTACCAATACCAAAAACTATATGTGCACAATTTTATTCCTATTTCGCATAGCATTTCCGGCTTGTTCCAAATGCTTTACGCTCACCTTTAATTTCCTGCATATGGAATTTCTGCGAACTGACCCACACAGAACCTAATAGGATGTCCGTGAGCGTGCTACTTGGCCAAGTTCCACGCTTAAGCAAAAGCGCAGCCGTCCCATAAAGTACTGCAACAGAACAAAAGACGAACAATTCTGCCAGCATATACTGAGGAAGAAACTCTGATCGATTTACTTTAGTGTTTCCAGTCGTCATCTTCCTGCAGACGTATGAATCAAAATCATAATTAATCTAAGAGATACAGAGTCTAATTGTCAAAGCTGTACCTGTGCTTAACTAATTAAGCACAAAGCCATGAAGACGTATTCAGGAATGAGGGTACAGGTCTACCATTTTTGACCTATTCAGCAGATGGAGGGGAGTGGTAAACTTCACGATCAGGCCGCATTGTCCCCGGGTAAGGAGCCCCGGTACCCATTTCATAAGAGGTTGTGTCGCCTTATAGCCAGTCTGGACGGCAATTCAACACCGGACATCCAGGCAGGTGCTCTTCGTCTTACTGGTTGAGCTATGCCGGTTTTCCGAATAAATCTATTTTCTTCATTTCACTCTCCTGTTAGGACCCTCTGCACTGTTCCAGTTCAAAATTACTAACTGAATTATGAATCATTAGATATTTCGCAAGACTCGCTTAACTGGGGAACGTTCCATTGCAAGACCTCTGCGTAAACAGGACAGCACAGCAAAAAATATTCATCGATATACATCCATAATTCTGTCGCGATTCGAAGTCACAATCAAGTCCGAAACGTCGGCCAAAACGAAGAATACACGGTGCCTAAACCCAGAAGACAACTTTCTTCAAGGTGTTCAGTAGTTCATAAACTTACGTCCCTTACACAGTGTAGCCACACATATGATTCTGCTTTAATAGCTGCACAGTATGTCCGAAATAATAACAGGCAATTAGAATATACTAGAATAAATTTTCTTAAGAATAACAGCCTATAAAATGAATTCAGAATGTCCGAATCCCAGTAAGAATTTCTTCGAAGTATATTTTTGTTAATATGGCATAAAAGTAAAGTAAAAAATAACGCTATCCTTGTAACAGGCCTTGAAGGCCCCTAGGGTTGTGAGACGTTGAGGGTCACACATTATCTAAACAATTGGCTCAAAGATGGCGGTAAGGTTGTCAGCCTTACGCACCGGCCGCGCTTTACTCCCCAGGAAAATTATTTAATTAATTCCTGGTATTCATTTCTGTTAGAGGCTGAGTCGACTCCAGGGTCATATTGCGCCTGGAAGGATTAGGACAATTGAAAAAATCCAATGACCTCATCGGGACTTGAACCCGCGACCTTCCGGCTTAACTTTCAAATTCTACTGCGTATGACGCTCTTGGAGGAAATAACTATTATATTCCAATACTCATGTATAGACAACAGAAATATGAGATTGCTACTTAATTTGATGCCAGCTTAACTGTATTGTGAGTATATTTCTCGACGTTATGGCATCAGGGTGGGGCGTACTATTTTTCAGTGTTCGTATTTATGTAGAGGCTAGACTGAAGAGTAAACATTGTGATCAATCTTAGCTTCCTCCCCTTGAGATGAATCTCACACATTAGGAGCCGTTACGCCACTGCACCGCCATTCACAGACTTCTGTCTCCGTGCCTGCTCATTTTTCTTTCCTGTTCTACCAAACATGAACTCAGAAATATTATAATTATTTCTAAAGTTTCTGTTATGTTATTCAACGTTACCGACACTTCAAGGCTGATTATTACGACATAAATAACGTTAGTCAACAAGGTTATCGTAACAAAAGAGAAAATTAATTTTCTTTAGCGAGTTCTGTTATGCCGATTCGAAGATTAGACACAAGTTTTCTACCACAGAATTTTGCATATCGAATTTTGAGCCAGGATAAGGCGTTTCTCACTTTGGTATTTTTTTAGTGTCCTTGTAAATTTTATCAACACTAATGTGAGAAATTTATATTTTAATAGTGAGTAGTTTGTCACGTAAATAATTTTTTATTTCATACTGTTTAATAAGTGGTGTTATCTCTATATTACTCGTTCAAATGTGAAGGATAGCAAAAGAACTGTTCGTGTTAAGGCGCGTCCACATTACTCGTACTCGTACTCGTGCCCGTGCTCGTGCTAGTGCTCGTGTGACTCGCTATGCTCGCGAGTAATGTGGACGATATGACAAGTCACGAGACAAGCAAATTTTAAATTTTTAATTTAAAAACTATAGCCAATAAATTAAAATACGACTACAGCCTATACACACTACGAGTAAATATACGGATCCTCACGCGCGCCGAAGCCTGACGAGCAACTGAAGTAGTGTGGACGAAGATTTACGAGCACAAGTAAAAGCCAGACGAGTCACCCGATGAGCACAAGACTGGCGAGCACGAGCACGAGCACGAGCACGAGTAATGTGGATGCGCCTTTACAATTTTCTGGCTGTCGCTTTTGTGATCAGCATAACAGATTATTAAAAAACAATTTACTTCATATATGCTACCGAAAGAAGGGGGCATTAATACTGTATCTCCAATTGAAAGGGCAAGTAAGTAGAAGGAATTTCATGCAAATATGTTGTCATATAAACTAAACACACCATTTTGATTGACAGCGAAAATTCGCATTAATCTTAACGCAAAACAAATTTACCCTAATGTGCTGTAATTCAGTTAATACATGCAGACACAAATAAAAGACTGATCATATCTATCGCTTTGCATTTCTTGTAATTTTGACATTGCAGTCAATATGGATGGACTCTATATTACAGCGGTGAAACATTATGACTAAAGTGATCAAAGTTTTTGTGCCTTAAAAGCAGGGAATTATTTGACCAGCTGAGCAACTATAAACATTCAATGAGGAACACTACTGTCTACTGAACGAAATACTTGTAATTTAAAATATGCTTCACTATGTCCACTCACCAGTTTCGTTTTAAAAACTTCGCAAATAAGAGGACTGACTGATTCTGTCTTCTGGGATGTAATACCTTGTGATCTGTTGAAAGCCAATCGACGTTTCGGAGAAAAGTGTCACCCCCATCTTCAGATGAATAATAAACCAAACGAGAAACCAGTGAGAAGCAGGTGACAAGCAGAGAACTGAATAGGTTCAAAGCGTTTTCTTCCTTAATCTTCTCCGTCTCTCCCTGTAGATAGATAGGTTATATTGATACCGGGCCTCTCCAGCACAGTCCTTCTTGACTTCAGTTTCCTCGAGATCCATAATCAAGAGTTTTATTCTCTTCTAGACATGAACGTGGTTCAAAAGGAGCCTCTCCTTTTACGATGGAGTGGTCGGTGTTTCTACGTACGCGCCACGTTTGTTGCACCGTAGTTTCAGCACGAGTATAAGTCTGGGAGGGATTACGGCAATTATATGCAAATGACAAGTTAAGAAAGTGAACTGTTATGTGAACACTACAGATCATAAAGCGACATGTGTGCGCCCTGTGAAACACAAGTTACCCTTTGAAAACGCAGTAACCACACTGGGATATTTGAGATTGCAGTATATATTAGAAATTGTGCATAACGGAAATCTGTAGGGCCTACTACTGTTAATTATGCACAGAAAAGAAGCATGAATGGCTTCATTATTTCTGTGCAGTTCTTGCTAATTGATAATATAGTATACTACCCCAGTCAATAAGTTCGTGGAATGGCCGCAAAGCGTCGTACGGGAATTTCCCGCCAATATGTTTCAGAAATGTTTTCGACAGCTATATCAACGTTGGCAGACTTGCATAGCGGCCAACGGTAACTATTTGGAGGGCCGATGTGGATCTGCATAAGTATATGTAAATACCTTGTAATATGATGCGATAAAACCACATTCCACGAACTTAATGACTCTACCATGTATTACGTTATATATTGTCGCGTATTGGGTGTATAACGCGACAAATAACTTCACGATGTGTTTGATGTATTAAGTAAATGAGGCAAAGCTATCCCTGTAACAGGCCGATAAGGCTCATAGGGATGTGAGACGTCGAGTATCCCACATTTTTTCTAGAAAATCGGCTCACAGATGGCGGTAAGATTGTCAGCCTTATTCGCCGGTCGTCCTTTACTCCCCAGTATTCATTGCTCTTAAAGGCTGAGTCGACCCCAGGATCACAGTGCTGCTGGGAGGATTAGGTAAATTGAAAATCCACCTCACTGGGGTTCGATCCGGCTTGTAGCATAGTGCCTCAACAAACTACACTAAGGCATTTTAATAATAAATATTGAACATATATTATGAGTTTTATAACATTCTTATATTTGAAGGAGAATTGGAATCGTATTTTTCCGGGAATTGTTCTTTCAGTATATTAATTGGTATGTTCATTAGGAGCATAATTATTCAATATCGTGGGAAATGTGTATCTACAAATATGAAAATGCATCTCATGCATGCAAAGTGTATTGCAAAATTACCTGAGAGCAAAATTAGTTTAAAATAATTAAATAGTGAAGTGAATAAATAAACTAGATTTAATTATTTTGCTTATAGATTCCACCTTTATCTCAGTTTTACGAAGAAATATATGTGCAAAATTAAGCAGATAATACCAGTAAGTACGGTGAAATATATGATAGCAGTTTGTCGATTATTCGTGAAATTATTGTTCGGATATTTGCAACCTCACTCCCCTATGTCATCCAGACCGGCGCTGGTGCCCACCCAGCCTCCTACACATTGGGTATCGGAGGCCCCTTCCACTGTGATAGAGCGGCCGGAACGTGAAGCTGAATACTTACCTCGAACTGGTACCGAGACCAAGAAAACTTGGGCATATACATCCACTCCCCCATATGTCTTCATGGTGTGGTGCTTAATTAGTTAAGCACAGGGACACGTTTACCTTTACAGTTGCAATCGTAATTAATCCTGTCACATTACGACTTAATGGTAACTTGACGATTTTCTTAAACCTTTCTTGTTCATTTTTTGAAATGGAAGTCATTTCCATGGCACAAATCACGCACTTGTATTACTACTAACAACACCGATGAAATATGTGTGTTACCAGAAAAATTATTAATCCCTTCCAAATGCACTAGGAAGAATAGCTGGGACCAGTAGCTAATTCCATACAGCAGAGTCTATCCTCAGAAGATGATAATCGCTCATCTGGTCAACACATTTCTTCCGTGTTCCACGAAAGTTGAAGCTTCATTACTGTGTTCACAGCAGTTTGCACCTGAATCCTATTCTTAACATAACACAGCCCACATCCTTATATACTGTTGTTATGAGATACATTTTAGTGTTATCTATAATTTGGTCTCTCAAGTTTTCCCTTATTTGCAGGTTTTCAGATTAAAACTTTTTCTTATACTTGTGCTATATGTCTTGCCCATCTTTTTCACCGTGACTTTATAACCCCAATGAAAGCACAAATTATGAATATCCTAGTTAAGGAATTTTTTCCCCCATCCTCCTGTTGCTTGCTTCATCTTAGTACCGATCATGCTACTTACCAGTTTATTCTCAAATACCTTTTACCTTTTAGAACCCAGTGGTTACCATATGTACCACTTTCATTAATATATCTAAATTATGCATTCTGCCAGAGAACGAATTTTTGTGTTTTATGTGGCACTCACAGTAAACAGCGAATATTTGCCCAAGCAGCCTTTCCTTACTGCTCTTTGTAGAGAAGACGCGAAATTTTCCTGTCAGATACGAACTGGATGTAAGTACATATAATTTGCTTTAAACCGAGTTTTTAAGTGTTAATATATTGTCACGTGTGGCAGTGGCGCTATCGATGGGATTTTGCATTGGATATTGGATTTATTGACCACTTATACACACAACTCGGAACTACAAGTAATTATAGCGTTACAGCTAATCTCCACAGTCTACGAATCACAACAACATACGCTAAGATTTTAATCCCGCTGTGTCTTCGCCAACCGTTCCCTGCCAAGGGCTTCTAACAGTAGAGATTCTTCAGCTTCCGCGCTCAAGTCCTCTCTGATTGGCGGCTCCTTTCCAATTGAATCTTTTCTTCAAAGACTCCCATACAGAATTGACTCGGTTGCCCCAGTTGTTTTCCTTAAAACATCTTTTCACGGACCGAGTAGAAAACACCGTTTCCAAACGTACCTTTATTGTTGCATGCGTATCCGTTGCAGCAGGAACGTGTTTACGGAGCCGTTGCTTAGAAACGAATGTTGTTTCAGAGCTGTTCGCTAACGACGGCTATTTCTCAGGCCCCACAGTTCTTGCTTGGAACAAATGTGCCACAATATATTATTCTTTCAGGATGAGAGAAAATGGTAATAATTTGTGGAAAGTGAAGAAGAAGGTTCAGAAAATAAAAACGAAAATTCAATAACTAAACGAAACGAATTTCGTAGGCGTATAGTTGTTAGAAGTCATAATGTTCAAGAGAAGCTGATTTAGTACTTCCTCTTGGTGCATGTCATGTTAGAATAAGGGAGAAAAGAGAGGCACTGTAATATTTTCTTAAGTAAGGCCGGGATGTTCTTTCTTTTTTACTTGTTTTCCTGCTCTTGCGCCAACCGTAGCCCTTACGGCCTGAACAAACAGCATTTCGTATTCTGAATAAATAACGCAAGTATAAGAAAAAAATATGCGGACGAGACGCTGTGGTACAGCATCCTTGAGTGATGGACCTGGAGATCAACTGGGGTTGGGGAAGTTATACTCTTGTCCCGAGAGGGCGTCGCCACCCCGACGCCGCTCTGTTGACGGCTGTAATACCTAGCGTCTTCACCAAACAACCCCTTCACGAGAATTGGCATCAAGAGGGGTTGAAACTTGGGAAGATATCTTCTTCTACAGATACATCAAGGTTTGATGTAGTTTTGTCTTCTCCGATATAGCGCCGTGTAGTACGTTGTAAGTCAACTGACGTTTAGGAAGAACATGTCACTTTCATCTTCAGGGTTGAAGATTAGGTCAAGAAAGACGGAGGTAACGTATTCCTCTGAAATATTGGTTGATTTTTGCGGATTAAAAAAACAAAACAAACTCCGTTGCCTGTATCCAGCAAGCCAATTATACCGACCGAGTGACCGCAGCTTGTCGGCGAAGTTAGTGCCAACTTTCTGCGGATAGAGGGTGTCGCGTAGTCAGCGCAACGGATCCCCATGATTGTTAATCTCGGTTTTCCAGACCTGAGCCGCTATTTCCTTGAAATAACTCCTCAATTATCCTCACGAGTCTGAATGGACCCCGTTCCAGACCCGCTACTTCTGACAAAATCTAGTAGCTCCGGGACCCGAACCCGGGACCTCTGAATCTGTAGCCAGAACTCTGGCCACTAAACCACAGAGGCGGTCTTTAGAGGATTACACGGCGTTATATCTGAGGAAGTAGAAGTCTTCATGTACACTGCTAATAATATTTGGAAAAAATAAGAAGAACTTATGGAAGAAAATTTCATTCAATTTCCGGTTACTTTTTCTGAGGTCCAAATATTCTTCTCGGCACCCAGCTGTCAAGCATCCCCACCTCAAATATGAATTAGAGCGAGGTACCTCGTCGCACACTTATTTAAAACAACAGTTAAAATATTTTTCTTATTGTTCCATAAGTTTGAAAGACAGCCCCGAATATCTCAGTTAGACTAGACTGCGGGCTGGAGACCAAGAAATTATGGTCCCATTTTGAACAGGGACAAGATATTTTTTCTCCTTTTCACAGCGTCCAGAGGTCTACTCATTCTCCTATCTAAAATGTACCCGAGAACCCTTTCTCAGAGAGTAAAGCAGTCGGTGTTTGAAACTGACGATTCACCTGCATCCAGCGTCGAGGTTGAGATGCGTAGAGCTGTGTCTTTCTAACTGGAACATAGAGTGCAGAGTAATGTATTCCTTGCATGGAGGTCTGTTCACTTTATACGTAACGGCACCGGCAGGGAACGGACTTTTAAAGGAACGTCAGTTTTCTTGGGTACTCATTGACACGAAACACTGGACCGTCATCGGACGAAAGCAGCAAGCTGACTTCTGCAACACCTGCAGGTCTCTCAGCTGTCGACGTCGAAACATTTCTACGAAATATACCTGTCGGTCGTTGCCAGTGACCTATGGCCTGGACATATTAGTTAAAAATGTTATGAGTCAACTGATGGTCCTGTACCTTTTCTGTGCAGTTGCCTTTGAGGCAGAAATTTGTTGTTAAACATAACAAAACTTAGACTTACCACTGGTAAGGTGAAGTTGTCCCTTGAAAACTACGCCATGAAGATATAACGAGGAGTGGGGGTATAACTCCAAATTTTTGACCTCGGTACTGGAAGGAGGTATGTGGACAACTTCACGCCCCGGCCACTTTAACACTGGTACCCCTTGATGGGCATTAGGTAGGAGACTGAGTGGGCCCCAATGCCGGTCTTGACGCTGTGGAATAGAGAAAATATCTTTGCCTTTGCCGGAAATCAAACACCGGCTCTCCAGGCCGTAGCCCTCCCTATAAAGACTGAGCTAATATATTGTAATAATATTAATTTAATATGCCTACTTATAGCATGGACTCTTTGCTCTAACATCCCTTGAATGTATGAGTACAACACTGAACATCATAGCCCACTCTTTCAGTAGTATGTGAGGCAAAAATCAATTCGTCGTCAAAAGTTTAAATTAGGTCATTCAATTTCTTTACTGTACATCTATTTCCGAACCTGGAAACGAATTTTTAGTTATAATATGCCCCTGTAATGATGATAGTGACTGTTCTTGGCTAGCTAAACGGTACGGTTTCAACTGCATAGCTTCCATGGCGTCAGATGGAAGAAAAGATAGACAAAGTTGAATTGGAAAGAACGTGTAAGACAGTGACCGTTACCTTTTTAAGGTCCTATTTCTGTCTTTAATCAGAAATTTTACCAGGTAGTCCAAGACACGAAGTGCAAATGTTATCTCCTATGTTGCAACCTGCGGCACGCGCTAATCTTTAGCAAAATTTGGTGATCTCTGGAGCAGAGAAAGTAGGCAAAAAGCTAAATAATTACATTGCATGAAGTTTGATAAAGTCTTACCTCCTCCTATCACATTAATACTTCGTTGCTGCCACATGTGACATGTAGCGCAGTCAACGAGATCAGTCTCGCATACTGCAATGCAACGATCAGATACACAGAGAACTTGCCCCTTTGAATCGTACATCACACGAACGTACAATTATTCATTGTAAATACTCTCTTCGTTGGTACGAAATCAAAATAAATGATGTTAGTTCAGTGTTGCAGTAAATGTTGAAGTAACTTCAATTCTGGAGGATTACAAGTACGTAGCAAATTGCTGTGGTATGTAGGACTGTCTGGACAATTAAGCATGTACACGTAGTTTTGTAGACACGTGTTTACGTGTATATCTGTCAGAGAAATCAGAGTAAATATAACTTTCGTTATTCTAATGCGAGATGATCTCTTTCGGGAATAGATACACTTTAGACGCAAAGTATTATGTTTGGATCAGATCAGAGCTTCTGATACACTAAGTAATAAGCAATATAAGACTATTTTATAAACATCACGAGACACCGACCTGATAAATTCATGCATAGAAATTACTCTTTTTTAATCTGTTCCGTTAACTAACGCAGGCTTTTTGATATATTTATAATTTGGGAACTCATACATAATTATAATAAACAAGAAGAAATGATTTTGTGTGAACCTTTAGCTCTTTGTATTATTGGAGAAGAAACGTTTGAAGTTTACGGCTTATCTCTTCTGAGATATTTAAAATTTTATGTTGATTTTTACTTGTAGAGTTTAAAGATTGAACTATAATATATCTCAAATTTCTTTCTTTCTCCAAGAAGAAAGATATACCACGCAAAGGATAAAAACGAAGTAGTGCAGCAAGGAGGAACGGGTGTTTCTTTGCGTAATTACGCGAGACAAATTCAATAGATGATAAAATTAAATAAGATATTTTCTCTTCTTCGTAGTGGTTATGGTTTTAGTTTATGCGCCTCAGACAACATATTTGTGTGAATAACGGGATTTCTTTTCAGGGCTCTTCCAGCCATTCAGCCGAGCCCCGGGGTCTTATTCATCAATCCCGTACTCACTTTTTAGAAGTAGGTAGGACTCCTTGAAGAACTGTTTAGCCAGTCACAGGGCCGCTACCTACACACAGGACAACAAAAACACAGAATAAGCACATACACATGCCAAACGTCCATGCCTTGAGTGGGATTCAAACTCACGATCCCAGCGTCCGAACGAGGGAAGACAGTTCATGCCTCAGACCGAGTGGCTACGGTGACCGGTAAAGAACGGGAAATATTAAGCGTAACTGAACAGCTGTTCCAGTGACCTTGAATCAAATAAATTGACACGAAAATTAAGTGCTAAGAAGAATATTTGGATTTAACAGAGGGGAAGCGGAGGGAGGATGGGGAAAGTGACATAATCAGAACTGTCATAATTTATGTTCTCTACGAAATATTACGATGAAAGAATGAAGGTGGATGAGACAGAGCTTATTTTGATGGTGGGGGGATTAAAAATGGAAAATAAACTTCAGTCTGAACTGCTGAAGAGAATGAACCACTTACTAAATCTAAATGTAGATGGGAGAACATTTAAGTATTTATCTCAAGAGTCTGGTTCAGGATTAGTGTAATGTCTGGTACTTGCCAACATCATCATGAACGTTTGTGTTCGCAAAAATAGCTTCCAGTTTCTTAGCCAACAGCGGTGACCGCCTTCCGAACACTGTTATCCAGGGGTGCAGATAGGATGGGAGAAAAATGGAATGAATACAATTTTTTTTTGGAGGGGGGATCTTTCAAATTCGGTCATACATTTTAGAAAGAGAGGATAAGACAATACGGATCTTATGCAAAGTAGTTTTGAGGATGTGAACTGTACTGAAATGGCCTAAGAGCGCTACTGAATCTTCTTTACTTTAATATTAGAGTGTTAATTAGTGAAGTGTGTATTTTCTTGTGTCTGTACTGTTTCATCTGTAGCAATTATGTGCCATGTTTAGTGTTTTTCCTACATTAATAAAATCTTAATCTATCGGAATTCCCGTGACGAGCCTGACTGCATCTAACGTATTTGTTTAGGAAGTGAAGCTCTCACAGCAGCGGTTATGAAGAGTTCTATCTTCTGTGCTATAACGCTGCCTAATTGCTTTAAAGTCAACCGACGTTTCGGAGGAACATCTAGCCTCTGTCTTCAGGGTTGAAGAGTGAGCAAAACAAGAAACCAGTGTGAACCACGTGACAAACAGCGTCTGAACTGCTTTGTGTTGATGTCTTCTTTGGCTTATTATTCGACCCTGAAGATGGAAGAGATAGGATTTTCCGAAAAAATGGTTAACTTTTAACAGATTGCACGGTATTATATCTCAAGAGATAGAGCTCGTCCTAATCTATCTATTTCATATTTTATTTTAACTGTTGAATAACCTAAATTCGGATATTCTGAAATATATTTTCCTTGAAAAAATAAATAAATAAATATCAAACAATAAAATACAGAATTTCTCTATTCTAGGAAATACTTCTTTTGCTTGCTTGAAAATGAAATATCTCGGTTGTAGTACCTAGTCCCGAAGGTGACCGATAGCTGGCAGCATCAGCAGTTCCCTCGAAACACGAACGCTCAGCGCTGTACAATCAGCGCACTTTACTAGCGAGCGAAATTGTTAATAGATCTCGAGGAAACAAAGAAAATAATTACGCTACCTAGCAGAGCGATTAACATACCTCTTTTTCCTATTTCTGTTTGCAGTATGTCTATAGGGCTAATAAACATGTACTTTTCCTCAAACAATCTCGCAAGGTGTTGCCCATATTGTGTTCTCTTATTGAGTAATTTCCTTCCCTTTGTGTATACGAAAACGACAAGCAAACACTTCACCAAATGATGTGTTACTTCCGGTAATGACTACTATCTGTGTTGACAAGGAAGAAAAAACCATCCAACACATTCACAGGGAAATTATACATGAGAAGGTAATTTCTACAGACAATATGTAACGGCAGTCATAAAGCCGAACTGCTCGTATGTTCTGGTATGTCATTTTCCTTATAATAAGGCCACAAAATGAAAATGAAGCAATAATCTTAATATTTTACTTGATTTTCTGTTTCATGCAGTATTTTATGTAATGTAGCGCATTGAGATAAGTGGAATAAATTTAATCTTTTAGTAAATATGACGATTACTTTCATTCCATGCAAATACCAAAAGACATCCACGTAATTTAAGGCCTATTGGATAACATAAAATGAGATAAATTTTGTTGTTGGTGATTTATGAAAGGTTACAATAATACAACTTTGAATTGCTTATAACATATTTTATCACCGTCTTTTATTAATCCCGATGTTCATTTCCGGGTCTATAATCATCAACCACTAGACCTTATCCTAAGCCAGTTGATTCTAGCCCACAGTCTTGCATAAAACAGATTTAGAATGGTTACGAAGGAACTGCAAATAGTTTAGAAGAAATTGTTTGTGACATAAAAGTTAAATAGGCATAGCAACCTGGGTTTTACGTGGAGGCACGGAGTAGAATCACATGAAACCTCAGTCAGGATATCCTGTCTCTGGTTCGAGATTTGAACTCCAGACCAACAAAATACGAAGCAAGAATGATACGTGCTAGACACAAAAGTTCGCTGAACCCAGCAGTATTTGGCGAAAAATACAAATTATGGAGCCCTATGCTGTCGTTAGGAATAGCGCTGAAACAATTCTACCTAATGTCTAATTAGCCGGTCACGGTAGCCCAGCGGGCTAAGGCATGCACTGTCTTCGCTCTCTTGGAAACCGGGATCGTGGGTTCGAATCCCACTCAGGGCATGGATGTTTAGTTTGTGTGTGTGCGTTTTTCTGTGTTTGTATACAGGTAGAGGCCTTGCGACGAGCTGATCACCCGCCCAAGGAGTCCTACCGTATGTCTAAGATCTAGAAAAACCGAAGTGAACGGAGAAGTTCATGGAGGTAGACCTAGGCCCACTGGGGCTGTAGTGCCAAGAAAAAAAGCATAATTAAGGGAAGGTATTTGTCGATGCTATCATTTCATACAGCTAGGCTGAATACAAGTACGGTAAGTTAAAGCAACTCATTCTTCGTACAGAAGTGTGCTTCGAGTAGATGAGAAATACCTACAAAGTTGTGGTCGGAAAATCTGGTCGGATAATATTAAAATGGATCTCATGGGAGTAGGGTGTGAGGGTGTAGACTGCCTATTCGATCAGTAGCAGTTTCTTGTCATCAAAGCAATGAACTTCAGGACCCCACAAAGCATAAGAAATTCTATGACTCAATGTACAATTATCTGGAGCCGAGATAATACATTCTGTATAGTGACCAGGCTACGGGCTGGACTAGAGAGGAAACGGGGTTCGATTCCTGATAGAAGTCTGAGATTTTTATCTTCTCTTTACGGCTGAGGCCGAATCTGGGGTCCACCCAGTCTCCTATAAAATATATATATGCACTTTTCCCTCGGAAATAAAGGGCAAGGGGGTGAAACTGACCGCTCCAATCCAGTCCCAAGATTAAGGATGGTGGATCTGTATTCCCACCTCCACACTTCTTCATGACTTGGGGCTTAATCAAGCACTGAAATAATACGAGCTGTGCACCAACAGGTCCTCATGAAAGAGCCTTCTCACTAAGTTAGTATATTCGTTGTCCTATTTTATTGTTTAGTTTTAAGGTAAGGGTGGGGCGTAGGAACAAGAAATTGAATCTTTCCCGCCTCTCTTATTTATTAAGACCTGTAATATTACGACATAAGTAAATATCCATGGGCGTCTTCTTTCCAAATCCGTACCTACTCACCAATTAATTACCTCATTCGTCTCTTCGTAACAAAAGCACCCAGATAAGGTAAAGGGTCTGTCTTTCTTCGGCCCTTTTATTGGACCTCGGACTCTTTTTCCAGCTTCATGATTTTGTACACAGTAGGTAGGACTCCTTGGAAGGGAGATCAGCCCGTCGCAGGCCGCTACCTACACACAGGACAGCACAAACAGAATAAACCAGCACAGACATCGATGACTGAAGTAGGATTCGAACCCACGATACCAATGTTGCAGAGAGCGAAGACAGTTCATGCCTTAGATCACGTGGCCACTATCATGGGCAGGGTAAGGGTCAATGAATCTAATTTATGCAAAAAATGTAATTCCATAGTAAAAATGTTAATAGGTAGTTCACTTGATCAATGCGTTCTATGTTCTTATGGCACCTGAACAAGCTGCTATTTGACATTATTATGAGAGAGTAATTTTGGAGGCTCTAGTTGGGAGACGAACCATAGTAAAGTAAAGTAAAAGTAAAGCTACCCCTGTAACAGGCCATGAAGACCCATAGGGTTGTGAGACATTGAGGGTCCCACATTATCTAGACAATCGGCTCAAAGATGGCGGTAAGGTTGTCAGCCTTACGCGCCGGCCGCGCTTTACTCCCCAGGAAAATTATTTATTTAATTCCTGGTACTCATTTCTGTTAGAGGCTGAGTCGACCCCAGGGCCATAGTGCGGCTGAAAGGATTAATCAATTGAAAAAATCCAATGACTTCATCGGGACTTGAACCCGCGACCTTCCCGATTGTAGCATAGTGCCTCAACTAACTACGCTACTCCGACGGATCATAGTACTCAACAAAATGAGAATTTTGATAGTGACATAAAGCAGACCATAACTCTTTTCAGTCCAGTGTTATTACTAATTACATTAACACTATGATACTACCTCGCGATACAAATATGTGCTATTAAATTATCATAAGACATGCAGTTTGCTGTTAAATTTAATTTATTAGCAAATACACTATAATTTACAAAATAGTCGCCAAATAACGCTATTAGAGCAATCATTCCTTTCAGGAATTGCTACTCATTCTAGTAATGACTACCATTATCTGGGAAATTGCTTTCAGGTGCGACAAATATTATCTGCAACAACTGAATTAAGTAATGGCAGAATAATATTTTTCTATATATATATTATATAAGAGTTCCTTTCGAAGCTGATTATTTACCATTTTCTACAACAGTTCATTTTAGGAGTGACTATTTACCAATATATTTAACATTTTATTTCAGGAACAATTTCAGTTTTCTGTAGTTCACTGAAGGAGTGACTACTTGCCATTATATTCAAGAGTTTCTTTTAAAATTTATTATTCAAAATTATATTTCTGAATTCCCATCTGGAGTGACTACTTTCATTATGTACAAATAATCTAAGGAGTGACTATCATTATACTCCTAATTCCTTTCAAGCTAATTCCTATTACGTAGAAGTAATTTCAGAAAGGATTATTTAACATTACTTGAAACCATTCCTTCCAGGACTGATTATTCACCATTCCCTGTAAAAATTCCATTTCAGAAGTGACTACCGTTTTCTGCAAAATACTTAAAAAAATAATGTTAATTATCTATATTTAATTTTACCACAGCGATTTTAACAGGCGGGAAGGTGGTTCACAGTTTGACGATGTATACATTTCCCCCTAGAACCGACCAATCATGTAAAAGCATGCTATAATATTGGATTACTACGCAACAAAATGCATGTAAATCTATCCCAGTAATCTGGCGTTCCCTCCTCTTCTATTTACCCTAATGGCCCACTATAAAAGCCGCTTTCCTATCTAATGCTTATGTCACGTGTGGCTAGCCAATAACATTACAGAGAAACAAGAATCAGGGTCCCGTCATGCTTTGCGGCGTCGGTCTAAATGCGACTTTAACAACCGGAGTCTTTATTTTATTTTTTAGGAAAATAATAGTTCCCTTCTCTCTTCCCACGTGACCCTCACTTCTTCTGAGCTCTTCATTGGAGCCCCAGGGTGTACTCAGGGCTCCAACACTATTCCTCAAGTGAGATAAAAATTTCTTTCGTGATAGAATATGTCAACTTAATGGGTTACGACAGCACTTACACAAGACTGCGAACAGAGAAGAAAAGAATTAAGAAGCACTCTAATTGATCTGAAGCACGCATTCATGTAATGTCGCCATGTTAGCTCATAGTTCGGGAACCTGTAAGTTTATATTTGATCTTTCTTGTTTTCTGGGATTCGAAAGAAAACGAATAGTCAGTACATGTCTTTATGTATCCAATATTATAATAAGTTCTCTTGAAGAGTTTATTGAAAGAATTATTTCCATATAAATTTTATTAATATATCTTGATTAATTATGACAAAAAGAAGAGATATTGATACCTGGAAACAGTTTTACATACACAAATTTAATAAGGAAACCTCTAATCAAAGTAACGCGCTTTTTGAATTCACAATAAATAAGCATCAATGGGGGAGAAATACAGGATGAAGCGAATCGTGGCGTTGGTTAAGAAGTAAGCTCTAAATAGCAGTGAAGTTGACAGACAAACCAAAAAGCTTCTGCTACTATATTTAAAAGAATTTGTCGTGATTTATATAAATTATCCTTTAAAAGAAGTAATCCTTATCCCTTATAACCACGAACATTTATTTGCAATTTTTGGGCATATCAACTTTAAGTATAAGTTGGACTAACCGCATAGAGCACGTGCCTTCTCAAGAAGCTGATATTCCCACTTTTCGTATCTCAGATGTTTGATACCACCCCGAGTTTGAGGTTTTAAGACCCTGAAGGTCGAGGCAGCATGTTCCTTTAAAATGTCAGTTAAATTTAAGCGGACCATACAGTTTTATATCTCAGACTATAGAATTCGTTTACTGTCATTTTCAAAATAATACGTCATTGGACCCTATCGTGACCCAATTCAATCAAGATAACATCATCACATGCCATTTTTCTTTTCATTGGCGCTACAGCCCTCGTTTGGGCCTAGGCCTACCTCCATGAAACTCTCCGTTTCACTTCGGTTTACTAGATCTTAGACATACGGTAGGACTTCTTGGGCGGGTGATCAGCTCGTCGCAAGGCTTCTACCTGTACACAAACACAGAAAAACGCACACAAACAACCATGCCCTGAGTGGGATTCGAACCCACGATCCCGGCTTCCGAGCGAGCAAAGACATTGAATGCCTTAGACCGCTCGACTACCGTGAACGGCACATGCCATTACTTTAAGAAAATTTTAATATTATCCTCCCATTTATACCTAGTTCTGAGAAGATATTTTTCGTTTCATGTTTCTCGACTAAAATTTTGTATGCAGTTCTGGTCGATATGTCTGCCATATGCCCTACCCAACGTATTCCTTTATAAATTAACCCTAATAATATTTAGCGAAGAAACCCAATCATGAAACTCATTATTATGTAACTTCCTCTGTCTTAATCTTAATTTTTTAAGGTTGAGATGATCTTCTCAGTGTTCTTTTCGTAGGTTAATTTTTAAGTTAAAATCGACATCAGAATTTAGTTTATCCTTCGTTCATGTGCAAAATATATCCTATTTAATCAATGTCACTGGCAAATAAGGAGCCGGGATAACGTGGTCGGTATAACGACTAGCTACTAGCTGGACGAAAGAAGAATCAGAGTTCGAGTCCCGATAGGGTCAGAAATTTTCTCTTCTCCACGTCTTCCAGATCGGTTCTGGGGCTCATCCAACCTCCCGTCTGATGGGTACCGGGGGCCCTTTCCCCGGGGTAAATAGGCCGGAATGTGAAGCTGACCATTCACCTCCATCTAGTTCCGAAGTCAAGATGTGAAGCTGACCATTCACCTCCATCTAGTTCCGAAGTCAAGAAAATGTGGATATATATATCCACCCCCCCTCCCCCCTATACGCCATCATGGTGTAGTGCTTAATTCGTTAAGCACAGGGGCAACTTTAGCTTTACCTTAACCACAGGCAAATATCATTATTTATTTTTACGGTTTTCGAAATAATGCAGTTGGCAAGTAACTTGTAGCAGCTAAAAATATGGAATTTTCAGTCACCTAACGATTCTACTGCATACATATAATTTTTCATTGTTTGTAAATAAATTAATTTTGACGTTGCTCCCTGCTGTTTTCATTCGATTGCAAAGCCGCTCGTTACCGTGTGCAACTCTCCAATGTCTGTCACATAAGCTAAGCCTGACTTCTCCTCGGACTTAGACCACTCCGCAGCGCAACTTTTCTCTGAGCAGCGGTAGCAGGAGGTTTTTTGAAATATTACTCGATCACGTCCACATTCAAGATGAACCGAATTCATCATTTTGATGTCTTTGTTCTATTCTATTCTGTCTGAGAGGGGAGCGGCAAAAAGGGAAACGGTTGCACTGTCAGACAGTCTGGCCGGCAAGTCGTAACAGGCTTCAAGAGAAAGAGATAACACGAACATTCAAGAAATAAAAAAAAGTGAAAGAAAATCTCGTACAGGCCTGTAGCAATCCATCAAGTGTCACATGGGCTATCTCTCTCTCTCTCTTTGTCCAACAGTTCATTGCTTCATGCATATATGTTTGGCAAATATTTTTTTGGTTGTGGAATAACTCAGTGGTACTTTGAAGTTGATATCATTGAAGGAATGGCTTTAAGTAAATAAATGTTTTCTAGACATGATTTATTTATTGATTGATACATTATTGATTTTACTACACTACCCGCAGCTCAGACTGTATGGATAATTTAATTTTAGTTTAATTTAGTCAGTTAAATCTTATTACAAACTTAGAAGTGTGTCCACACAACACCAGGTTTTGTGGTACACAGTTTCAATACATGAAAACATAAATCCTACAATAATGTGACATATGGGCCGTTTCTAGGAAACGAATGGACAGACATGTTGCCACGGAGAGACTGATTTCTGGAAACTAATTTCGAAACACTTTTTCCATGGATACAGACACTGAAAATTGTAAACACTGAGAGAACGAGGCTGCTGCTTAGGAATTAATACACCATTTCCGACACAACACATTCGCGAAGAGCAGACTGGAACTCTTAGTGGAGCTGATATCTATTTGGTTCTCAGGCATTTATAAAAGGCAGTGCATTCGTCAATATTTATTTATTAACATATTTAACATATAAAGATATAAATATCCTTTACATTATAACAAATTACTACTGCAAAAATGGCGCACCATAGCTCAAACGGTTAGTCGCTAGGTTCCCATCACGGCGGAGCGGGTTCGATCCCGGGTCTGGTCAAGCGGGATTTGTGGTGGACTAAGTGGCGCTGGGGAAGGTTTTTTCCGAGTACTTCGGATTCCCCTACCAATCTTCATTCCACCAATTGCTCCACAATCACCCTCACCTATTATCTGGGGCTGGTACAATAGGCCAGAAGTGGCCGCAGCACAAGGGACTTAGTCCCACCCCACTAGCAATAAAGAAATATTACTGCAGAAAATGACTGACGAAAGACATACCGGTACTCTCGTCAGTGAGGGCCCCCCACAATAACAAGACCGTAAATGTCAAACAGTAATAAATATCTGGTTATAAGGCCCAGATCGGGCTCGACACCAAGACTGACTGACGGACTGACTGACTGGCCGTCAGTCGCAATGTGACTTTGAATATTGGAGATAAATTTGAGATGCCAATCAAAGGGCTAAGGAGAGTGAAGAGGTGGCTGTCAGGACACTGCGCATGCGCTGTTTTCTTTTACCCTCTGAAATAAAAACATACAGCAACTACAGTAGTTCTTCTAATGTTTCCACCGGGTACATACTCTTCGCACAATACCGATATAATTTACACAGCAAGCTGCAGGAAGTGCAGGACTCGACAAGAAAAGTCACGCGGCCAGTAGCTGACCTGCAAAACCGGTCAGCACGTTCTAGTATTATATGTTTCAACGTGGCATGCTTTATGCACCCAGTAAAATGTATATGCTTCCGCCTCTTAATCGAGAGATTCTGAAAGTTAAAATTTGTGGTTTTCGTGGGCCACGCCAAATGCATGTTAAGAATAACCAACCATCACTAAGCCATTTGTCTTAAAAACTATTCATAACACAGAGAGGGTAATTTATATTCTGCAGTGTTGTCAGTAACCGTGAAGTGAAACTTAAAATTACGATAATGTGAAGAGTCATGGGCCTTCTGGGCAAATTTTAAGGAAACTAGGCAAAACTGTTCAAAATTAGAAATATACATGTAAGAACGAATACGTAGTTAATATACATATTACAGAAATAGAACAAACTAGACCTTTTCATATAACCTAACCACGGAGGGGTCCGAAAATATAGAACTAGAGCAGAATAGGTATTTTCGTATACTCAGAAATACTAGGTTTTTGGACTTTGTTAATCATTCTGTATTCTAAGAACTGGAGAACATAACGTTTCGGAAACTGAATATATTTCCGTCCTCAGGTGTTGGGAGACACCTCCTCTGTTTGGCCCCTTAGAAACAGCTAAACTCACTAATTGGATGTGTATCTTCCCTTCGCCTGACGGCCGTAACAGATCCAGTTTCCGAAACGTTGTGTTCTCTAGTTGTCAGCATACCATTCGATGGAGAAGGCCCAAACAACTCAGTAACTCTGATTGTTATACACCATCGCAAGAACTCTTCAGAATCTTCTTGCTTATTATATAAACTAACTAATGGAGAAATCCAGAGGCTTTACGTTATTAGAAATACAATTTCGAATTCCAATCCATTTTTTAAGAGAAAGCCTCATAAAATTAAAGGAAGTGCAGGACTGTTGATATAAAGCTATTATCCTCATAGGAGTTTGGCATAAAGCCTTCATGCTTTTTATATTGAAATTATTTAAATGCGTAAAGGAGATTCGATTTACATAATTATTCCTAAATTAACTTATTATCTTTGTATGAATTAAAATGTTTTTCTCACAGTTCTACTCGCCGAATCACAAACATCATAACCGAATGCTCTCGCTATCTTTATGAAATGTGCCAAAGGAGAGACAACTCGATTCATTTCCCTTAAACTTCTGCATTAACTCTGACGTCAGTCAGTTCACTCCTACATCATCCTATTCATCCTTCATAATCTATGTCGAAAGAGACAAAGTATCTCTCAGGCTGTTGTTTGGAAGCCTTGCTCATTAAACCCGATTGCTGAGTTCAATACGAGACTTTATCACAGAGTGCACAGTGGATTTGAATTTTGATTCGTCTGTGCACAAAATGAATTCGAATTATAGTGTGCGAAAACTCGATCCTCATCTTTGAATTTAAATTTTACATTCCTTCTTTCCTCTCTTTCTCTCTCCCATTTATTCCTAACATATTGGCTCTTCTTTTTTAGTTATCTCTTTTCTTTTCCTTTCCTTTCCTTTCATTTTATATCTTTAGTTTTCTTTCTCTACTTACTTTCTTAACTTTCACTCGTTTTTTACTTTCCTGGAGTTTTCTTTGTATTCTTTGTTTTCACTGTATGCATGATTGCTCGCAGATCATGTAAGACTGAGCGTTACTAAGGATGGACGCACAATTGTTTTCGAACAATACAAGATAGTAATAAACTACAATCATCAGCTTCCGGAACTCAAGCGAAAGGTTCTTAACTTATGAGGCACATTGTAGACAGAAGAAATGAAGTGAAGCGAAAGGAAAAAAAAAACGTGATAAAAGAACAGAAAATAGTATAAAAAGAAGAAGAAAATTCCCATTAGATCGCCATCATACGTCGGCAATCTGAACAAAGACAGATCACCAAGTCAAGAACCGGAGTCGAACTAAAATTACTTCATTTCTATGGCTGTCATCCGTGATAAATTCGTAAAACCCGCGCCATTGGTCTGGGCCCTGCCGGTCTCTTCATTCACATCACTACCTACTCCCTCATGTCATTTCCTTCACAAAAGTGCTACCTGCATGTTTGTCTCCTTCTCATCCTCCTCAAGTCAAAATAAAATGTATTTTCGCTTTGTGCTCCTCAGGACAGTATAGACTCTTCCTCCACGGGTTTCAAATGTCAGCCACCCACGCGGTTGGACTCTGAAAATCAGTCAGTCAGACACATACGTATAGACAGACATGCCAGTTAGGATTGTAGTAAGTCTTGGCTGCCTGACCGTGTCAAGAGTACACGTACTGTGAATTGTACTGGTATCATTAGTCTAGCATTAATTATAAGAGACAAATGCATCAACCATATTCTGTATAATATAAAGACAAAATTTTAAACGACAACAAATATTATTCCAGGGAGCTTGAAGCATTCATAATTTAAAATTTAGTATCCATTTATATTGCTGTGCCTTTTTTTCTAAATTTGAAAACTTTTTAAATGTTCTGCGAATATGCAAAATCCTGTAAAGTTTGCAATAGCCTAAGTACAACTGTCTTGTTTCGAAAAAGGAAGATCCCTTCCCCCTGAGGGCAAAAATTAATTCTAATCTTTATTGTTCTAATGTTTTAACATATTTGTTAACTAATTTTTACGGAGATTATATAAAAGATTGCAATGTCTAAGCTTCATCCACTTTAATTTATTTCTTCGGCTTAATCGAACTCTACATATCTATCGAATAGTTTAAGTTTCATTTCGATAAAATTGTTCGATTATTACGAAGAATATTTTTCTTTAATTTGATTTATACTGAAAAGAGCATAAAATATGGCTGCCAAAATACAGTTCTTGACTTAGTTAAATGTGTAAGCCTGTTAAAGCAGAGAAGGGAGTGAATACATGTTAGGTTAGGACCCGTGATATAGCATTCATACGTTATATATTACATAAAATTTTCATAACGATTTACTTATTTCTATAAAGTTATTAATAAGGGAGCAGTAGTTACTTAGTGCACGCCATTCAAAATGTAGCTCACCGTCCTCCTATTTTTCCTTTTGCCACTCATTCACGTTCGATTTATACCTTGCATTTTTACACTTAACAACACAAAGGTGAAATATCTAAGCGAATTGAGATTTTTCGACTCCACTCAAGGATATATTTCCTTTTTCTTGGTTCTGTGTCTTAACTTATATCTTTTCGTGAACATAGCTGCAGCCTCTATACGCCCAAACAACTGTACTGCTTCTTGTATGACTGTACGTACTTCGTTCAGCTGTTCTGGAAAATGTCTCTACTGAACCTTTTAATGAGGTTTGCACACTTGCATTTGCTATTTCGAAAGCATGAGAATTAGTACGAGGCTTGTTTTCTTAAAACCGGAAGCCGAATGCCAATTCTGTTTTAAGTGCTTGGAATATGGACACGGTTTGGAAGTGGTTCTCTTATCCTCGAAATTTATGCTTGACATAGAATGTTACTGTGATGGAGAAAACGTCATTATTTAAGGTCCTGACATAATATGTTCAATACTAACATAAATATAAGATTCGTGTGCGTGTTAATTTATGTTACAGTTAATATTTCTGAAAAAGGGAATAACTTTAAAATTTTCTGCTCTCAAGTAGGGGCTTAAACATGGAAAAGCGTTTTATTCGTACTTTTTAAAACACTTAAGTTTCATTTCCTGAATTGTTGAAAAGAATTTCTAATACAATCTCCTACAGTGTTCTTGGGAGTAACCTAGTTCTCGCAAAAACCCGTACAGATCACACCTCACTGTTCCGTTTCCTTACAAAATGAAGATGTTCCTTCTTACCGTAAGGTTTACAATTAAGGATGTTAATTAGAAATCGCAACATGTCCTACAACCAAAAGTTTATAGATTCCCTTTTACTTTTCTTTCTAGATAATATATGTAATTGGTTTTGAAAAACTAGAAACTATGGAGTTATTACGCCCTGTTCCGAATTGTCTGCATATGAACGCGTACAGCAAAATGTAATATTTATGCCGAAAGAGAATTTTTTTTTTCCTGTGGCGCTACAGCCCCAGTGGGCCTAGGCCTACTTCCATGAACTCCGTTCACTTCGGTTTTTCTAGACCTTACTCATACGGTAGGACTCCTTGGGCGAGTGATCAGCTCGTCGCAAGGCCTCTACCTGTAGACAAACACAGAAAAACGCAAACAAACATCCATGCCCTGAATGGGATTCGAACCCACGATCTTGGCTTCCGAGCGAACGAAGACAGGGCATGCCTTAGACCGCTCGGCTACCGTGACCGGCGAACGAGAAATATAGTCTTTCTCAAACAATAGTATATTAAGTTCTTTGCTTACAGAGGTTCAAAATTTAGTATCCAGAATTTCCAAGTCAGTCTTTGTACACATGGATTTACAGTCTCTGCTTGTGTTAACTGTATCTTCATTTTTGTACGATTTATTAAAGTACATTACTTAAATTTTCCAATGTTTTGTCGTAATGCAAACACATTAAACTCGTAGGAAATAATTTTTAGTCGCAGAATATCCTGTTACGTTGTATTATATTCCACAGAGTATTGAAAAACATACTAATCATACCAAAAAATTTAAGATGGATTATGTCAAATGTACGTGTATGTCTATGTGTGTGTGCATGTGGATGGAAGATACATCCATACTGAGTAGGGAAGCAACTTACACATGCAATAACAGCAATCTATCTTGCTCTGAACTGACAGGAACTCATATTTCCCTTCCCAGAACTCTCCTAGCACAAACAACTACCAACAAATTTTCAGAATCATGTCGCCATGGGTCAGAACGTATCAGGCGATGACGTAACTGTGACGTAAGACACCTAACTTTCAGCACCCATCTTCCTTGTAGAAAGTCAAATAAAATAGAAACCGTCTCAGAACCCTTCAAAGAATTTCTATACCATCTCCATGCCCAAATGTCACACTAGGGGGTACAAGAAACGAAAAGTTGAAAAGGGGATCAACAACTGAGGAGGGATAGAAGACCAAGAAAAATAAAAGAAGTAAAAGTCTAAGAAAGAATAAGAAAAGTCCTGGAAGTTTGAAGAACCAGTGGGACCCACCAAAAAGCAGTAAGAAGCCTCTGGAAGGCGCAACTTCGGACAGAAAGAAAGCGGAGGCATAGGAAGAAGTGGGGCAAGGAGAGACGTGGGAAGTGATAAGAAAGCTTGATTGATGCGCGTGATAATGTGCTATCGTCAATCCATGTCTTCCTCTTCCAGCTACTCTCTGCTCTTGTCCCACTCAACCCCTCACGTCATCCCTCCCTCTCAACAAAACTTCCACAACATGCCTTCTGCTCGTCCGAGCAAAAGAAGGTCCCTGTAGGATAGACAGGCACTTGCGAACTTGTACATTAGCAAGTGCAGTCATTACCCAGTCAACTTGTTCAGTTCCTTCGGTCCGTTCTGTGTCAGAATCAACTTCTCAACCTATACATCTTTTAGACATTTACTAGAAGTCATTGGGCGACAGATTGGCCACTTCGATGGCACCTGTCTACAGAGGGCAACACAAACATGAGAAAAGAGCAAATATACAGGCATGCCTTAAGAGGAAATCGAACCCAGGATCTCAGTGGTGATGCGATCAAAGAAAATGCTCTCCTTAGACTGTGGGACGTTCACAGTGGCCGCGCGGTCTGAGGCATGAACTGCCTTCTCCCGCTGGAATACTGGGATCGTGGGTTCGAATCTCATTTAAGGCATTGATGTTTATATGCATTTATTCTGGCCGTATCATAGCTCAGGCGGTTATTCGCCAGCTTCCCACCTCGGCGGTCCGAGTTCGAGCACAGGTCAAGTCATGTGGGAGTTGTGGTGCGCAACGTGGCACTGGGTCAGGTTTTCTCCGAGTACTTCGGTTTTCCCTGCCAATTCTTACTTCACCGACTGCTCCATATTTATTAGATATCATCCGTAGCTGGTACAGTAGGCCAATTA
>NW_019718619.1:2442897-2450648 GCF_002891405.2 Cryptotermes secundus | reverse complement strand
CCCCCCCCCCAAATAAGAACTAGACTGTGGGACCACTACTATTAGCTACAGAAACTACCAACTACTCTATGAACTTCAAGGTTCATGAACACTGGCTATTCTTCTCACATTCGATAACCGCCTTTAAGTTGTACAATATATCTTGGGTCCAAGTTTATCAAGTCTTGTAAATTTCTTGAACATCATTAAAGCAAGCAGATCAGCTAGAGAATGGTTTTACTTAAAGCAAACATCCATGAATGTCCATTGTAGAAACAGAATAGAATTTAAACATTTTGAACGTACATGGCTCCATGTTCATTCATATTTACATATTACTAGTATAGCACTACTTAGAATTTATTACAAAAACAGAAATAGTTGCATCCCGGAAAGATTGTAAACAGTGTTTACTGTTACATGATTGTAGAATATAAGCCAGTCTCACTGTTTCCAAGAAACTAGATCATGTGATCAGTAAAATAATACTGTGTAATGTAACTCCTTGCTAACAAATGACGGCGAAACAAACAACTATACAACAACCATTGCTAAGTAACGGTTTCCGCCTCCACGCGGGGACTGACTGCAGTCAGAGTCAGAGTCAGAGTTACTTTAAAACTGGCGGCTTACTGCCCATCAGTTCATTGTTTCGCCGAGCCTCTTGTGGTTCACAATCAGATATTTTTCTTTTTACAACTGAATCCCTGCGGTGATAGTCCCTACGTAACATCTTCTCTGGCGAGAGGATGTGTTTGCTCCTATAAATAAGTAGCTGCTAACTTGTCCTGGTTATAACATCTCATCACAGACTGCATAGAAAACGTCTCTAATATTATTGCTGAGTTCTTTCGTTGCCGTGGAAACATGCTTGTTTGCGGAGCAGTTACTTAGCAATAGCTGTTGTAAAGTTATTTGTCTCGCAGTCGTTGCGTAGCAACGGGTTTACATACAATATTATAACTGAAGATCAATTGTGAACTCCACGTATTATCGTGTGGCCCTGACTAAAGGAATATTAAAATTATAAGAAAAGACATGCATTAAAATCCATTGTCCCATTCGCTTTACGAATCCTAGTACATTCTAGATGCCAAATTGCTCGTACTAAGTTTGCTAACGGAAATTCCAAACAGATGGACTTAAATGTGTATTAAATACCCACAATCCTATATATACTACCACAGTCAATAAGTTCGTGGAATGGCCGCAAAGCGTCTTACGGGAATTTACTGCCAGTATGTTTCAGCTTAGTTTTTGACAGCTATATCAACGTTGGCAGACTTGCATAGCGGCCAGCAGCAACTACGAGTATTTTGAGGGCCGATGTGGATCGGCGTAAGTGTATGTGAAAACCTTGTAATATAATGCGATAAAACCACATTCCACGGACTTAATGATTCTACCACATGTGTCTGTGTATTATGTGGTTATGGTAATTGTCTAATTGTATATGTTTCCTAAAAAATCGGTTTTCAGAAGTTTTCGTTTAATGAAGATATTATTTACAAAACGGTATAAGTTTAATTTTACACTTCAAATAAGCAAGCAGGTACATTTAGAAAGTTAAACATAAAGCGAGGGATGTACAGCGTATACAATCTTGTGAACCCACCCAAATCTAGACTTTGACAACCAGGATCACTTCTACTTTAACTTATAAAGGTTTTGTATAAACATCGCTAAACGATCACTCAATTCAAACATTTTTCAAACTTTGAACGAGGGGTCGGAGTTTGAGTCCCGGCAGGTTCAAAAATGTTCTTTTCTCCACATCATCCAGACCGGCTCTGAAGTCCGCTAACCTCCTATCCGATGGTTACGGGGGGCCATTTCCCCATACGCCTTCATGGCATAGTGCTTAATTAGTTAAGCACAAGGACAACTTTACCTTTTATATGCACATACAACATCCAATTTTTATAGAAGATAGGTAGATATGAGAGGAAATCTGAACCAATTTGGGTGTCATAAGGAACACACACATTGCATTAGGCATAACTAGAAAAATACAATTATAAGAATGGAATTAGGTGTGTAATATATCGGAGCATAAACATGACACGAAATATACACGTACATACATACATAAATTCGGAAGGTTCATAATTCTTAGTATGAAAATATGAAAAATGAAGTAGACGGGGCTTGTAGCATGCATGGAATAGATGAGAAAAGTAAATAAAATTATATTTGTAATATCTGAACAAAAGACCATAATTTGGAAACTCAGGCGACGTCGGAAATAGATCATACGAAGTAGGATGTGATACTATGCACGGGGTCCTCCTGTTTCAGGTGAAGGCCCACAGGTTGTATCTTATGGACCTTCAGGTTACATACAAAGGCTAGGAGATTTCTATTAGCTGCTTGAAAGAAAGCTTGGTGAAATCATTACCGAATTTGACGGAATTTTTCGTATCTGCCAGTCTCAGGCATAAATCTGCCTTCTGGGTGTGAATCTAAGATAGATTAAACTTCAAGAAGGGAATGGAAGTCTCAAATCATGTACAATGTACAATAATCACAGTAAGAAACCGTAAAACAATTTGTTTGACGCTTATTAATATTTATTTCTAAACTCAGATTATTGTGACACATGTGTGTTGGTTGGTTGAGGCACTATGCTACTAGCCGGAAGGTCGTGGATTTAATTACCGATGAAGTCATTCGGATTTTCAATTAACCGAATCCTTCCAGGCGCACTAGGGCCCTGGGGTCGATTCAGCCTGTAACAGAAATGAGTACCAGGAGTCTTTCTAGGGGGTAAAGGGGACCAGCGCGTGAGGTTGACAACGTCACCGCCATCATCCTATAAAATGTGGAAACCTCGACGTCTCACAACCCTATGGTCCTAAACGTCCTCTTACACGGACAGATATACCTATATATATGTGTGTGTGTGTGTGTGTGTGTGCGTGCGCGCGTGTGTGCGTGCGTGCATTTAAAGTTTCCATTAGGGACCGCCTATTTGAAAACAGGTTAGAGGTTCTGAGCACAGAATGCCTCTCAAGTCTAATTCCAGTATCACGATTTTAACGTAAATATTTACATAAGCGAACAGAATGTATGTCCCTAATGTGGATCCTACATGTTCGCTGTGTCAATGTTAAATATTAAGACATTTAATTGAATTTTTAACACAGTCGTTTATTTTACGATTGCAATGCCACATTGTTTGGCAGATAGGTATCTAAATTTCAGAAGGCCCTTCTGCCTGCATCTTCAGGGTTGACGAGGAACAGTAGGTCATCTTAACATTCGATGCAGTCCAGGAATTCTGACCACTAGACCACAGAGGTGTGTGTATATATGTATATAATTCTAAGAGGTGTTATATATCCAGCAAAAAGAGTGAGCCGGGATAGCGTAGCCGGTATAGCGACTGGCTTTGGCTGGATTACCAAGAAGTCGGAGTTCGAATCCCGGTAGGTTCAAGAATTCTCTCTTCTCCACGTCGTCCCNCCGTGGTCAGCGCAACAAATCCCCACGGCCGTTAATTTCGTTTTCTAGACCGGAGCCGCCGTTTCCTTGAAATACCTCCTCAATTATCCTCAGGAGGCTGAGTGGACTCTCTCAGACCTCTGGATCTGTAGCCAGGAATTCTGACCACTAGACCACAGAGGTGTGTGTATATATGTATATAATTCTAAGAGGTGTTATATATCCAGCAAAAAGAGTGAGCCGGGATAGCGTAGCCGGTATAGCGACTGGCTTTGGCTGGATTACCAAGAAGTCGGAGTTCGAATCCCGGTAGGTTCAAGAATTCTCTCTTCTCCACGTCGTCCCGACTGGCTCTGGGGTCCACCCAACCTCCTATCCAGTGGTTACCGGGGGATCTTTTCTTAGGGGTAAAGCGGCCGGGCGTAAAGCTGACCACTCACGTCCAACTAGTGCCGAGATCAAGAAAATATGGATTTTTACACCCACTCTTCCACACGGCTTCATGGTGTAGTGCTTAATTAGTTAAGCACAAGGACAAATTTAACTTTACCTTTTACCTGCTAAAGATGAAGTTATCACGTTACTTATTGTGTCGTAATATGTCATAAAGAGTAGACGTTGTTTCGTTAGTCGCTCACAAGATGGCAACAGCTGTCAATGGTCTGAACTGAAAATGAGCTTACCCTTAACTTCACGGATGATTTAGGTAAAAATCACTGCAGTGTCAGCAAATGAGGGATGGACTGGGTGCAACTTTTAAAGTGTGCAACATTTATTTCCATCATTTGCAGCTCGCTGCACATATGACTGATTATGTCAGAAGCTCTATTACTACTGCTACGTACTTTTTTATTTAATTGAAAATTGAAGAGGTCTGGGGTTAAGGTTGTGCCAGCAGAGGGTGCAGAATATTGAGTTACTAGGATTTGAAATTGCGGCAATGTCGCGTACACACAACCACCCAACCACCCACACACACAAAACCACCCCCTTTTTCCCCATTTTGGGTTTGCGACTCCTACAATCCCTTCAACCCCTTCCCCGTATTCCATCTCACAGGTTTTATACACGACATTGCCACTCCTCCGTGTGTTCTCTCTCCTTTTGAAACCCCCCTTTCCTCAAACCACCCCCCGCCAGCAACGTCCCCAATGAATAGGCTGTTGTAATCCATCAAGATGCCATGCGTAGCTCCAGCTCTGCGTCCATCTCTCTCTGTTTTGTTTCTCTGTCTTTCTTTCCTGTCCCCGTCGCTCTCTGCCACTCTCATTTTTCTCCCAGGTTCGCTCCATCATTCCACGTCACAACCGCCCGCCCTTTTAAGCGACCGCCCCAACTACGTTGCCAAATTTCATGGGTGCAAAGACTGTACCAGATCTCTGTTTTAGATTTAAGAAGATGATGATGTTGATGATAATGATTTTAATAAGTTCGCGGTGCAGGTTCGTGTTTGAGAAGTAGTAACCCAGATGGTCAAAAACTTTCCGCTTTTATGTTTAAATAAACCACAGTTGAGTCCTTACCTGAGCTACCATGAAGATGAAGACGAGTGGTAGTAGTAGTAGTAGTAGTAGTAGTAGTAGTAGTAGTAGTAGTTAGCGCTGGGTTCCTGCTCAGCAATAGTGCTGCATGTACCCGTGGCTGAATACGAAAGAAACGAGTCTCTAGTGACAGGAGAGGCACTTGGATTATTCTACGTGATATTCTGTATTAAAAGAAAAATGAAGCATTTGGTTGAATTGGCGAAATGAGAAGACATGAGGAGTTACTTCCACTCAGCATTACTTGAAGATGACGATAGTTGTACGTCATGATCCTGCACTCCCGAAGANTCTGACCACATAATGGAATAACCATTCGAAATGTACTTATTTTATTTTCTCACCTGTTAATGCTAACTTAATTTTTCTTGGAATTATTATTAATTTAATGCCAATATATAGACTGTCTTATTTGTATTTTGTCTTTTAGTTATATCTGTATTTCTATATACTCGTGCCAACTTTGTTATTGGCCTCTGTGCTATTAAGTTTGCACGCAAATAAACACGAATTTAATTGAATTATGTCTCTCTGATCATCTGTCGGCATGTTTCAAGCCAAGAATTTATCTACAGATTTTGACGAAATTTGGTACGAACTTTTTATTATTTGGAGCTGTCTAAAACTGGTACTGTACACTTCCATGAAGTACTCGTAGCCTAGTTGAAATAGTGCTGCTGTCGCACGAACTTTTGAGGTGAGAGCGAATAGCAAGGTGACATAAGCAACCACCACTTCCAGATCCTACCATTCGACTCTCAAGAGTCTTAGTTACCGACGTTGCATAACTTCCTACATAACTGATAAAATTTGATGCTTTCCAATAAGAAGTTCTACATTAAATGTAAGGTAAAAATTGATTAATTAAGAGAATTATTACAGTATAGCACGGAAAGCGTATTACTAACCAACTCGTCATGTTCACCAGAAACTAAAACAAACAGATATTCTCTACAGCATATCATTTATGGACGAGAAACATTAACAGTAGAGTGACATAAGGCAAATACATGCAGGAAGAATGTGGCACTTTTCTCTACAATGTCTCCACCTTGTCTGAAGGTAAAATTATGTAAAATATTAACTCAATGGAGCTGAATCTTTCTTGAGAAGCTAATATAGTTTGCCTAGCTTCTTATGAAATCCCCACCATTGCATAGAAACAAAAGTTTTATTCTCGCATCTGCACAGGCCTTCCATGATTTCTTTGGCTGATGGCATGAAGCGAATGATTGTGCATTAACTCTATTATCATCTACTCATATACTTTTTTTTTTTCTTCTCGCTCCCATTTCGAAGCATAGGGTTCATTTCTCAGTTTCAGTGATCAATTTTACAGACGGCAGGTCTCCTTGAGCCGGTGATCAGCTCGTCGCAAAGCTTCTACTTAAACACATGACAACACAGATACAGAGTAAACGCATACACACACCAAATAGCCATGCCTTGTGGGCGATTCGAATCCACGATCACGGCTTCCGAGCGAGAGAAGACAGTTCATGCCGTAGACCGCTCGTCTACCGTGACCGGCATTTACAACGTTGGTACGTGCGAAATATAAAAGTACAAAACATGATGATGATGATGATGATGATGATCTGCCGTGACGAAATAAGGAATGTGCTTGGCACTGCCCCATTTCTTCTGATACCCCGCCTACTTAATTACTTAAATGGGTTCAAAATTATATTTCTCAAAGTCACAGCCGAAAACACGAGATCAGTTGAGCACCTCCCGGTCATTATACGGGACCAATAGAGGCTTTACTTCTGATTCTTACACAGCACATACACTGCACTGCACTGCACTGCACTCACTCACTCGCTCACGGAGCTGAGCCCTTCTTGAGAAGTCCCCAATTGTGCAGCTGCTCAAGAATTTCCCAGTCAATTTTATGTAACCCGAAGGCTCATCGCCGTTTTCACAAGAGCCCTCCACTGTTCCTTATCGTGAGCCAGATCAATCCAATCCACACCATCCTATCCTATCTCTCTATGATCCATGTCATATAGAGCGATAACGTTACACGCCAACAATCTACGAACACAAGAAGAAGTTGCACATTCAAGACTGACCCTGCAAATTAAATCGTAATGTTAGTGGCTGGCTTAGACGTAAAATTAATTTCTTGTATTCTGCGGCTATGCCGGCCACAGTGACGGCGTGGTCTGAGGCATGAAATGTCTTCGCTCCCTCGGACCCTGGGATCGTAGGTTCGAAACTCACTTGAGGCATGGATATCTCTGTGTGTGTTTATTCTGTGTTTGTGTTGTGCCGTGTGCAGGCAGCGGCCTTGCGACTGGTTGATCCCCCGTCAACGGAGTTCTACCGACGGTATAATAGATCAAGAAACTGAAAAATCTGCCAAGCTCCAACAAAGGGCGTCTAGAGCCATGAATTAATATGTAGAGAGGTAGAGAGATAGACACGTAGATTGATAGATAAATAGATAAAGTAAAAAAAAAAAGAAGTAAAGGTATCCCTGAACAGGCCGTGGAGGCCCATAGGGTTGTAAGATGTTGAGGTTCCCACATTTTCTAGAAAATCGGTTCATAGATGGCGGCAAGGCTGTCACGCCTACGCGCCGGCCGTCCTTTACTCCCAAGAACATTCAAAGAATATTCCTGGTACTCGTTTCTGTTAGAGGTTGAGTCGACCCCATGGCCATAGTGCGGCCGGAAGGATTAGGTGAACTGAAAAAATCCATTGACCTTATCGGGACTTGAACCAGCGACCTTCCGGCTTGTAGCATAGTGCCTCAACCAACTACGCTACCGCGTGCCCCCC
>NW_019718619.1:2433692-2442885 GCF_002891405.2 Cryptotermes secundus | reverse complement strand
GATAGATAGATAGATAGATAGATAGATAGATAGATAGATAGATAGATAGATAGATAGATAGATAGATAGATAGGTAGATAAATAGCTAGATTCTGTAGCTTTAAGCTTGATCCTACATTTAAAAATGAAATGGGTATGTCTTATCTTCCACAGGTTGGGGAGAAGCTGTTCCTCCTTGGTCTGGAATAATTTCAAACTATCGCCTGGAGGCAACCTTCAGTGTAAGTAGTATTTCTCATTTTCCGTCAGAAGGTTATTTGTATTCGTAGTTTAATTTCTTAGGTTTTTGTTAAGAAGGCAACGATTTCACAGTTAACTGTAAATTCGAATACAAAGTTGTAGCGTTGTTGCGTGCGAAATATATGAGTACAAAAAAGATGATGGTGATGATGACGGTGATCTGTCGTGTCCAAATAAGGAATGTGCTCAGCACTGCCCCTTTCTCTTCGGACACCCCGCCTCCTTAATTAGAGTTCTCAAAGCCACAGCCGAAAACGGGAGATCAGTTGGGCGAGTTCTGTGTGTCAGACGAGAAGAGAAGCTTCAGTAGTTCATATGCAGTACAGATTTACTGCATTAAAATGAAATTGCTTTTGCTGTTAATTGCTGCTACTTGCCCTTTGAAGGCTGTTGGATTTCTGAGAGTCAATTTTATGGAACTGAAACAAATTTTCAGATGACAGAATCAAACGATGTAAATTGTCCTAAATAATAATTGTAAACAAAATAGGTATTAGGGAGACTTGTTCCATGAAAACTGATGCTGCCCATGGTTTGAAGTTAGGGCTAAGGATGGTGGATACATTTCAGAAACGTCAAGGTTTCAATAAACTTAAACGACAGACGAAGTCAAATACAACACCATTAGATAAGGTGGATTTTAGGAAGACTGGTTTTGAGAATTGAAGATGGATAAAGGGTATCAGGATTTGATGGAAAACGCAGTAACTAGGATTTGATGGAAAAAGCAGTGACTGTAATCAGGATTTGATGGAAAACGCAGTGACTGTAATAAAGCACGAATTGTAATCAATTACAGGAACAGTCCGTCTAGAACGTGGGGCGATAATTATGCTCAAAGCAAATATTAAATTATTAAATCGTAAATCACTAAACTTATCGAAATCAGGATAATAAAATTGAAATTTCAAAACCATATATAATGATTATTGTCATTAATATTATGACGACGATAAATTAAAAGTAATTTCTTTTTAAATATACAGAACTTCTCCTTGTATCTACTCTGCAAAATTTGTAAATGAAGGAGATTTGAGGCCCTCAGAACGGTTGTTATAAAAGTTCTCTCTCCTGTTAAAGTCGATCGACGTTTCGGAGGAACATATTACATCTATCTTCAGAGTCTAATAATAAGCCAAGCAAGAAATTAGCGTGAAGCATGCAGAAGGTAGAGGTCTGTTTATTCTTGGAGCTGAAGGTGGAGGCTACTTGTTCCTCTGAAACGTTGCCTGACTTTCAAAGGACAACACATCGTATCCCAGAAAGTAGACGTCTCCATATACATCGTACAATGCTTATTTTTATAACACTGAAGTCTTCTTAGGAGCAGAGTAGAAGATTAAATGGAAATTGGGTAAGATATATTGAGATTTCGAAAGATGATAATTTATACTGATTAGAGCCTATAGGGAAATCGTGATGGCGCTTATTCGGCAGTCTACAAGTACTTTTGCGTTCATCACACATAAGTTTACTCATCTCAGTCCATCTTTATTCTCGCATTTTCCTGATGGTGGAACAAGCCAAGGTCCATAGGATTGCAGATACATTCTCGTACCTTACACTTTTCCCTCTCTCTTCCTCTCCCTGTTTCTGACTAAGTGGACTTGCTTGTTCCTCAGACAAAGAAGAATGATGATTTCGCGACACGATGCAGGCTTTAGTGAGGCAGGCTGCAGTGAACACTCACATATTCGCTCTTGCTTCAGACTCCTGCAGGTCCCCTGGTGCCACGTCACAGAAACCCTCTCCTTACACCGCGGTGTACGAGTTGCCCACTCTGAAACTGACTCGCTCTTCCTTACTTCGTCCAAATATTGATAACTCTGAAACATATGAGCGCAAAATTTACGGTGAATGAGTAGTGTTTTGGGACTCAGATTCAAATGATCATGTATTCAAATCTGGGCTACGTAATGAATACTTGTGTGTACCGGGTGACACAGAATGTGACCTTAATATAGTGGTTAAAACTAGCAGCTCTATGAATTTAATTGAAACTCATTAAGGTTGTGTAGAACATGCCTAAATATATGCGTACGATAAATATTTATTCTCTTCCATTCTTAATATTTAGAAACAGGAATTTTTGCAACCACAATGCAAGCTATTTGGAAATGTCGAATGACGCTGTAGGTGGATTTATCAGAACTACAAAATTGCCATCATATTTTTCAAATTTAAATAGTTTTGATTACCACTTCTGGAACAAGTTTGAATAGATGCCGTATGAGAACCAATGAGACCTATTGCTATAACAAAGAAGTGAACATATGCTCTCTTTCTCATCATAAGATAACAAAGATGAGCCTTATGCTCCTATTTAACTGTATATTTATTGATCTGCATATATATTTATTTACCTGTGTCTCTCTTTGTTTTCTATTTATTTACTAGTTCGAATAACGATAACTCGTTTTCTAGTGCAGCGCAGCCATTAGACTATAATCAAGTTGGATTTACGAGCTTCATAATGTACTAACTGAAAAACTGTAATGTACGGAACATTGCAATAATTACGTAACATTTCGGCAGCGTTCCGAAACTGCGTGCGCGAGTCTGTGAACTCACGCGGTTCATGACGTAAGAGCAGACAATTATCAGAAGCATTTAACAACAATAATTCTTTTTTCCTTGGCACTACAGCCCCAGTGGGCCTAGGCCTACCTCCATGAACTTCTCCGTTCACTTTGGTTTTTCTAGATCTTACACATACGGTAGGACTCCTTTCTTGCAATACCGTTCCATATTTGAAACCTTCGTTTTATACATTATATAACAAACAACAAACTTTGTGGCTTTAGTCCGCAACCGAACTATACCAACCTAGCCACCGCCGCTTATCGGTGAAGTTAGTGTCAACTTTAGCAGATAGAGGATTTCACGTGGTCAGTGCAACGGATCCCCACGACCGTAAATCTCGGTTTTCTAGACCGGTGCCGGTATTTCGTTGAAATACACGTAGCTCCTCAATTATCCTCACGAGACTGAGTGGACCCCGTTCCAGACCACTACTTATCAGAAAATCTAGTATCACCCGGGAATCGAACCCGGGACCTCTGGATCTGTAACCAGGAACTCTGACCACTAGACCACAGAGGAAGCCAATGATAATAAAAATAATAATAAACTAATGTGAGGTAGGCTTTCATTAGCGCATTCAGTCTCTGAGACTACCTTCCCATCGTTTTCTTGGTCGTCTAATATTTCTCAGTCCTTATGCTTAGAAATTGACTTTTTGGGACGTTCTTGAAGGGCTCAAACATAAGATGCGATTATGCCACTGGCATTTGTAGTGTTGGATTATTTCTTCTGAAGAGTACATTCTACTTTAAAATGTGCTGCTTGTGTGGCACATAGACATATAATTTACCACGCGTGCTACAGGTGCCATCCCTTTATCAGGCTACCTTAAAGATCTGGCGAAGGGGCTACATTGAGACGTTCCTAACGTCTGAATCCAAGGGATCCTTCCTCTCTCCTGCATCCAGATGTTCTTCCCAGTAACCCTGTCTCAAGCATCACAATCTGTGTCCCCGTTCGGGATGAGAGAACAAGTTGCTCTTCTGTACCCTTATTTCTCTGCTTGCTATGAAGACATGTGGGGGAGTGGAGGTATAGCTGCACCAGTCTTAACCTCGGCACTATATGGATGTGACTTGTCAGCTTCAGGCTCCTGCCGCATTATCCCCGGGTTCATATGGAATGGGAGACTGGTTGGGCCTCAGAACCGATCTTGACGCATATTTACATATTTTTAGCATAAGATAAATTTAAGATTTTCATAACTTTCTGTGAAAATTTTAATAAACTCAAGATATGTGAAACAAATTCAATGATAATCGTTTATCAGGCTATTTTATTCAAAATACAAACAAGGTTATACTTCGAATTAGAACATTCAACAAATTACCGGTACTTTGCTTACAGTTCTCAGGGATGGACTTAATGCGTTTAGAATGTTGTTGGTCTGAATCTGCTAAAAAAATTGGCAAGAAAAGAGAAGAAAATTTATCTCGCTGAGAAAAATTTTGTTTTTTGGTCTGTAACTCCGTACAGTCCAACGAAATTCGAATGGTTATATGGCGTTGTATTCCCGAAGATAGAGATAATCATAATCACCGCCGTGAAAACCTCAAATCATACAATTCTTGGCGAGGAAAGCAAATTACTTTGAAGCATTGTTACAAAACGGTTAGCTAAACAAGCCCCCGAGCGTTACGCTCTGAACGAGAATAGACGTCCGTTGGTGGACAACGGGTTTGGTTACCGCGTTATTACAACGCAGACATGAATAGTAATAATGGAACCCTAGAGGCGGTTATCTCCGTTACGTTACCAAGCAACGACTAAGCAAACAGACGTCGTTAGGGAGTTCAATGTGTGAACAATTATATTCAAGTGTAATTTTAAAGAAGTACCAATAAATCCAGTCATCAAATATAGAACCCACAATTATTCGTCACGCTAATCCATAATACGTGATATTATTAAAATTGCTATATGGGATGGAGCTACAATAAGCGTGAAGAAGATTATGTTTTCTGAAAGGATTATATATCTGTTTGAATATTCCGCCACACATTTTTGGAAGTAATTTCAGTGTTACAATAATTATTTATAGGTCCTCGTTTCAACATTTTCAACTACACTTAATGTCACTTAATCATTTTCATAACTCTAGATATAAACTTATTAATTAATGTCAGTTCAAGTTCAAAGCTGAGACACATAACTCAGTGTAGGGCGTCCTCCAGGGATGTATGGCTATGAAGCACAACTAAGACAGCATTTTTATGCATTAAAGGGTATAAGAGCAGACATCTCTCCCTGTCTCTTGATGGCGAAAACAATCCCGCATCTCAGATGCGCATTGCTTCAGTGTCGTACAATTAATGTAAGTCATTAACTGAAGAACTTTTAGTTGTCGGGTGAATAAGATCTCGTGTATAATGAAACACACAGGAATGGCAAACAGGGGACTGCAGTCAGCCATTTAGTTAGATGTTTCGCATGTTGAGAGTGAGGCTTTCAGCTACACGATACTTCTATCCCTTTCTCTACTAGTCATATGCGTAATACTTATAAAACCTTACATGTAGCTGTCTCGGTGACTACCAACTACCATTTCCTCATTTTAGTACAACCAGGTTGCAATAAAATAGAGATCTACTTTTATTATTCAGTGCGAATTCAGGCACTTGGAATCAAAATAAATTAAAGGAGGATAGAGCTGCCTGGAATTTGACTAATTATTCGAAATTATATTTATGAAATTAAAAAATAATCAATATCAGAAAAGGCTGTAGTTCTAATCAAGGAGAGTATGAAATTAATTGCTATTATTAATTCGACTAGTTATCCGATCAATTAACTTACTAATACTTCCGAGTAAGTAATTAACTTCTGTTGCAAGAATGTAGCAACTCATATGTACACACGTATTTAGATTTTTTTGTTATTCTGTTTCTTTCTTTCTTCTTTTGCCTTTTATTCTCCTTATACGAGTATTACATTATGTAAAGGGTAGTGTAAGGGAGAGAATATTTCAAGAGATTATTAAATTAAAGGGTGTACACTTCACAGGCTAGTTTCGAAGAATAAAATATACATGACATGAAAATATTCTTGCTGAAAAATTTATTGCCGTAAATAGAAATTAATCTTCTTCCACGTGGGTCGTCTTTAAGCCCATATATTTTACGCATTCGTTCAGAGAAGATAAAAAAAATCTACGATATTATACATAATCTAAAGATTTAAATTCTCAGAGTGGTGGTTACGAAGAATACTATCTTCTGGCATATAATGTCTTGTAGTCCGTTGAAAGTCAACCGATTTTTCAGGGGAACATATCGCTTCCATCCTTAGGTTCGAAAAATAAAAAGAGAGAGGGAAATCAAAGCGAAGGCAGACTCGTCACCTGCTTTCGCGTTAGTTTCTTCCTCTGCTATTTCTTCAACCATGAAGATGGAGGCGACATTTTACCCTGGAACGTCGGTTGACTTTCAACGGACTACAGCGCGTTATGTCCCATATCTTTATGTAAGATTTAAATATAATTAAATATGTATTTATATACGTGTAATTGTGTATATTCAGGTGAGAGTGAGCCTGATTTTATTGTCAGCCTAGAAAGAAAAATACTTCGGTAATATTCGCTTGTTGCTTTCAGAATTACTTTTTTTTTCCTGTGATCGGCTTTTGAAAGACTGTTCTTGATTTATGCAAGTTAGGAAATTCTAGAACCTCGAAAACAGCTCCACTTGGGGCACGTTTCAAGCGTTTGGGACAAACTAGAATCATGCTCTTGAAGGGATAAGAACCGGGAACCGCGTGCTACTGTTACGTTCAGGGTCTTCCCGATTCCTCTCGAAACTAAAAACTAAAGCATGGAAAACTGTAAGTCGAATTTCATTTGTTATTTCATTCGACTATGGAACTTAAGGAAGAAGATAAATTGCTATTATGTGAAAACAATCTGTTACATTAGTGTCTGTTCACTAAAGGAAGGACATATCGAGATATCTGTGGGAAAAAAACTAACGAGGAATTTAGTAGCTTGTGTACTATTTGCTTAATATTTTAATATAATCAGATGTAATAGCACGTGATTAATGTAATAAAAAGCATCACAAAGAACTAGATTAGGAAATGTGCATTGGATAGAACGAGAAGAGAAATAGATTTAGATGAAACAGGATAGCTCAGTTGGTGGGGGGAATGACCCGAGTTTGATTCCATGCAGCAACAAGAAATTCTTGTCTGCTCCAAACTGACTGTGGGGCCCACCCAGCCTCCAGTGTAGTGACTACAGAGGGATTTTTCTCAGAGGATAAAACGGCCGGCACGTGAATCTGACCACTCACCTCTGCCTAGTGCCGATTAATACTGGTGGAGCTATGCTTCCAATCTCCCATATGTCTCATGCTGTGATGCCCAAGCATAGGAACAGCTTCACTTTTACCTTTAGCACTTCACATATTTGCACCACTCCGTGAGTGTACTTGATGCGCTTTCCTACACTGCATAGTTTGCAAGTTCAGCCGATATGTCATAGTCACATCTCTCCATCTACTCCTGTACCTCCTTTCGTTTCGAAGTATTTCTTCTCTAGTAAATCCTCCATTTTCTTTCCTACTAACCACAAATATTTCTATTTTCCATTGTCTTCTACTAGTCTTCACGTTATACCATTCAAATTAGGAAGTGGTACACATACACATCTCCCCCGATTAAGAAGGATAATTTAAGTTTTACAATGTTCGAAAAGAAAATTCGTCCTGCATGGTTCGCTTTATCCACTATCGCCACTGTAGCAACAACTTAATCCATTCGCATATTAAGTCAGCAGTAACAAAATTCAACACACGTTTTATTAACACCCGCAAAAGCAAGAGAAAACGTGACGAGTGTCAACAGTAACTGCTTATTAAGATTTTAATCGATCACATGATTAGAATAATAAATATTAGAATCCAATTGTAGTGTTTCTCATTAACTAAAATATAAATGTGTACGATTCTTTAACGAGTGCGTACTCACATGTATCGAGCGAAGGCACGCGTCTGTCTGCTTGTGTTTAGGTCATTTAAATTTTGTCATATTTTGCATAACAACGAAAGATTCTTGTGTAGAATTTTCATTATGGACAACAAACATTCTAGAGGATTGGCGGTAAACTAGTGGAATAATTATCGAAGTGTTAATATGAAAAGTTAATGGCAATGTGCCGGTCACGGTAGTTGAGCGGTCTAAGGCATGTACTGTCTTCGTTTGCTCGGAAGCCGGGACAGTAGTTTCGAATCCCACAGAAGGCATGAATGTTTGGTAAGTGTATGTGTTTATTCTGTGTTTGTGTTGTCCTGTGTTTAGGTAGAACCATTGCGATGAGCTGATCACTCGCCCAAGGATTCCTGCCGTGTGTAAAATGATCATTAAACTGAAAAATCACAGGTCAGAGCTCAAAGGGGCTGTAGAGCCAGTAAAAAAGAAAGATGAAGTTTCCCTCTGCAGAATCAGGTAAGCACCAGGCCATGAAGACGTATGGGAGAGTGGAAGTATAGCTCCACCATTCTTGACCTCGGCCCTAGATGGAGAGGAGTGGTAGGCTCCAAGCCCCAGCGACTTTCCCAAAAAGGGAAAGCCTCCGAAACCTACCGACTACGAGACTGGATAAGCCCCAGAGCAGGTGCGGGCGGTTTGATTGGGAGAAAAAACCTCTTGCTCCAGGCGGAAACTAAAACCCGGCCGTTCTGGCTGTAGCCCGAATCAGTTATCCTGGATCGTTAAAGAGCAACATAACTTTCATATGCAGGGGCCTATGTGACCTCCCCGTCTGCTATCTGAAAGATTAAAAGAAAGAAGAATATAAATTTATTTGTTGGCTCATGTTGATGTGGCATTCGGTCTTTCTCCTTAAGGGAAGAGTAAGTCTATAGATTGAAGGTACTCGAGAACAGGATACTGAAAGAAACAGTTCGACCTAAGTTAGAGGAAACGATAGGATGTTAGAAAAAACTCAAAAGTTAGGAGCTCTACATGTGCTCTCAAAATACTCGGGTAATCAAACCAGGGATCCTGACATTAGCGGGTCATGTAGCGCTCACGCGTGGTTTTGAAATACATAAGATTACTTTTAATCTGAAGAGAATATATATTTCTGAGACCTAGGGGTAATTAGGAGGATAAAATGAAAGTTAGCCGGTCACGGTAGCCGAGCGGTCTAGGGCATGTACTGTCTTCGCTCGCTTGGAAACCGGAATCATAGGTTTGAATCCCACTCAGGGCATGGATGTTATTTTGTGTGTGTGCGTTTTTCTGTGTTTGTGTACAGGTAGAGGCCTTTCGACAAGCTGATCACCGGCCCAAGGAGTCCTACCGAATGTATAAGATCTAGAAAAACCGAAGTGAACAGAGAAGTTCATGGAGGTAGGCCTAGGCCCACTGGGAT
>NW_019718619.1:2351153-2433631 GCF_002891405.2 Cryptotermes secundus | reverse complement strand
ATGGAAATTGATCTTAAAGAATTAAATTAAACTGGTTCAGGATTTCAGCGCCGAAGTGTTTTGAGCACGATAATTAGATTTATCTGCCACAAATTCGATGAAATAAATGGGCAACTATCAAGGACTTTCCTCCATATACTTATTTAGAAGAAAGGAAGATATATTTATTGTGTACATGTAGATAAAGGTCATAGTTTCATCAGCCATGTGATTTTGGAATGAGCCTCCTTACTCACAAAGCTACATCCTTAGCTCTACGAGGCGAAGATACCGAGAAAGAATACTCAGATTTAACAGTTCTTGCTTCTATTTCGGAAGTGCCCAGTTCGATTTCGGGCCGAAACAGGTGCTCTCTTGAATGAGGGGAAGGGGGTTTCATCCTTTTCTTCATATCTCCAGACAAATTTTGGGACAGCATCTCTCATTAACTTACTATTACTTCATCCCACATCCTCTACAAGACTCATTAACTAATAGTCCTACCGTTCGGTCTATATAATCTGTGTTACTTACAGCGTCGTGAAATAAACAATAAATACAAATAAAATGTACACAAAATAAATAAATACTGGTTTCTATTTGTTAGCATTTCGCATTCGATAGCAAAATGACAATTCATATGTGGCCAGTTCATTCAAGGAACGAATCAGTAAGAAGTGAACTGGTCCTACGCAGTGCCACTCGGCGAAAAGCCTACGTTACAAATTTATTTACGTAACCTTCGCATCAAGTCCAAGTAAAATATTTTGAAAACTTTAATCTAACCATACGTTATTATCAAAGGTTATTACATTAAAATGGGGCATTTGGTAGCGTAGTTGGTTGAGGCACTATGCTACAAGCCGGGAGGTCGCGAATTCGAATCCCGATGAGATCTTTGGATTTTGAAATTTACCTAATCCTTCCAACCGCACTATGGACCTGGGGTCGACTCAGCCTCTAACTGAAATGAGTACCAGGAATGTTCCTCGGTGATAAAGGGAGGCCGGCGCGTAAAGCTGACAAACACCGCCATCTGTGAGCCGATTGTATAGAAAATATGGGAGCCTAGAAATCTCATTACCACATGGGCCTTCACGGCCTTCAAAATAAAGCAAATAGTAACATTATACTCAGCTAATAATAGGTAATATGAACCGAGAAATTGGAAAAGTTGTTAATTTGTGCAGTATTGTGAATATATTGTAACGGGTTGCTAAGCAACGACTCGATAAACTCCTCGCGATACACGCACTCAGTAACAAGACGAATGTTATAGCGCGTTCCTAAGAAGCAGTCAGCGAGCCAAGAAATCCAATCANTGTTTTATCTTCTTCCTTTCCTTTTACCCATTTGACAAGTTTGCCACGTCACCGCTGCCTTATCGCGATCGAGGGAGCTCTCTCCACAATGTGCGGGGGTTCACCTCCTACCAACGGTGCTTATAACACGAGTCATCCTTACAGTTTAGCGGACATGCAGATATGAACATCCATCCTCATTATCAACAGGACTGACAGATATGCTCATCCTACTTGTTACATCCCCAAACACCAATACCATGCCCTTCCAGAGTCGTGTCGGCTGGAACAAGGAACAGAGTGAATTTCGATGGCTTTTCACAGGCATCGCAACGCAGATCATTGTACTGTGAAGAATTATTAAGGCTATATTCAAACGACATGGGACATGTCATTTATTATTATTAAAATGTGAAAAGTTGTAGTTTCCCCTGGGCTTAATTAATTAAGTACTATGACTTGAAGATACATGGCAACGTGGAAGTAGAACTCCATCATCCTCGACCTCGGCACTAGATGGAGGCGTGTGGTCAGACCCACGCACCGGCAGCTTTATGTCGGGGTAAAGATCCCCGTATCCATTCGGTGGGAGACTGTGTGGGTCCCAGAGCCCGTCTTGACACTGTGGACTGGAGAAAATTCACTTGGCCTACTGGGAATCGAACTCCAGCCGTCTAACCTGTAACCCATCGCTATGCCAACTAATGTATCCCGGTTTTACTGGTGGTGATGATGATTGTTATCGTTGTTGTTGTTGTTATTATAATTATTATTATTATTATTATTACTGCAACATATATATCCGTTGCTGGGGAACAGCTAGGTAAACACGTCCCGACGAAGAAAAATTTCTTGGCCAACAATAGGCCAAGGTCACTTTCATTGCCATACAACGGACCTCTAAACAACTTTCCTCTTAGTGCGTTACAATGATATGAGACGTCTATTGATAGACAATGAGCAGTCAACAAGTTTCATCAACAATAGAGGCCGTGGTTTCTATGTGGTCCGTGCGGAGGCCATATAACGAAGTTTACAGAATAACACCACCAGTTCAGCAGTTCAGTAGTTGAGTTGAGACGACAGTTCAAGGCAATTGAGAGACTAGTGCGGAGTGCATTGTAGTTGTGACTTCTACACGGTTCAAGAGAAGATTATAAGAGTAGCGAAGATGAACTGACAGACAGAATCAAGTAGCAGAGTTCCGGAAACTACAAACGAAGTTTAGACCTGTTTCAGAAATAATTTGGAGTATTATAATTCTTTGTAGTTACGACTGATGATTATCCAATAAATCGATTTCCAATCCAAACCCGCGTCTTAGTCACTAACACACATGACATTATTATTATTATTATTATTATTATTATTGTTTGAATCAAATTTTGAATATTATAATTTACTAAACATATGGCTACGCGGCCAGACAAGGTATGCATACAGAATCTTTGTACGGAAACAACTTGGAAAAGACCAATATAAGGACCCATTAAGGAGCTAGTGGTTATCATTTTCGATGCTTGTTATGACGACAAATTGCGAGAATAAGAGGCGAATAGATTTACCTCAGAATCGTTTCCAAAAGCGGCCCTCTGTATTGGCATTGCTGAACTTCTGGAGTCTGCCACCGCAGCGTTAGTCACACCTTGTTGCTTTCGGGTGAAGCCCAGAGGCCTTCCTTATTAGCTTCATATGAAATATAATTTAGCCAAAGGACACAAGTGCTATGGGGCATGATTAGATGCGAGAGAAACTATTGGAGTGTATGGATATTGCTAGATTCATCTGTCTTAGAGTAGGAATTATTGAGGGGATCATCTTGAGACGGAACTCAAAATTCGGATTTCGTTACTAGTTGAACGGCTATGAGCTTCTGAAAGAGGGCACTGTTTCGTTGTGTTACTAAGTTATTCAGAAGGGCCTATGCTCCTTTTGTGTTTTATAATTGTAGGGTATGGGCAATACTGCCCATAAGAAATAATTTTATACGAACCTCATTTATAAATATATTGGATATTACTCACCACTACAGAGAATTCAGTTTCACTGAAACAGGTGAAGGATAATTGCATAGTTTGTGCCCAGGATTATTTTGGAAAATATTCACCATGCAATTTGAGGTATACATAACAAATATTACATTACACAAACACCTTCATTATTCTTATACATTTTTATGTAAAAAATACTAATCTCTCGTAAGGTACTCAGTTCTTTCTTTCTGAAATATTTGGGTTCGACAGACAATTCAATTTTTCCTGGGGGATATAAATACGGGGACTTGGCCCTCCAGATTCAGGGAGTCTCGAATCTGAGACAGTAAAATATGGTCATATGCACCTCGGGTCTCGGATCTGAGAATGTCTGAGCTGACGAGGACCAACAGGAATTGTAAACGGCATACCTATCCTCTCGTTAGAGAGGATGTTACTCAAGGGCTATAACCGCAAATGTTCAGTTGGAAAATACAATTGTTGGTCGTGAGTCTCAAGGGGCTTGTCACCAAGACGAACTGAATGATGGTAAACGGCCAGTGGTAAATTAATTCTGACTCTGAAAACTCTTTTGATTTAAAAAAAATTCTTCACACAAAAATGAGTTTCTATCATTGTAAATTAAAGTGATACTCAATTTATAGCCCCTATCCCGTCAGTATTTGAATATGGTGTTTCAGCATGCCTCTGTATACATGATCTGATTTCGTTGTTACCAGTAAAAAATCTAAGTCTAATCATTTAACGCTGAGTTGCAACAATAAATATGAGAATTATATTGGAAGTTGTCAAACACTTTGTTTTTTCAAGCTTCTTTCTAATTATCCAACTCCATGGAGCTGAGTTCTTTGAGAAGAATGCCAGTCTTTCACTTCTCAAGAATTTCCCAACGTTTTAAGGAAACCGAATGTTCATTACCGTGTACAATTTCCCTCCACTGGTCCCTATCCTGAGCCAGAATGATCCAGTCCATAGCACCACACTCAATTTATGTCCATTTCCCTCAGCTTAGGTTCCATAGCCGAAGAGTCCTTCCAAGTACTAGACACTGCGTAAAATTTTATAACAGAACTTTTTTTTTTTACTGTGAGCTCTTAGTCCTACGCTCAATCCACAAGATGGAGGACCATCCCTTGTCGGCTGTCCGTAACTGCTTTTTCAATATATTCGCAGCTACCCTCCATATCTGACGACCGCCCTCAACCAGAGGAAGCGCCATGCTGTGGTGACAAGTGATAAATTTAACAATGCAAACATTCGATCACTCTGTCGAGGTGAGCTACTCTGACATGCCCGTCTAGTAGGAATTATCACTTAACCTGATGATGGAAATTGGTTCAGTTTCCGAAATATCATGTTTTAAGAAACTCAAGATAATGGCCAATATCCAAAATGATAATCAAGTAAATGGTTCGCTATATTTCGTAGAAATTTTAATGAAGAATTTTTATATTTTGTTTAAGACATATTTAGGAAATTATCACTAGAAACACAGTTTGCTTTGCAGAGCAGGCATAACCTGTGGCTTCAAGATGTATAACAAGACGCAAAATTCACTGTGTAATATTATCCATACATTGTTGACTTAGATATGAACCAGATGCTACATGTAGGATTTGTCAACATATATTTTCCTTCTCTTTTTCTTTCCCATGTTCTTTCTTCCTTCTGCCTTTTCCTGTCTTTCATAATTGAAATATGATTTCAGGTGTGTTCCAAATATTGTCATCTAAATTGTCCATTACGTCCTCCAGTCTTGCGTTCCTCTTTTTCAGTTCAGGGCGAGAACCTGCAACAGATTCAAATCATAAGCAAGCCTATCGAGAGGGTACTTGATGCTAAGAATGGTTTCTACTATATCAGCGAGGTGAAATTCGTTTCTTCCATAACTCTCGAGACCTCTCGTTTCTTCACGTACAAAGCGAGAGGTAAGATAAACTTTCCTCCAACCTACACTATGAGACAATATTAATCTGTTGTCAAGTAAGAACACGCAAGCTACGTAAAAGGGTGAGAGGGGTTGAGAAAAGACACACTCCCGCCTCTTTCTCTTAGTCTTGTTACCGTCTTGAAATGGAGACATTGACAGACCGAACAGACAGACTTACTTGCCTAGTATCTTAGGCAGCACACATAACAGCCACACAGTATTATAAAGACGTCAGCAGCACAGTAATGGAAATGAGGTTCTTCCACTTGCACTCTAAAGGATTGCCTGTGTTTTATATGCGTGATACTGGGAGATATGTTTGAGAAGCCCGCTATTCCGAGACCTGAGCAAGACGAAAGAAACTTTGTAACAAAGTGAAGATTGGTCCGCTTTTGAACCATGACTTGAAATATATTGAGACAGGGTTTTATCTCAGCAAGTGGTTTGTTTTCAGTAGCAAAATTGTGGTATAAATTATTGCATCTCCCTGAAGTTTCTGTCTAGATTTGGAACGTTGGTCTAAAACTGACTCAAATATGATACAAATATATTTTTTATTTCTTACAATTAAATATCAAACAGTTCAGAAAATTACAACAGGTATATATGAGTGGGTCATTGTGGAGTGGCAAAATAGAGGAAAAATTTCATGAAAAATAACAGTCTTTAACATATCACGTTATGGACTAAGGGCTGGAGGCTTAGGTTCGGTTCCCTGAAGGGGTAAGACTTTTCTCTTCTGCGTAGAGTCCAGAGCAGATCTGGGGTCCATGTAGTCTCGTATCCGTTGGCACCTAATGCAATTTCCTGGGGGTAAAACGGCCAGGGCGTGAATTTATCTACTCACCTCCATCTCGAGCCAAAATCAAACTATATCCCTACTTCCACAAATATCTGCATAACATAGAGACAACGTTTATTTTTATGTTTCACGCTTTACATTATAAACAAAGAACCCATTAAAAGAAAATAATGTATGTGAATACAATGAAATTTTCTTCGGTAATCATCCGTGTCAATATGAAGTGAACATTCTTCCTTTCTCTGTTTACATCATCAAAGACTGAGACAGGGAACGGAAGCAACATCCGAAACATTTATATCCTCTGCATTTTAACATGGCTGATTATTCAAAATAATGTCTTTGCAATCAACCGCCGGCAAAGCTTGAAATGTTATAGGCATACCCAGTTAATGTAACGATCCTGGAGAAGGAATGCGTTCAAATGATGTTGTTTTCAGATTTTTTACGGTTATTTTACGTCGCTCTCAGTTTGTACATAATCGTAGTGTCGAATGATAGGATGATTACTGATTACTGAATAAAGATTCCAAGATTATAAAAAAGAAAAACATACAAATCAGAATATACAAAATTATAATTTTCTCCGTGGCCCTATAGAGTTGTGAAACTTCGTCTCTCACATTAAGGTGCTAATATAGACTTACAGTGGTCAAGAACAGAGTGGTAAGGACAATTTTTGTACCAAAGAGGGATGAAGTAACAGGAGGTTGGAAGAAACTGCATAATGAAGAGCTTCATAACTTGTACTCTTCTTCAAATATAAGTAGAATGATCTCGTCAAGGATGAGGTTGGCAGGACATGTAGCATGAATGGGGAGAAGAGGAATTTTTATAGGATATTGGTGGGAAAGTCGGAAGGAAGGAGACCACTGAGAAGAACAAGACGTAAGTAGGTATAAAATATTGAAATGGATATTAGAGAAATAGAATAGGATGGTATGGACTGGATCGATCTGGCTCAGGATAAGGACAAGTGGAGGGCTCTTGTGAACACGGTAATGAACCTTCTGGTTCCAAAAAAATGCTGGGTAGTTCTTGAGTAGCTACACAATTGGCGTCTTCTCAAAAAGGGCTCGCCTGCATGAGTGAGTGAGGATTCTGAAGGAAGTTGTCGTAGCCTACGGACTCGGGAATAATATGGAAGGACTGAGGAAAACCAAAACATAAACCGGGAGGTACAACTGGTGTCCCGATAAAAATTCGAAAAGAGGGTCCCTCGAATTCAAGGCTAGAACTTTACCCTTAGACCAGCCTGCTCAGTGATATTCAACCGAATATCATAAATTAAATAACATTTTTAGTTACAGTATTGTACAGAATCATTTAAGTGTAGAGCTACTAACTCCGGTTAAGATCTATTGTAATCACTGTAGGGAAATTTTGTTTTACATGAAAAATTTGTGATATATAATTTGACAATTCACCTACCACTGCCTCATCTCCTTGTTGTTTGCACGGAAACATTCTGGTCCTTTGGAATGGAGAGCGTTATCAAGCTTGGCATAGGAAACATTTTAACTTGAGTCACTTTCTTTTTTTGTTTTAGAACTTATTGTTTCCAAACCTAAATAAGTGACGTACGATTTCTACCCTTCCTTCATCAGTATCTGACACTGTACTGCGCTTCGTGATGAGAAGATAAACTTATAATGAATTTCGACTTCAAAATATGGAGAAATATTCAATGAAAGTGTTTATAGGCCATATGAATATAAATTGCGTACAACATACTCTATATAATTTTACGTCAATGTGCTCCAGACATTTGAAATTCGGTTTTTCCACGGCGGCCAACAAAACTTCACAGAAATAAGTTCTATCAGAGAAATTAATTAAGGCTCATATTTCGGCCGCTCCATAGCTGAAGCGTTTAGGCGCTGGCCTCCCGCAGCGGCGGCCCGGGTTCGATCCCGGGTCTGGTCAAGTAGGATTTGTGGTGGACAAAGTGGCGCTGGGGCAGGTTTTCTCCGAGTACTTCGGTTTCCTCTGTCAATCTTCATTCCACCAATTGCTCCACAATCGCCCTCACTTGTCATGTGGAGGTGATACAATAGGCCAGAAGTGGCCGCAGTACAGGGGACTTAGTCCAACTCCACTAGCAATAAAAAAAGTTTCATACAAGTATTTTTTCTTCTCTTCTTTAACAATAAACTGAGATGAAGATAATTGTATTACTGTATATGGTGTTACAAAATTAATGACCGAAACTCCGAAACTGTCCTCTGAAGACTTCTTACTCTTAGTTTCGATACTACTCGTATATTGTCGAGGTAAAAGTAATTTACAGTTTTCCCCATGCTCAGATAAGCATCATGTCATTAAGTCTTACAGGGGAGTGGAGGTAGAGCTTCTAGTATTTTTAACCTTAAGTTCAAAATAAGGTGACTGGTTAGCTTCACGATCCAGCTGCCTTATCCATTGGAAATAATTCCTGTTATCTATTGGATAGGAGACTGGATGGACCCCAGCATCTCTTTAGACGTTGTGCAGATGGAAAGACCTCGTCATCTTTCACGTGAACTAAGTCTCAAACTTCGTCATTTAGTTAGTGAACTATCTTAGCTGCAAATGTTAAACGTGGCTAGATGCCAGTATAACTTGAATGTATGTATGTATGAGGGGTAGGCCTCCTCGGCCCTTGCACCGCGACCTCCAGTGGTCTATTGTGCTTTCAGTATAACTTACTTACTTATGGAGATGAGTCAGTCTTGAGGAGAAGCCAAATCTGCAGCTACTCAAGAATTTCCCAGCATTTTATGGAACCCGAAGGTTCATTGCAGGGTTGACAAGAGCTCTCCAATGATCCCTATCTTGAGCCAGACCAATCCAATCCATACAATCCCATTCTATCTCTCTAAGATCCATTTTAATATTGTCCACCCACATGCGCCTCGGCATTCCCAGTGGTCTCCTCTCTTCTGGCTTTCCCATCAGTAATCTATAGGCATCTCCCCAATTCGTGCTATATTCCCTACCCACTTCATCCTCCTTGACTTGATCATTCTGATTAAACTTGAAGAAGAGTAAAAGTCATGAAGCTCCTCATTATGCAGTTTCCTCCAATCTCCTGTCTCTTCATATCTCTTCGGTTCAAATGTTCTCAATACCATATTCTCAAATACCCTCAGTATATGTAAATCCCTTAATGTCAGAGACCAAGTTGCACACCCATACAGAACCACCGGTAAAATTATAGTTTCATATAANTTTATAATGGTGGTAGGGTGTGTTTCCTTAGATGTAAGGATCGCCTTTCTAAATATAATTTATTCAGCTCACTTTAAAGGGATTATTTGTTTGTGGGCTAGGATGGAATTGTCTTGGAGCCCTAGCTGAACATACTGGAAATCAATCCATTGAACATTTGATATTTCAGTTACATTCTGACGTGACTAATATTAGTTGCGTTTCAATCATTGTCATTAATGCCGAAGTCGATTTGAACCTGAGTATACAAGCATCATAATTATCCGAAATATTAATGTTCATCTACAAACTATAAGGAGTCAACCCTGGAGACCAAAATATGAATTGTTTTTATTGGCAACATAAGCTGTTGCAATAAAATTAACGCAAAATTCAAAGTTTGTAAGTTGTCAAGTTTTACCCTGAGGATATAAGCAGTTCCACCGAAACTTCAGTATCCACCTAAAGACTACATGTTAGGCCGCGCCATAGCTCAAGCGGTTAGCCGCTAGCTTCTCACCGCGGCGGTCCGGGTTCGATCTCGGGTCTGGTCAAGTGGGATTTGTGGTGGACAAAGTGGCGCTGGGACTGGTTTTCTCTAAGGACTTCGGTTTCCCCTGCCAATCTTTATTCCACCAAATTCTCCATCATAATAATCACCCGGGGCAGACTACAATAAGCCAATCAGTGGGCGCCGTGCCGAATGGACCCAGTTGAACTCCCCCCCCCACTAAGCGAATTTAAAAAAATAATAGACTACATTTTATTACATCCAGGAGATACAGACGTTATTCTGTAATAAAATTAATTCAACATTAAAATATTTATGTTGTGGCATATTCAAGCTTAAATATGGAAGCAGAAAAGCTAACAGAAACACATGTAAGCATCTACGAAACTACACGATATCACAACTTAGAAGACCACAGTCTGAACAGTAGTCGCCCTTGAGCAAAAGAAATTATAATAAATTAATTTCTTTTCAGTTTTAATGGACAGAAATTGAAACCGCTAACACCGGACACATTGTAGATAATTCACCAACTTGTACATTAAAAGACTTTTTCCAAAAGAAGAATTGATGACTAAATTGTTACAAAATGGTTCACGTAAGAACCGTTTTACAAATTATTTCAACGAAGGCACACAACAATAGTTAACAAGTTCATTTTCTTAGAAAAAACGGCCTTACTTTTGGAAAGATGTTGACACAAAGGCATTAACCTTGTAAAACCCAGTGTTTCGTAATGTACCACTGCCTTAACACACTCGAACTCTGCGTTCAGCCCCCAGAACACATCTACGTATTTCGTACGGTTCTCGCAACGAAGGGAGAACTTTTCCCCGAACAATATTAACAGACTGAGATTTGTAGCCTATACGTAATGGATTTTCTCTGGGTTAGTTGCTGGATTTCTTGTATATTATTTAGAACACTTCAGTATCTAAAGGACAATGTCAAATAATCACAAAATCCATTCACAAATGAATCATGGGGCAAACGTGTTCCTTATTAATCACTCAACTTGTTTCCTAAATCTGAAGCGGATTCAGGATATATTTGTGTATTTTCCTTCATTTGTCTTCTAATTGTGTCTCCGTCAGTTAGACACAGAATTAACCAGGCTGCATGCTGGAAATGCGTCTCTGAATTCATGTTAGAGAAACAAGAGGAAGCAAAGGAAACAATTTTAATGAGGACTAAAATATATATTTTTGAACAAAGTATTTTTGAATTGTGAGGTTGCATGGACACGAACGTATGCAGAGGAGAGTTGTATTTGGGCGGGGGTTCGAAATGTGGGGTGTTGCAGAGAAGTGGAGGTTTAGATTTGACTGTGAGTGATTGGAACACGGGTGTTAAGGAAGAAAAAGAAAAGAACTCTTACATGCGGTCCGGCCAACCGTCTGTCTCTAGCGGAACAAGACTTCACGGGGGAGAACTTCGGACGAAGAAAGATTATTTCTAACTCTCATAGGAAAACTCTCTGGCCGGTGTTCTTACAGGTCTTCAGTGTAAAAATGGGTTAAGAAAATTGGGAGGTTATATTCATATATTTTAACTAATCGTAATCTGACATCGCAGTTAAAACGGCTGTACCTTGTAACAAACAAGGATTCTCTTTCAGGTCTTTGACATGTGGGCTGCGCCCGTAGCAATTAAACGTATGAAAATTTTGAATTTAAAAGCACTGTTCTGTCCTGAATTTTTGTTCCATATATACGATAATAATTTTCTGCAGTTTGGAAGTGTCTTAATATGGACACAATCCTAACACTGGGTAAAGTAGAGACTGCGATATCAAACTGCATTGGTCCTAACTGTATCAATGCAATTTCAGTTTATTAAAATTGTCATTAATTGAATTTAGTATACTGAAACGTTAATACAAATATATTTTCCTTTGGATTCCATTGTTTATCTGATGCCATTTGATATGGCACATCGGAATATCTTTAATAAAATATTCAATTCAAATTACAAGCATGTGAAGTCATTTTATCTTTTTCAGGGATGTGTAATTGAGCACAAGAAATAATCAATTTAAGGACTAAAGAAATATAACGCGATTAAACTGTAAAATAAATTAGAATAAGTCCCTGATATGTGCAAACAAATAATTTATATTAAATTATAATAAGAATATTAATATGTCGATATGAGTGTTTTCCAAGTGATCCCATCTTGTCATAACCAAACGATCTTATGAATTCAGGAACAAATTTTGCTCATATATGGTGGTTCATATAGTTACATGACATATATTTGTAAGTTAACATTACATAGGGTACACAAAACACATGTTATCCGTACATGTTACATATTGGATTGGTTTGCGTCTTACAACAAAGAGCGAATATTTCCCTAAACGTACCATACTGATATGTGAAAGCAATTCTGGTTTGTTTTCTTAGAAGTTAGAACCGAATTTTAAATTATGATTTAAATAACTTCGACATACACGTATAAAGGATTAAAATGAGACACACTATATTTCAAATTTTGAGAATTGACGGACTTGTCAAAATTTACTTGTACCTCTCTCCACAAAACCCTCTGCAGGAAAAGATGAAAGATAGTTTTCTTTTTGAATTATCATCAGACATACGATCTCAGATTTGCAACATTTGCCGTAATCTATCGCGTTTACTACATAGCAAAAGTCGGCAGGGAAGCAACACGACATTGTCGCCTTCTGTTTGGATTAAGGCGAAATGAGTTCACTTTTTCACTTCTCAGTCAGAATTAAATTAATTGCCGCATGTACGTACTTATGTACATGCGGGTCTCGTGAATAATGCCTTCTTCTGGGATATGACGCCGTGTAGATCTTTTGTAAATCGGTTTCGGTGGAACTTGTTGCAGACTGCTAGCCACCTGCTCATGCTGCTTCCTCATTCGCCGATTTTTCTATTCTGAAGATGGAGGCGACACGTTCCTCCGAAACGTCTGTTCACACAAGATCTACACGGCCCCATATCACAAAAATATGGCATTCTCCATAGTCACCGCTGTGAAAACTTCAAATTCTACATGAAGAATTAATATTCATATTTTATTTCACTTCATTTTCTCATGAATATCATACTAATGTCTAATGCCTTAGTGTCTGCTTAAGGGATGTTCATATACTGATATGTGTAGAACTAAAGGTTGAAATGGCAACATTGCAGAATCTATTCATCGTATATTTCAATCCTGCTTATTATTGTAATGTAAATGTGACATTATAGGCCTACCAAAACAACAAAAAACTCTGTGGTTTTAGTCTGCAAGCGAACTATACCGACTGAGGGACCGCCGCTTGTCGGCGAAGTTAGAGGCCTACCAAAGAAAATAATTGCAACGATCATGGTCTGCCTAAAGGGAAAACTATTTTATTTTTATTAAAATCTAAATAACAAAGAAATAACATATTTCAGCGTGAGGGAAATATTTAAAAAAAGTAGTTCTTGGAATAACTAATTTCCTACTCTGTTTCGACACGACGCGGATCAAATATAAAACAAAAATTTTAGGTGGAATACACAGACAGACATGCAAACAGCAAAGTGACCTCATAAACTTCCTTTACTTTTTCAAAGTAAGGAAAATATGCTAAAAATCTTGCATCATTCTTAAGAGAAGAGACTAGAGAGAAAATTAGCGATTTCATCGAAGTCAGTAGGGTTTCTTATCACAGTCTAGCACGTAGCTTCTAAGGCGGCTTGCCAAAGAACAGCTGTTTAACTCATTTCTTTATGTCTTCAGGATTACTAGTTCTCCATCTGTTTTTTATAAAGTATGTTGGTTCCATTTGTGCCTTCAATTCAAGCATTCACATCTCGCCCACTCGGCTCACAGTCTGTGCGTACGTGGCAGACAAATGCCTCGTTTTGAATTCCTGCGTGGCAGGTACATCGTATGCAGATTACGGTTCAAACCGTCATTCTTAAGTTTATCTATCAGTAAAACATAACGCAGTTAATGCGACAACAGATAAAGTTAAGAACCGTGGAAACATTCTGACACAGTCATTAAACATTGACCTATCCAGAACGCTCTCAACAAGTAAAGTATAAATATTCTGCAGTCTTTCATATAATAATATATTTATCGTATTACGAAAATTTGATTAATCTGATGAAGTTACAGCAGACTGTAAAGTGAAGTTATTTGGGTGCAATGTGGCTTTGTAGATCGGAATTCAAAGAGAAAGTTCATTTTAATATATAAAAAATATACAAATATAAAGGTAAAGCTGTCCCTCTAACAGGCCTTGAAGGCCCATAATTGTGAGAGGTCGAGGCTCCCACATCTTCTAGACAGTCGGCACATGATGGTGGTAAGATTCTCAGCCTTACGCGCCGGCCGCCCTTTACCCTCCAAGGACAATTCCTGGTATTCATTCCTCTTAGAGGCTGAGTCGACCCCAGGGCCATAGTGCGGCTGGAAGGATTAGGTAATTGAAAAATCCAGTGACTTCATTGGGATTCGATCCCGCGACCTTCCGGTATATAGCATAGTGCCTCAACCAACTACGCTACTGCCCCCCCCCACACACACACACACACACATACACACACACACACACACACACAAATATATATATATATAAAAATCCATAAAAACAAATTTTACTGCAGGATCTGATAGTTCTAAGTTCGTAACGTATAATCTTTTATGGATCCCGATTGTTCGCTACAGAATTCACAAGAACCGACCTCTGGACCTTCCTTGAGGCAGCTGATTTCATCCGACATAGGAAGGTTATATTTAATTAAAATCCATTTGCCGTATTATTTCATGTACGCTATGTCTGATAAGTAATTTATCTCATTTTATGTATTTTCACCAAAGTTATGTACATGATTCTCATCTCTTCCCAGCTTGATCCGTCCTTCACATAAACATAATTTGGTCATTCTAACAACATCAGCGAAGAGTGCAAGGAATATTAAATTCTGTGTATGAAGTACGTACTTGTCTGAGATACCCTTACAAAATTCAAAATCTTTCCTACCCTACCTAGGCCTACTATTGTGAAATAAAAATTTGAAAGTATATTATTTTGAGTTTGTTTCAACTATTACTAAACCCACACCTGAAGTCATGCAGGCGTACAGTAAAATATTACATTTATCCATTGCCGCAATCTGGTAGAATTTTGTAATAAAATCTACATAAAGGAGCCACTCGTTGTCTTACCCCTATTCTTAAATTTACTTCCGAGCAAGCGAGACAATTCACGCCTTAAACCGCGCAGCCACCGTAATCGGCAATGACACATTATATATATATATAATTTTCTGCAGTTCTTCATGTTTCAGTAGACCTGTCATATTGTCACGTGTTAGTGACTGGACACGGGGTTTGGATTGATAATTGGGTTTACTGAATAGTTATAACCAGTAACTACAAATAACTGTAGCAGTCTCTCACATTTACACCTTAAAGATCGCTGCAACTACAACATGCATAACGACTTCTCTTTCGTCACTAGTCGTTGCTAGGTAGCGGTTGATAGCAATTCAACTCAGCACTGACTGACCTATCAATTTCTGATGGCCTCGCCAGCACAGCGATTCTCGGTTCAGAATCCCAGGGACTCATGACCATATTTTGCTGTCTGACGGCTCTGGAATTCTTCAGACTTTTCTGTTGACTGAAACTGGACTGTCACATTACGAACGACGGTCAGTCTGCCATCTGGGGCCCAAGACCGGATCTTTATTACTATCAGACATGCGGTTTTGTTGATGTGGGGCGCCCCCTCTAACGAGAGGACGACTCCGTCACTTGTCTCGGTCATAGCGGGAGATGTCTTCTGTATTTACAATTTTGCTTGTCGGCATTCTGCATACTCATTTGTCCAAAGTCCAGGTGACTTTGAGGGGTCTTCGAACTATAGCAGCCATTTTGCCGCTGGTTCCCAGTATAGAGTCTTGACACTGACCGAATAGAAAATTCCGCTTCCAACAATTCTTCTAGTGTCGCGGGTTGATTTGTTACTGCGGACAAGCATTTACGGCGCAGTTGCCAAGTAAAGCCGTCTCTTCTTTTTCAACTATTCGGCCTCTCAGCCGTCATGTCAATTTTTTTTAATTATGAAACACGCCAGGGTAGAAATAATCAGGAATATTCGATACTTCTTTAGAGAATTGAGCAAAAAAACAAAATTTTATTATTAAAATGGTTATTTTATCTACACCAATACTTAAATTCATATGGAAATCACTGTGTTAAATTTGTTTTAATCAAAATTTTTATACATCTTTCCTTAATGCAGGTCTAAATTCAGCTGCTTAACTGTCTTTTGCCGCTGAGCCAAGAAATGAAGCAACGAACATTAGTAACATATGAATTTCGATTCAATATTTGCATTACGAAAAAAAAAAAAAAAACGAAAATATTGTTTTTGGCGTTGCATGTACTGTATCACCAGGAAATAAATGCGTCTCCTTTCATTAAGAGGTGGGGATTGGTGATTAAGGAGGCGAAAACAAACCCTGAGAGACGTAACCGCAGGTGGTGGAAGTGCAGTGGTTTCTACACTTATTTCAAATTAATCATTATTTAATCTTATTTTACCCTTATATTTCCTGTTACTAAATTAGACGTAGTCACGCCCATGTTCATTCATAAATTTAATTGCAATTTTACAACTGAACATTTACTACTTTCTCGCGTTAATGAAGCATTTAACACGTTTCAATATGATCAAATCACGCACTAGAATTCATCATACCAACAACTACCGCCCCTGTCCTCTCTTAATATATTTCCCACTGTAGTAACCCATAACGCTACATGCATTTTCCCACAGAGCACAAAACAGATTAATATCAGCAACACAACAGTAACGCATGGAGTGAACATAAAACTAATAACTTCTGTGATAAAGTACTCTGACCTCTCCTGATGACTTCTTTCCTCTATGGCGGCAAAACTTGGCGGCACTGGGTTACCTAACAGAAGAAAAAAGAAAAAGTTGAAGGAAGTGCAAGGTCGGCCATAACTTGTACTTCATAATCTGTGAAGCGTTAATTCTTTTGATGGCGCGTCCATTTTATTGCTCAGAAACACTGTGGGTGGTTCTTTGTGCTCTCTTTTTTCTGTATACGTGTCCATCTGCCTTTCTCAACTTGTATACATTTCCTGCGTCATATGCTAACTGATATTTAGGTTAATAACGCTCAATAATCCTGTAGTACTTACTGCATGTTGATAGAAGCAGAACAAATAGGTCCTAAACTGCAGCGTATCTTTTCTAATATTCTGCACGTAGGTTAATTTCTTTGTAGTCCAGGCAGTTTTGAAGACTGTGCACATTTTTTAATTGAAAGGAACAACAGTTACCTCCTAAGGGGAAAAGAGGGTGTGTCGAAATTATTACTGGTATTTTTTAAATAATTACGTCGAATCGGTCGTCTGGGGTGACACGAGAGGCTGACATTAATTATAAAATGGAACAACTGATTCAAATTTTGGTTGAAGAAGCTCACATGTAAAATTTAATGTCATTTAGTTCTAAATATTATAAGGAAAATAAATAAAATCTCTACCATTTAGAAATAATATATTCAAAATTTAATGTTGTAAATGTAGTTCTAGGCATTTTTTACGAATATCTTTGGAAGAAATGATTATAACTCATATTTATTCTTAAAAAACCTAAAACAAGGAAACTCTATTTTTTCTAATAAGCAGTATTTTAGGGTAAATTCCTGTTGTATATTTGGGATAATGTGGTATTGTTGACAGTAAGTGAAGGTAATTAGCAGACTGTTATTCAGAAATAATCTCGTATATAACTGAGGCGTATAGCCTGAGAATAAGAAGTAAGCCGAATGCACTTAGGGAAATATAAATAATAATATATAAGATAATTCTAAATAAGACAATTTAATCACTTCGAACACGGCTTGGGCAAGAATATGACGAATAAATTTACATAATTTGAGAAAACTTCATAATGAGGAGCTTCATAAATTGTATTCATTGCGAAAAAATTAGAATGGTAAAGTAAAGAAAGGAGACGGGGAGGGAATGTAACTTGAATGTGGAGAAGTAAATGTATATGGGATTTTTGTGGGAAAAAAAAAAAAAAAAGGAAAGAGATCATTAGGAAGAATAGAGGTAGGTGAGCAAATAATATTAAAATTGATTTTCAAAGGATATGATGGGGTGGTACGGACTGAAATGGTCTGGCTCAAGATAGAGACCGGAGGAAGGCTCTTCTGAACACGGTAATGAACCTACGGGTTCATAAAATTTTGGAAAATTCTTGAGTAGCTGAGTGACTGACGGCTTCTCACAAGGAACTGAGTTTCATGGAGTTAGTTGGTTACAATATTTGTCCGATTCCATCAGCAGATATTTACCACAAATGAACAGCTGGTTGTAAACACAGCCGGTCACATGAGATACTGAAATGTTATAACATTAACATGAACATGGAATCCTAGACACTACCTTTATGAACATATAGGCGTGTTATAATACAATGTTCAGCAATATGTATATTTTTAACTTTGAAGAAAAGTGCAGGAATAAAAGAATGAGAGAATCGAACATCATCTGGGAATAGACCAAAGAATTTTAACAAATAAACCGGTTAGTCATAGAAACGTGGAACGTCCTAGAAATTAATGGGCGGAGTCCCCATGAGGTGAGTCAGAGAGACCCGCCTGTAGCTGACGACGATGTTAAAACAACATAAATCCATGTGACACAATGAATGTTCAAAAGGCGCCACTGTTCTAGCCCCATTCGTTGATTATAAATACATTTTACTTAACTCTGGATACAAAATTAAGAATATACGAAAAAATAGCAACTCGCGATCTTAATAAATCCATTTTTTAAATAAAATTAATATTGAATATTTTATTCAAATAAAAAATATTAAATACATATGCTTTTATTACTTTAACAATTTCCCAAATAATACTTGTGAACTTTTAGAAAAGCAAAGAGTTAATAATTTTATATTGTATCAATTTAGTAACAGCATTATCAACAAAATACAAGGATACAGTTCACTTCAAGATACAGAATTCTTGAGCAGTTCTTGAAGAAATATTCTGCTGTTATGGAATCCGAAGATTTTGCAAATTATTCAGAGATTTTATCGTCAATTTAATCATATTATGAGCCAGCTGAGTTCAGTTCATATCTTCGCGTGTTTCCTCAGTTCAATTTTGATATTATCCTCAAGTGACTTATTCTCTTGAGGTTTTCGGAACAAACTGATTTCGCTCTTCTCATTTCCGCATGAGTTTCGTTGAAGCCGGAAGTTCAGTACTGAAAATACCGAAGTCCCGACTACATATGACCCTGCTATAGTTCCACCGACCTCTCAATCCTACAATCCGTATCACTAGCATCGTTCTTAATATTATCTCATTCTTAGTGTTTCTAAGAAGTTTCTGAACCAAATGTCCAGAGGTCGGCATGAAGCCCTTGCTTCTCCAGCCTGTCGTTATGACAAACACGTCATCGCCTCCTTTGTTTCACAATTCTATCAAGTCTTCTTCTTCTTCTACCTTTCGATTAGGCTCTGTTGTCTGTTTCCCATCAGAATTAATCTGGAAATGTGGCTATTATAGACAGACGTTAGGACTACTTGGACGGGTGATCAGACCTGTCGCAAGGCAGCTACCTAAAAACAGGACTAAATGAAAACAGAAAGCACACGAACAGATATCCATGCTTCAAGTGTGATTCGAAACCACGAACCCAGTGTTTGAGATGGCGAAGACATATCGTTCCTCCAAGAATGCTAGGAGATAAATTATGAAGTTCCTGTTTTTTAAGTGTACTATTCTAAATAGTGTATCTAGCGTATTCCGTCCTCACCGAGACTATTATACCAGCACTCTGACTTCAGATGCTTGTAATTTAGAGTGTTCCCTACAAGCAGAAAGTCACATTTCACAAAAATAATTTCCTTTTTTTTTTTTTTAATTTATGTATCGTAAATATGTTTTTCAAAAGTAAGCGAAATGGGGCAATAATAATTTTCGGACTGAATAACAACAAGTGTGTCCATTGTATATTGTTACATGTACACCCATTGCTAGAAAACAGGTTGATAAACAAATTCCTGTGAAGCCAGATTCTTGATAAACAGTCCGTTGTTAAGTTACGCAACAATTCTGACAACAGAAGAGTTTTCAATGTAGTCCGCGCCATATCGAGTGCTATTCAACAAAACTGTTAACTAACAAGTCTACAGTAATAGAAAGTGTTTTATATGCATTGTCCTTGCCGAAGTTACATAGGGGACAACAAAGTTCGTTTGTGAGTAGTCGCAGGCGAGAAACCGTGAGTCAAGATCAAAAAGCCGTCATGGAAAAGAAATGAGAGTACACGGACGAGAATGGAGCATGTCCTTAGAATATTGTGAAGACCGGTTGAGTACGAAGTAGGACAGAGGAGTTCAAAATGAATGAAGACAAGAAGATTTCGTAGCGATTTGTAGTTTCTGTGTTGAAAGCCGTCGTTAGGAGACGACTGGTGGAAACTGAGAATCCTAGTGCGTGTGCAACGGTGAACTGTAAACTACGTAAATCAGCGATAGCGCTGTATTAATTGTAATTAAGAGAGAGTGTAACCGAAGTGCCAATAAATCCAATCATTCAATCTAGAACCCGTTATTTTCGTCACGTGTACCCTCCTACACGTGACAATATACTTGAAGTCATTAAACTACAAACATGTCTTCGGTATGTGTGGCCGTGTCTCTATAATGCTGTTTGTGTGAGCGTGCTAGCGAGTAGTTATATCTCCAAGTATGATATTTGTATGGAAGGTATGGAGTGACGGTAGCATGAACCGACGTTATGAAGTTAACAATTGTGGCAGCTGCACCAAGAGTACCAGACGCAGTGTCATTTTAGTGTGGCATGACGCCCGAAACCCGAAATAGTGAAATCAAATGAGACGTCCATTACTAGGTAACTGCTGAGCAAACACATTTCCGCTGCTATGCAGCGGCTCTGTAAACACGCTATCTCAACAATAAATAGGCTTCATTTTCAGCGTGGTCCGTGCCGAGAAGTTATGAAAAGACAGAAAGATCGCTTGAGTCAGTTAATTTTCGAGACGCCAGCCTGCCAGGGCGTGAGCTTTGGAGCAGATGTATTAGAACTGAGTCGAGTCTCCGGAGGTTGCAGAATAATTCAGAAGAAATAACAGGAAAGAATTAGGCTGTGCAAAGAAGACTTCATATGTGACCTGAAGTGACAGTGAGACTCTTATTTACCTGTTGCCAGGATAAGACTTGTGAAAAAAATGGGACCCTAGTGGGTGTAACAGTGAACTGTAAAGTGTGTAGCGCTGTAGTCACGAGTTTAATGTATGAGGTGTTAATAAATCCAATCCCCGTTTATAAATCACCCAAGTCCCATTAGACACCATAATATGAACCGATATATTGAATCAGTTATTCAGTATATGGTGGCTGGAGACACTTTAAGCTCTTCCCTGCTATCTTACGTCAGCGTCAGTACTGTAGCCAGTAAAGAGGTGAGTGTCAGGATTAGGACCTCTAAGAATATGACCCACTTAGATCATCCATTCTTCTGACATCCATTTTAATATTATCATCGTATTAAAGCATCGCGTGATTATTTTACCTTTTGATTTAATGACAAAGCGGCCTGGTAGTGAAGGTGACCACTCACATTCATTTAGAACCAAGGTCAAGAATGGTGTAGCTTAACCTACACTCCTCATATAGCTTCAAGGCATAATGCTTAATTATTACAACGCAGGGAAAAATTTACCTTTACCTTACTATACCTTACCAAGTGAGAAATACATTCAAAATCTTTTACAAATGAAGCCATGTTTGAGGGACACTTAGGTCCTTACATCTTTATTTGACTTGTGCATTAGGTTCAGATGTTGTGCCTAAAATGATTAAGTTCTCTCAGGAGTATAAAATCTTTCGATCATAGTAGACCGTCAACATATGCATCTGTTCTGACAACTCAGACAAATGTTTCATGTGCACTGCAATTCCCTATCTTTTGCATTCGTCAGATATTGGAGAAGAAATGGAAGTAAAATGAGACAGTCCATAAGCTATTCGTAGACTTCAAGAAAGCCTATGATTCAGTTACGAGGGAAGAATTGTACAATATTCCGAGTGAGTTTGGGATACCCATGAAAGTGGTTAGGCTGATTGAATGTGTAGTAAATTCCTTATAGGTAAACATTTGTCTGATAAATTTCCTAGAATAGACTAAACATGAAGATGCTTTATCGCCAGTAGTTTCAACTTTGCTTTAGAATATGCCATTAGGAAAGTTCAAGACCAACCTCCTTACTTGCGTCAATTACAGAAAAACACACACAACTATAATTGGTGTAAGTAAGGAGTTTGGTCTACAAGAAAACAGAGAAAACTAAGTATATGTTACTGCCTCGTCACCAAAATGCAGGGTAAATTCATAACGTAAAGATAGGAAATATATGTTTTGAATATGTGGCACAGTTCAGATATTTGGAAACGAAGATTAATCAAAACCTGATTGAGGAGGAAATTAAGAGGAGATTGACCTCGGTTAATGCTTGCTACCATTTAGTCCAGAACCTTTTGTCTTCTCGAATGCTGTCCAGAAACATAACAGTTAGAATATAAAAACTATAATTTTGCCGGTGGTTCTGAATGGGTGTGAAAATTGGTCTCTGACATTAAGGGAGGTACATAGACTGAGGGTATTTGAGAACATTATATTGAGAATATTTGAACCGAAGAGAGGTGAAGTGACAGGAGGTGTGGAGAAAACTGCATAATAAGGAGCTTCATAACTTGTACTCTTCTCCAAGTTTAATTAGAATGATCAAGTCAAGGAGGATGAAGTGGGCAGGGAATGTAGCACGAATTGGGAAGATGAGGAATGCGTATAGAATACTGGTGGGAAAGCCAGAAGAGAGGAGACCACTGTGAAGACCGAGGCGTAGGTGAGTGGACAATATTAAAATAGATCTAGGAGGGATAGAATGGGTTTGTTTGGACTAGATTGATCTGCCTCGGGATAGTGACCATTGGAGGGTTCTTATGAACACTGTAATGAACCTTCAGGTTTAATAAAATTCTGGGAAATTCTTGAGCAGCTGCAGAATTGGCGTCTCCTCAAGAAGGGCTCAACTCCATGAGTAAGCACTGCAATTCCCTTCTAATAAATCCACGCAATAAGTCTCGTCAATTTTCATTCTGAAAGATGAGATATTTTCTGTAGTGCATTCTTAACCACCTGAAAATAGAAATTAAATTATTAAAATATATAGGAAGTTAATTGCTACATTAATACAACACAATTTAAAACTATTAAATGTCATATTTTACCCCTTCCCTTTACTCGTTTGCGTTATTAGAAGCGTAGACATGCAAATTATAAATTAAATTTTTGCACCAAATACATTTCTGAATGGGAATTTTCTGTGCGTATATACCTGTACAGAAGCGTGAACACACTTAATTTCGAAAATCATGAAATTTCATATAACTGAAATTTCATATATATATAGTCACGCGTAGAGAATTTGCACGTGAATTATAAGACTGTTTTTTTTTGACTGGATGTTTGGATTTATTGCACCTTACACATTCATAACTCGGGACTACAGGTAGTACAGTTGATTTACACACTCATATTTCACCGTTATACACGCACTAGGACCTTCGACTGCCATCTTAGGAACTCCACCAAATTCTTAACAACCAACTCAAATGAACCCTTCTTCAACTGAATTCTCTCAACTTCTAATAAATAACTCACACGACCTTCTTTGGCCGTTATAACCCCTCCGCAACGGCCACGCAGAGAACACGGCCTCTCCACTGTTGAGAAGGCTGGTTTATTAATCTGTTGCCTAGCAATGGATGTTCTATTGTTACGTATATTTTCTTCAACGGGAATGTGTCTACAGAGTCTTTGCCTAACAATGGGTATACAGTCACAATATCAAATCAACCGTGTTAATAGGCTCTAATATAATTCTTGCTTAGGCGATAATATGAAGCTACTGCATTAGAATGAAAACAAAGATCTTCAACAGCTTTTCCATGCAAATTATATGAAAAAACCAAAAAGGGCGAATTTAAAATTGTATAGCATATTGAAGACATTATGTCTCATAGTCTTTTTCGTAATATTCTTTAAATTAACCTAATGGCACATTACAAGTTTCAGTTGTTCCTTTTATACTCGTATTATATTTGAAACAAATCTCCTTCAGATATGAATTTAATTACAACCCACTCTGCTAATGCTAAATTTTCTTTTCATAAAAAGAGAATCTGTATTTTTTTATTTTTAGCGTGTTCTATATTTACTTAAAATTACACATATGCTGTTGCATAAACGAAAAAATATATATATATATATTCACTGCCGATCGCAGTGGCCGCCCGGTCTAAAGTCTTCACTCGCTCGGACGCTGAGACCTTGGGTTCGAATCCCACTCAACGCATGGGTGTTTGTATTGTGTGCGTTTATTCTGTGTTTGTGCTGCCCTGTGTGTAGGTATAGAGGCCTTGCGACGGGGTGCTGATCCCCCATCCAAGGGGTTCTACCGACTGTGTAANTGAAAACTTTTTGCAGCATTGTTAATAGTCATTGGAAAAATTGTATTACCCATATGCAATCTAAGGGACAACCACTATATTTCTGGTCTACATATACTTGTTTCCTCGGAAGAGATACTGTTACTTTCTTACTATTCTACCCTGAAGAAGGAGACTGCTGGCTTCTATGTAACGTTTGTCCCTTCTTACCAGACTAAATGGCAAGAGAGTAATCTTCATGTAAATTCAGTGAGAACCTCAAATCTCACATATTATTATTTATTCTTGGGTTTTTCAGTCACAATTATAGTGCTAAAAAGTAGCTAACTTAAAAAAGGTACAGTTATCCTTGTAACAGGCCAAGGAGATCCATAGGGTTGTGAGACGTCTAGGCTCCCATATTTTCTAGAAAACCGGCTTAATGCATATAAAATTGTGTTAGGCGCTACATGTTCTTCCCCCTAGAATTTGTAGTCCGAGCAATAAACTTTTGAATTCTATCGACTTCGTTAGATCTGACGTTCTCACAAGACCACTGCCTCCAGAAATTTGTTCTCACAGAAGTTCACTGATGTTTCTGATAAATATGAGTCCATCTTCAGGGTTGAAAAGTAAGCCAAACAAATGGCCAACTGCTAAAGTCTAAACAGCTTCTTGAGCCAATCCTGCAACTATTGACAACATATCACGGATGGATGTACTAAACTCGAGATTATTCGCTCTAACTGACGTCATTCTGGCCTGGCTCTGCGCCCTCGAATGACTTGAGGCTGAATGAAACGTTTAAATGTGAAGTCATCAGTCTTACATTCTTGGCTTTACTCGCAGAAGGAGGCTTGAAATTCTGCATGATTTCCTTTATTTTTAATTGCTTGAGGGCAGTATACAAGCTAGCAAATTTTTCTTCTGCTGACTGAGGTAGTTTACATTTAATTCAGTTCCTCAGAACGAACCCCAAACTGCCTTCAAACTAAACAGAATCATTTAAAAATAACAACTTCAAAGTCTTTATAGACTGGAAGACTTGCTCTCCGTTAACTAGAAATGAGATGCGAGCGCAACATGTCAGTGAAATGAGTTTACAATTGCACTGAAATAACATCGTCATGTACATTTTCGTTCATAAGCTATAGGTGTCTGCGATCCAGAAATTCTTTATATTATATCCTGTATAATATTTTTATTCACAAGTCGATATATAAGCTGTTTAGAATAATTTAAAAGGTATGTTTTATAACCATTGCTTTTCAACATTCCTTTAGAATACGTCATTAGAAAGGATGAGAAATCGTGAGCTTTTAAATTAAATGGGTCACATCATCTTCTGGTTTATGATGTTAATTTACTGGGGAGAAATATAATCATAAAGAGAAATAAAGAAATGTACTAAACACTAGTAAGGAAGTTTGTTTAGGAGGGAACGGAAGGAAAGATCAAGTACATGTTCATATCTCATCATCAAAATCAGGAAAATGAAGACGTATATTACATCCTTTGGAAATGCGACATAGTAGGAATATATGGGAAAGCAGCAACAAATTAGAATTAAATGCATAAATAAATTAAGAGAAGATTAATTTTGGGGAATGCTTGCTTCCATTCTACTCAGGATCCTTTGTCTGGCCGTTATTTGGAAGCAGGAGGACTGAAGTGACAGGAGGCCGTTATTTGGAAACAGGAGGACTGAAGTGACAGGAGGCCGGAGCAATATGCGCAATGAGAAGCACAATTTTTAAGATTGCTTCCCCATAAATACGTGTAATTGCAGTGATTAACAAAATGAAAATTAAATCGGAAATATATTCATCCAGAACTGGAGAGATGAGCGGTGCAGAAAACTGTTCAGAGGAAACCCTGAAGGAAAGAGGCCACAAGCAAAACCTAGGCGTAGATAGGAGGATAATATAGAATGGATCTTAAATAAATAGGATGGAAAATAAATTAATCTTGCTCAGGATAGGAATCAGCACCGATCTCATCTGAAAAAATGCAATAAACCTCCAGTTCCATAACATGTCGGGAACATCTTAAGTAGATGAGCAACAATTATTAAATTGCAACATCCCGTCTGCACTGCGTAGATCTGACTTTGCGTTCCTCGTCTGTGTTTTTGTTGGTGGGTTGTATTCCCCTTGTTATGTGTTGTGCTGTGTACAGCCCTGTATTCTGCAATCTGTATTCCCAACAGAGTGGAAAAAATGCATTGTAAAATGGGGCACCGGTGAAACAGTTAATGTCAAATAATACTACATCCACACTATAGGTCTCCAAGCAATTTACTATATGTATACAACTTCTGAATATACAATTATGTCCGCGGTAATATAACAAGATTGCAGCAACTGACTTCATCATATACAATATCACATGATGAATTTTTAACAATATTTTACTCCATAACTTTTGTTTTATAATAAGTTTATAATTCATTGTATTTTTATACCTTGTATTTCATAACGTAACAATTATCAAGCATCCAGCTCTACTGTCACAACAAAATTGCAGTTCAACAGTGTGTGAATATAGTAATCATGCGTTTTGCCTGATAATGGCTTTAAAAGCCGAAACATGTAGCTAAGGTATTATTAACCTTAACCGTTATGTTGTGTTACGACGGATTCCAATAAAGAATTGCTAATTGATACTAATTGAAAAGTGTAACAGAATGCTGCAGTGTAATGTTAATGCTATACAATATATTTAAAAAGGGTGTACGTATTTTCGAAATAAATGTTTAATGCTTTTTACTAATAAGTTTTATGTTCTTAATAAGTTATATAACTTATTTAAAAAAACTATATAACCCTGAATTACAAATTTGAGGATTTATTGCCTATTAAAATATTAAAATGTAGTACCATTCGTAACTTGACCGAATAATATCTAGTAAATGGTGTGGATCTATATGTAGACTAACAAGAAATCCAGTGATAATAAGCTACTCATATAAGTTAACTGCTTGTCAATTCGCGCAGCAGAACTTGTCTCGATATGTTCTCATGAGACCGGGAGACTAAGACATCATGAGGACTGTGAACACCCACTTCTTTATTTTCCTATTGTAAGGGCTTCCTTGAAGCAGGCGACCAGTGACTTCGTGGCAGTGAGTGTTAGACGTTCATAAAACAATAGGAGTTATAATTTACTTGGCGGTGGGTAGGTTATAGTTGGCATCTATGCAAGAGGTCCGCCGTTCGTCATGGGAAGAATGAGAGAATGTTTGAAACCGGGAACACAATATCCTGGATATAACAGGATCATATCCTGATGCCAGATTAATGTTCCAAGTTTCCAGTTCAGTTCCTGTACCCTACCGCATCTCGCGCGCATCATGCAGAACTGTGTGCATAGTGTGAAACTGGGATGTGCGAAGGGTAGCATTATGGCAGTAGATATGTGCTAAATAAAATTTTGAATGTTAAATAAAAAATCCACATAAATTTAAATTTTATGTTTAAATACGAAGTGTGATAAGGTGGAAAACGGGGAAAAAAATTCAATTAAAATTATACAAAGTAATGATAATATCAGTATTTTTATGACTAGAAGCACTAGTGAGAAGAGAAGAAGAAAGATGAGAACAGTATTCAAGCCACAGAAATGAGGTTTCTTAGAGCAGTAAAAGGATATATCAGGGGAGGCAGAAAGAGAAAGCATAAGAGATGAATTGCAAATATATTTCATATAAGATAAATTAGACGAGAGTGAAATAAAATGGAGATAACTTATTACAAGGGTGGGGAATAAAATACTGTGGCATGTAGACCCGTTGCTAGGAAACGACCGCGAAAGAGGCAGATATACATCAGCCGTTGCTGAGTAACGGCTTCGCAAACAAAGATGTTTACGAGGTAGCAATTGAAAACAGCAACAGATGAATGTTGTTTTCTGTGTGGTCAGTGCTGAGTCGTTATTAACAAGATATTTAGTGTGTATACCTGTGCTATATGTGTCATACGTACACGTGACAAAGACAAAAGCCTATTCACAAGACAAAACCCCATCCTATCATCAGAGGGGATGTTACATAAGGACTATGACCACAAGGATTCAGTTACAAAAAAAAATCCCTGGTCGTGAGCCCCAAGTGGCTTGGAGCCAAGATGAACTGATTGACGGTAAATCGCCAATCGTAAAGTACATCTCAGTTGTAATTCTGATTCTGACTCTGACTCTGGGTTAGTTGGTTGAGAGTCAACAGTTGGAACAATGATTTAGTTGTGAGACAGTCGCCAGCCGATAAGAATATGGGCACGGAAGCAGAGAACATTATTAGGATCCTTCACCAGGCAATGACTGGAGAAGACGCAACAGACTGAGAGTACTTAGTACGTGGTGTAGTGAAGAGTAGAGTGCGTGAATTAGCGATAACGCTGTAATTACTTGTAGTTACGATCTGTAATTGTTCACTAAATCCAGATACCAATCCGAAAACCATCTATAGTCGTCCTCACGATAAAGTGACAGTACCAGAAGAAGCAATTAGCAGTAAACCGAGGGGTAGAAGATTAAAAGGAAGGCTTGAAAGAATGTTTCCTTAGAAGATGGAGCAGCCTGTGACCTAAACCATGTAAGCAGAAAAAGATTAAACTGTTGTGCCTATAACTGAGGATTTTCACTGTTCTGATGCTATGAAACGGTAGCAGGTTATGACAATTATGTAATATCAACAGGTCAAGTCAGATGATTGGTGTTCGAGAATCTGAGGAAGTTCGAACATGAATATCTGTATAGAAATAATGTTAATAAGTTGAAGGGTATATATTAGTATCAGCAAATTAAATTCTGCAGCCTCCCGTCACGTCCTTTTTTCCCCTTGGCACTACAGCCCCAGTGGGCCTAGGCCTACCTCCATGAACTTCTCCGTTCACTTCGGTTTTTCTAGATCTTACACATTCGGTAGGACACCTTGGGCGGGTTATCAGCTCGTCGCATGACCTCTACCTGTACACAAACACAGAAAAAAGCACACACACAAACTAAACATTCCTGCCCTGAGTGGGATTCGAAGCCACGATCCCTGTTTCCAAGCGAGCGAAGACAGTACATGCCTTAGAGCGCTCGGCTACCGTGACCAGCAGTGTATAAGGATAATACATAAGAATTCAGTTCGTACCTCATAGGAAACAGATCCGAACCCACGGTCCCGGCTTCCGAGTGAGCGAAGACAGTATATGCCTTAGACCGCTGGGCTACCGTGACCGGCAGTCACTTCATTACTCTTCATAATGAGGAGCTTCATAACTTGTACTCTTCTCCAAGTGTAATTAGAATGATCAAGTCAAGGAGGATGAGATGGACAGGGCATATACTACGAATGAGGAAGAAGAGGAATGCATATAGGAAACCGGTGGGGAAGCCAGAAGGAAAGAGACCACTACGAAGACCAAGACAAGCATGTGGATAATATTAAAGTGATAAGATGGGATAGCTGTCTATCAAGAGATATCTGCTTTACACAGTTAAGCAATTAGTCAGACAGTCAGCCTGTCAGTTACTGTCGAGTGTCTGCGCACATAAGAATCTAAAATGTAGATAAGAACCAAATTCCAACGCACCATTTCGGACATAAATTTTTCGTCCTACATGTCTATAGGCCATATAATTTTGTAGTTTCCATTTCACCGAATTTTCTCAGCTGCATTGAGGGCGAATGCGAAAATGATGAGCAAAGAAAGCGGGAAGACTGTGTATAGAGGCTATCATGATTTAGTTTAAGATTCTAGACCTGCAATTTCCTGAATGGACAGAGAAAAACAAACTTAGTTAAGCCGATTTCCGAAACGAGACTCGAATCGAGAGCCTTCTGAATACACTGAAGTAATCCTTACCATTCAAGAGTGAAGGTCAATTATATTATGTACAATTCATCCAATTTGAACGTCCGCGTACTTATGACTAAAACATTCATCTCATTTTCAAAATGGCTGTAGAAAAACAGAAATCTGGTTGAGATCCAGAGAAGGGGAAATTCTTTGAAGGGGTGATGACCGATGGCAAAGAGTGGGGTAGTAAGAGATTTACGTAAGTGGGGCTACAATTAAAAACACATCAAAGATGGTGGCCAGCCGCCTGTAAAAGCGGTCCAATTTTAAAAATAAACATAAGAATGTTGTAAGACTGATTCAAGCTTTTGGCGCTTCTAATGAAATGCCAGGATTATTCCCGGACCAATGAGGTTAAGTTTAAAATAACTCCAATACGAAAATTATATAGAATCGTGCAGTATATGTGGAGGTCTATTAAAAAGCAATAAGGAGAGGGGTAAACAGCGTACACGCTTTCCTTAGGGCCCAACATAAAAGTAGGATGAGAATGAAAATTACAGGTTTGCAGAATGCTCAATGGAAATTCATCCCAGTTATCGCAAAAGTAACGCACCATAATACCACGAAATTACGTGCTATTTTTTTTATTGCTAGTGGGGTGGGACTAAATCTCTTGTACTGCTGCCACTTCTAGCCTATTGTACCAGCCCCAGATTATAGATGGAGCAATTGGTGGAATGAAGAATGGCAGGGGAAACCGAAGTACTCGGAGAAAACCTGCGCCAGCGCCACTTTGTCCATCACAAATCCCACTTGACCAGATCCCTGATCGAAACCGAACCGCCAAGGTGGGAAGCCAGCGACTAACCGCTTGATCTACGGCGCGGCCCAAATTACGTGCTAACACCAAATTCTAGGAAGATCAGTTCATACGTATTTTTCACACATCGCATTAGAAAACTGGGAATGAAAGCAGAAATTCTAAACAGTCTACAAACACATATTTATTATTATTATTATTTCCCGTCTGTTGGATGCGTTTCAACTGCTAATGTTGTTTGTGGGGAAGTTGACTTAGTTGGAACCGAAACTGCTACTCTTAATCACTTTTTATACCTGCTCTTCCTTCTTAATTAAATATTAATTGTACTCAGCATGAATATACGTACAGATGTTTCTTCTTGCCGCTTAATGGCTGGGACTATTGCACTTATTGAAATTCTGTTAGTGACTAAGTTGTCTCGTTTTGTTTTTGTTTGTGTGTATGGGTTTCTTTCTATCTTTGCTTTTTCTGATTTTATAATTGACTTTTGGGATGTTAAATAAACACACTTTTTTTCCATGGCACTACAGCCTCAGTGGGCCTAGGCCTACCTCCATGGACTTCTCCGTTCACTTCGGGTTTTCTTAATCTTACACTTTCGGTAGGGCTCCTTGGGCGGACGATTAGCTCGTCGCAAGACCTCTACCTGTACACAAACACAGAAAAACGCACACACACAAACTAAACATCCATGCCCTGAGTGGGATTCGAACCCACGATTCCGGTTTCCAAGCGAGCGAAGACAGTACATGCCTTAGACCGCTCGACTACCGTGACCGGCAAATAAACAAATAAGGAAATAATATTATTATTAATATTATTTTATCATCATCATCATCATCATCATCATTATTATTATTAATATCTTACTACTACTGCCGATCACAGTGGCCGCGCGGTATAAAGCAAGAACCGTCTTCGCCCACTAGAACTCTGGGATCGTGGGTTCGAATCCCATTCGAGGTCTGGATGTCTGTGTGCATTTATTATCTTTGTGTTGTTCTGCTTGTAGGTAGCGACTTTGCGACGGGCTGATCCCCCGTCCAAGGAATCCTATAGAGCCATAGAGAGAGAGAGAGATTACTACTACCGCTCTTACACAATTATTAGAGATTTTGTTGACAGATCATGTAAAATCAAGACTCGATAGTAAAATATTTCATTTCATATAGGTCTATGATAATAGAAACCTATATTCGTAAAATTGAAAGTAGCAAATTTAATTATAAATTATTTAATAATTTTTCCCACGTTCCGTTCTATCAAATCTCTTGAAGTTTCGTTGGACTCTAAACTCTACATTCGCCATCGCTTTAACTACACTTTTATCCAGGTCTAGAAACGTTAGGTTTGATTTTGTTACCTCCCTCTTCTCACCCCCTCTCTCGACCCCTTATAACCACATAGCCTTGCACAACATCCTTATGTGGCCCAGGCTTCAGTAAGTATCTGTCGTCTATTACGGCTTTAAGCTAAACCTGACGAACTTATATGTTTTTGAAGAGTTCTATCTTCTGCGATTTAACATCATTTAGCCTTTAAAAGTCGATAGACATTCCAAAGGGACACATAACTTACTTTTCAGGGTTGAATATTAAACAATCAAGGGCCCAGTGTGAAGCATGCAGTAAGAACAACTTTTCCTATGAAACGTCGGTTGACTTTCATCGGTCTACACAGAGTTCCATAACAGAAGACAGAAATTTCATAACTACCGCTATGAGAACCTCATAACTTAATATCGTTCATGACCAAAGCCTAAAAATATTTGGTGAAATATACATTTTGCTACTAATCCATCCAAGTTCGAGAACCTGTGTACTATTTCACAACTATGCTATTGTTTTTGGTTAAACGTTGTCCGTTCTATGCTCAACCCACAAGCTGGTGGATGAACTCTTTCGGCGTCCACGACTGATTATTCAATTTATTTGCTTCTATCCTCCATATATGGGCAGGTTGTAGCGTAGTTGGATTAGGCACTACACTAGAAGTCTGGAGGTCGTGGGTTTGAGTCACGATTAGGTGGATTCTTTTTCAATTTGCCTAATCCTTCCAGCCGCAGTATGGCCCTGGGTTCGACTCAGCCTCTAACAGAAAAGAGTACCAGGAATTTTCCTGTGGCGTAAAGGACGGCCGGGGCGTAAGGCTGACAACCTTACCGCCATCTAAGAGCCGACTCTCTAGAAGATGTGGTGGCTGACCTCTCATACCCTTATGGGCCTTCACGGCCCGTTACAAGAACAGCTTTACCTTTTTACCCTCCATATATGAAGCCCATCTCCTATATCCGCAACTTGGGGATGCACCATGCCGTGGTGATAATGGACCGACTTAACAAGGAATTACTTATAAAACTACATTTAAGATAATTTGTTTGGTGATCCTAAGTCGATAGGTCGATACTGCGTAACACAAAAAAGAGTCACTCCCTCTTGTGTTTGCCATCACAAACAGGTCCTCGTGGTTGAAATTCGTGTTAATGAATTGACGTTGTGTCATTCTGAGAACACAGAGGAACTACTCAACAGAGCCAGGATATCTCGGTCTGTATAGCAACTGGCTGCAAGTTGGATAGCCAGAGTTGATTTCGACAGGGACCAGACGTGCTTCTCTTCTCCACAGTGTCGAGACCGGTTTTGGGCACATCCTACCTCCTACCTAATGAGTACTGCTAGCTCTCACCCCGGAAGTAAAGCAGCCGGGGCGTGAAGCTGACCATTCATCTCAATCCAATACCGAGGACAAAAATGGTGGAGATACACATCCACTCCCCCATATGTTTTCATGGCGTGGTACTTAATGAATTAAGCACAGGGACAACTTTGCCCCTAACCTTTTCCATTCACACGAGGACAGCTGCTTAACACGACAATTACGAATTAAGAAGGAAAAGAACTCAAAATGAAAAGTGGGGGAGAAACCAAACACAGTTCACTCAAGTAAAACATGCCGACTCTTTAAAGACGCGATAAATCAAAAACGCTAAACAAAGTACGTTACAATATTTTCAAATCCCCTGCTTAAACAAACACACAGATAATTATTCAACTCTTATTTTTAAAGAGGAAGTCAACGTTTGAATATTTGTTATGTTACACTCGTGGGTGGGGGGTTTCTGTTACTTATATTATTTTGGCGAAGCATGACAGCTACATATGGGTTCCTGTACGGTTTTCTTACAAAGAGAGAGTTAAAAGGAATAGAGAAAGATAGAGATGATGAAGTGAGCACCGAAGCGGACTACATTGCACATTTTTCTTGGTCTAACAGAAGAATAGGAAAGATATAAAAAGTACCCACTACAGTTTATAAGAAATGCTACTAGTACGTAACATCCATGTCGGCAACAGTAGTCGCTAGTGCAAAAGAAAACAAGAAAACATTTTGGGAGGACATTGACATAAAGCAAGGAATTTATATCGAGGAGAGTATGCGCGGTTTGGTTTGCCGGTTCTTTACCAAAGCACTCGGGATTTGTTAGTGAATCTTGGACAAATTGATTGAAGATACTAGAGGCCAAAGTGAGTATTTTAGAAGCTTCTCATATAATTATAATTATATGATGATGATGATATATATATATATATAAAGTTTGGAGCCGGGATAGCGCAATCAGTATAGGGACTGGATACAGGCTGGACGACCGAGAGGTCGGAGTTCGAGTAATGTTAGAGTAAACAATTTTCTTTTCTCCATTTCGTCCAGAACGGCTCTGGGGTATACCTGACCTCATATCCAATGGGTATGAGTGCACTTTCCCAGGGCGTAAGGTTTACGGTGCTTCAAGCTAACCTCATACTAGTGTCGAGGTCAAGAAAATATGGATTTATACATCCACTCCCCATTACGCCTTCATGACGTGGTGCTTAATTAGTTAAGTACAGGGACAAATTTACCTTTTTTACCTTTTATATGTCAAGTTTAATATTTCAAACAGCAATATGTCCTTCGTGAAAGAGAACGGTAAATTATAATGCAATAATTATTCTAATCTGCAAAAAAAAATCGTGTTTCATTTATTGTAATTATCCTCAGATTTACTACTACTACTACTACTACTACTACTACTGCCACTACTACCACTACCACTACCACTAGTACTACATTACTGCGCTGAATAGTCTGGAAGAGTCTGTGTAGGTTAATTGGTAGAGTGACGGGCTACGGCCTGGACGGCGTGGGTTCGATTTCTGGCAGCGATAATTTTGTTCCCTTCTCCATAACACAGACATTCTCTGGGGCCCACCCAGCCTCCTATCTAATGGGTACGGGGGATGATTTCCCTAGTGCCAAGATCAAGAACAGTGGTGCTATACCTCCAGTCCCCCATGATGTGGAACTTAATTAAGCATAGGGACATCTTTATCTTTTACTTTTCACTCATTTCTTAATATGAATTTGTCTACACTCCGTAATATATTTAAATTTAATTATTTTCCAAACTGGAGATCTTATATTACGAGACAGTTTTGGAACTCACACAAGAACGCTGAGATCAGGCTTGCTCAGCGTGGAAGATTTTGATGAATAATGAGGAATGGGTATACTGATTCGATTAATTGTATGCTAAAGAGGAAGAGTTCAAGTGAATGAATTATGCGACTGGGTAGGTTTTGAGGTTTATGAAGTGTTTTTATATCATCTGGGGTATAACGCTTTTCGTAGTACGCTGAAAGTCAATCGATATTTCGGAGGAACATATCAACTTTATCTTTACGTTTGCTTGTTGTCTGCTTCATGCTGGTTCCACGTTGGTTAACTTCCAACTGACTACAAGGTGTTGTATCACAGAAGATAGACCTCTTCAAATTGCAGCACCAAATATCCTACTTGCACAGACTGAGAATTGAGTGTGGATCCGTTCGATAGATTTCCGGTGTCGGTGTTACATCGGTAAGGCCGCCAATGCTGTCGGAAGAGAGGCAAAGTACGTGTGTCTAGCTTCAAAATAGATTTTACTTCGTGCTCTACGCTAAGCACAATTACTGAGCTCTTTCAATTTCTGCATTGATTTGGTCAGATCCAAAAGCATGAATATTAGAGCTAAAATTTACCGATTTAATTCATTATAACCACATGTGCTAAATATTGTGACGTCACTCGCGAGACCGCAGAGTTCACGTGACCCCTACTTCCCGCATCATATATCTAAAATATTTCATATGAAACTTCATTCATATGCGCAGAATTCAAACTCGTATCTTAACTCTGTTAACTACCTTAAGGGGTGGGCATGCTGTAGCGTAGTTGGCTGAAGCACTGAGCTACAAGCCGGAAGGTCACGGGTTTAATTCTTGATGAGGTTATAAGGTTTTTCAGTTGACCTAATCCTTCCAGCCGCACTATGGCCCTGGGGTTCACTCAGCCTCTAACAGAACTGAGTACCAGGAATTAATTAAATAATATTCCTGGGGTGTAAAGCGCGGCCGGCGCGTATGGCTGACAACCTTATCGCCATCTTTGAGCCGATTGTCTAGATAATGTGGGACCCTCAACGTCTCACAACTCTAAGGGCCTCCACGGCCTGTTACAGGGACAGCTTTACGTTCTAACTGTCTAGGGACTGTGACTTTTAGTCCTTATTAAAGCGCGGCCAGACGTCCGCTGTCTACTCTTATATTTTTTATTGTTTTCTTTCGATCCAGACGAATTCTGGAATAATATTTTAAAATATAGAGGGATCCAAAAGTCAGTTAACTTAAAACCCTCTCTTGTATTAACGGGAATGTTAAGGTTTAAAACTTCCAGTCAGTTTATAAAATGGTATTACAGAGTTGTGGGTTGGGCTTTGAACAGGGGGGACATCATAATGCACTTAGGGCCTATTTTATTGCACATTTTACTGAACAGTTTATCTGCTGGGCCAGTCTGCATGTCTTCCCAATCCTATCAAATTCGTAATACAGAAATTATTCTACCATTCAAGACACTATAAGGATTGAAATGTTCCAAAAGTATAATTCTCTCTCTCTCTTCCCTCTTGCTCCCACTTGGAGCCTAGGGAATCCGTGAAACGCTTTGTTCACTTCAGTTTCTTAATCCTTAGACTGTCGGTAGACTCCCTGGACGGGAGATCAGTCCGTCGAAAGGCCCCTACCTAAACAGGACAACACAAACACAGAATATACGCGGACATCCATGACTTGAGTGGAATTCGAATCCACGATCCCACTGTTCGAGTGAACTAAGACAGTTAATATCTTAGACTACGCGGCCTCTGTGATGACTAAAATCATCATTAAATAAACTAAAAAATTAATAACTCGGCTAATAACAAGGATTCTCTGATTTTCTTTCTGAACAGGTAGGGACATTTGCTGACTTTTCTTTTTATTCAGAAAGCTTATTTATTTACAGTACAGCAGTTTTCCCCGTGTAATTTAGAATGGGGCGTGCGTCTGTTACAGCTGTGTACCACTGCTCTGAAAGTGACAAAATGACAGGAAATGTAAATAACACAAATACTGAAGCAAGATATTTCGTGCATAAAAAGTGTTGAAAAACGCTTGCCTTCGACAAGGCTCTTCATGTACTGGGTGATTATTATTGCTCGCGTTCTTAATAAAACAACTCGGAAAATACTTAAAATTTCTTTAGCCTTTTGTGTATTGCACATGAACTGCATTATTTATAAGATTTTTAAATGATTAAAGTAAGTCAACAAAGGAATGGAACTTTTAAACAAATTTACTGTGGCAGATGGAGTGAGGATAATAAAACTTCAGAAGAGCACTCTTGTTATTAAGTTCAGTTTATGTTTCCAAATTATCTGTTTCAAGTTACAATTGAATGTCAGTCACTTCTGCGTCCAATGAAAGTCACGAACAAACGCTGCTGTACCACAACCTGAAGAATCAACACCTGATGTCAAGTCTTGATCTTGGACAAGAACCTGAACCAGTTCCAGCCACCTCCCAACTGCGCGGTATGTCTCCTTTAGGTTCGTCATAATGCTATCTCCTATCATAGTGGGGAAGCCGAACTATAACAGTCGGTATAGTGATGTGTTATTGACTAGAAAACAGGGATTCGATTCCCGATAGGGACAACAGATTTTTCTCTTACGCACTGCATCCAGACTTTCTCTGGAGTCCATCGAGTCTCCTACCTAATGGATATCCGGGTCTCTTTCCCTGGGTTAAAGAGGCCGGGGCGTGAGATTGATGGCTGACTTACATCTAGTGCCGATTTCAAGAACGACTTATCTATACCTCTACTACCCTATACGTCTTCATGATGTAGTGCTTAATTAATTAAACAAAGGGAAAACTTTAACTTTACCTTACCTGGCGCAACAGACTTCCATGCTAAGTACAAAAGATTTCCCACTAAATTTCTGTATGTATTTCTTGTCTCTTCGTCCTAGTCTGCACGCCTAACACATACCAGCTTCCTGGTTTTAACTATATTTATCTGAGCTTTTCTTGAAAATCCGCCAATTCTGCAGCTACTGAAGAATTTTATGGAAACTGAAGGTTCAATACCGTGTCTAGAAAAGCCATCTACTAGCCTCTATCCTGAGCCAGATCAATCCAATCCATACCATCTCATCCTATCTCCCTAAGATCAATTTTATTACAAACCTTCTACATAATATTGTCATGTGTAAGGACTGATTGTAAATGGGGTTTTGATTGATGACTCGAGTTATTGCACACTTTGATACAGCGCTTGACTACACATTTACTGCTTTCCACAGACATGTCTTTACTGCCGTTGTTTGACAACTGCTTCCAACGGCGGAAGTTCCGCTTCCTACGGTTTTCGAGCTGTCCCCTGCCTCAGCTACTACGTTTCTAACAGCAACAGCTCACAGCGACTGAACCCTAGCAGTTTTCTAACGACAACTCAATTCGAAGTCAAAGTTATGTCATGACCGACGGCCAGTCGACCAGTCTGTCTTGGTGTCAGCACCCACCTCGGGCCCAAGACCAGTTTTTATTACTGTCAGAGAGTTGCGAATTTGTTGATGTGGGGCGCATTCTCTGAAGCGAGGACGGTTCTTTCGTATACAATTCCTGCTGGTCCTCGCAAGCGTAGTCATTTTTAGGTCCGAGTCCCGAAGAACTCATGACCATATTTCACTGTATAGGATTCGAGACTCCCTCAACCTTGAGAGCCAGACGTCGTATTTACATCCCACGGGAAGAGGGTGGGCTAGTTGTACCATCTATCTATCTATCTATCTATCTATCTATCTATCTATCTATCTGTCTGTCTGTATATATGTATGTCTGTCTGTCTGTCTATCCTTATATCTGTGTAGCAAAATATGTTCCTAGACTCATTTGATACAATCCTGTATAATTTGTGCATCGTATTTATATTCTAAACAACCAATTAGTATCATCAGCATGAACTAGTGGGAACTGATCTTAATCATTCATTTCAATCCTTCCCGAGTCTATGTATACGCGTATTCCTCATCTCCACTTTCGAATTTGTTTACCGCAGTTCTGACCGTACCGAAAACAGTGCTTATGTGGTTCCGAGTTCTACAGAGTTGAAAAGAGAGACGCCATCTTCTCAATTCTCTAGTCCCAGAGATATTTTTGAGGGGCGAAGGAGGTACCGGAAGTTTTAAATACGAAGAAAATATTTTAAGTATTATTTGCACATTGAAAGGAATTATACTTTTATTTTCTTATCCACGAATATGTAACAAATTAATAGAGACACATATATATGAATAAATATAAAAATTATTTCCGTTAATTTTTACAGTTACTCAACAAAATTATAATGTATAAATGTAATAATAGTGTAACACATTTCAGTTTTATAAATTTTAAAATACATTCACAAATGAATTAAGGCATACGATTTTGATTTAAATGATTAACCAAGAGACTGTCCTGTTCGTTCTTCAGTGTTTTAAACTTTAAAATACAACATTGAAGTAGAGGAAAGCCATCTTCTTGGATGTGACGCTGTGTAGATATTGGGTTAACCGACGTTTCGGAGGAACGTATCGACTCCATTTTCAGGGTAGAAGGAAAAAGAAAATCCGCCAGCGAGGAGTCAACGCGTTGCTTAAACATTTGAGTAGTTTGTCACGATTTGTAAGTTGACCCGGAAAAGCAGATCCCGGAGGTGAGTATTTATATCCCGGAGACTTTGGATCGCACTCAGAGCAGCAGCAAATCTATTTCAGAGCCAACATCCTTCCTTTCATGTGCCAGACATGAATGGTCTTAAAGGAGTTCTTAGGGACATCCAAAGTTAAGATATATCAGTTAGTCACTACTAAAGGCCGTGCCATAGCGGTTAGTCGCTGGCTTCCCACCGCGGAGGCCCGGGTTCGATCCCGGGGTATGGTCAAGTGGTATTTGTGGTGGACAAAGTAACACTGGGTCAGGTTTTCTCCTAGTACTTCGGTTTCCCTTGCCAATCTTCATTCCAGCAATTGCTCCACAATCACCCTCACCTATCATCTGGGGCTGGTAAATTTGACAGAAGTAGCCGCAGTACAAGGGACTTAGTCCCACTCCGCTAGCAACAAAAAAATTCTACTATGTTTTGAAATGGAAAATATTAGATGGAACCTCGAAAATTTGGAAAATGAACGCAGGGAAAATTATGTATTGGCTGCCAAACTGCGCTGTCGATTGATAAGTGTAATTAAAGACCATCGCATATTTCGATCGTTCGGGACGGTAGAGTTAATGTGGAGATAATAGATGATGTCATATCTTTGACCGATTAATAAACGGTGGAAATAACGAAGTGTAAAACAGTAATCAATTACACGAGGTTTGTATTCGATGCACACTAATATTTCCGTAAATAATGAGATTCGTAGATAAACTTGTCATCGTTTACTGCAAAATTACTCTACGTAAGCTTCTGTTCCGTGAGTTGTTAATTAATTCATTCATTTGTTCATACCGTGAGGTACATTTTTTAATCAAGGTAATCTGCACAAGTGGCTCTTGTAGGTATGTCTGAATTTTCAATTCGTTTTAACAAGCTAACTGTGTTACTAGTTTTCTTTCTGGACATTGAATAATTAAGAACACAATAGACATTAATAATTAGGGATGTGAAGAAAGCAGTCTTCTGGGATTTGGCACCGTGTATATGTGGTGTTAACCGACGTTTCGGAGGAACGTATCGCCTCCATCTTCAGGGTAGAAGAAAAATATAAGAAATCTGCAAAGCGAAGAGACCGTGAGAACCGGTAAAAGCAGACTGTTCACACGAAACGTCGGTTCACACAAAATCTACACAGCGTCACATCCCAGGAGACGGCATTTTTCACTAACATTTCCACTTTATATTTGCTCCATTTGAGATAGAGACCTAAAATAATTTCTTTGGGAACAAATGAGAATTAATTAGTGACCTACATTACATCAAATTAGTTTAAACCAACAGTAAAATTATAAATTCTTATCTGGGTCTAAAGTTCATTGCATATCAATGACAGGCTACAGTTCAATCGATACTTTCTTCTGTACATTTATGGTGTAATGTGCAACATATTTGCTGCGGGAAAACATCTTGAATCTCACTTTTGCGTCACACACCTCGCGCAGAAGATCCATGTCCTTGCTTTACTCGGTACCTCGTGTTGGCGGGTAGGAGCTGCTGGCTTGCAGCTCTGCTTTCAAGCCTCCCATACTACGGTAATTCCTGAGTCTGCTCCTCCGCAACGAGAAGAGGCGCGATATAAATGGCACCATCAAAATGCGCGCGCATTCTTGCCACATCAGGATTTTGGAAGCTCCGATGAAAGCCAGTGGTTCCTACTGATGACGCTATAAAATCCATAACCATTTCTCATTCGCGCCACTCAGACTTCTGGAGACATCCCCCTTATTTTTTCACAACCTTTCCACTACTTCAAGCCTTTCCCATATCTATATGAAACCGATTTTCAATATAAACATTTCTTTCTTTAACAGTATATGCATCTTAGGTCTGTCAGTAGTGGAACTGCAACAAATGTTTCAGGGTAAGATCTCTGGTGCAAGGTGTTTAAAGAAATACTACATCAGTTTGACCAGATCCTTAATATTATGCAATAGACGAAAAAATAAACTTTTATTTTGGATCGACGTATACTTTTTCTGGAATTACTTTTACAAAAATACTGAATTAAAATTGTAATCTCAAAACCCGAAAGAACAAACTGCAGGATGTTGATGTGACGAATAATCAGGTAGAACTGCATTACCTTTTGCCGTTTACAACAATGCAAGAACTTCGACTAAGTAAAGTTATCCCTATGCTTAACTAATTAAGTACTATGCCATGAAGAGATATGGGGGAGTGGGTGTATAGACCCATGTTTTCTTGACCTCTGTATTAGCTGGAGATGAGTGGTCAGCTTCATGCTCCGGACGCTTTACCCCCGGAGGAAAAGCCCCTGGTACCTATTGGATAGGTGGCTGGGTGGACCCGAGAACAGGTATGGACGACATGGAGAAGTTGAAATTCTTGCCCCACCGGGGCACTTCAAGTAACAAAAATTAAATCTGTGAAGATTGCCTCCTTCTGAAAAAAAGGTACTCTTTTATTTAGATGATTGTTGGGATAAGAGCATGCCTATCATAGACCCACACTAAATTGAATTGCAAGTTTCAGTTGTCTGAATTATACAAGGTCTCAACTGTTTTGAACAATATTTTGCTGCATGTATTAAATTCGTGCATTATTCTCTAATACATACAGAGACACATTCACCAATTAATTAATTCAATGGAGTAGCGCACATTATAAAAAGCTAACACTAGTGTCCATTTCGGCGTTTAAGAGCGCTCCCAGTTCTAGGCCATGTACATCATTATGTAACACGCTGTTGTTTTATGGTGAGACGTTGTGAGCCAGCGCCCCGACTAACTTCCTAATTGGAGGACCACTCCACGTTACTTTTGCGTGATTGTTTGCTCAAAACTCTCGCAGTTTCCATCCACATCTAAAGACCGTGTCCTCCAGTCGCAACCTGAGGGCACTCCGAGAAGTTCTGACAAGAGATTCTCAATGTGGAGGGCTTTTGTGAACACGATAATGAAACTTCGGGTTTCATAAGTGGAGAGAATTGACTTGACTAGCTGGGTAACTGTTAGCTTCTCAAGAAGAGCTCTATTACTTTGAGGCGATTGCTTTGAAGTACTTGAAAACAAATTAATTTACTTTTACATTTAGATCCCATTCTGTGTCTTGTTCCTTGATGACGATATGTAGGCTGTTTTGCAGACGTTTCGGAGATCATTACTCTCTCCACCTTCAAGGTAAAATGACTACACAATAGCCATCGGGTAATCATTTCTCCCTGAAGGTAGAGTCAGTAAGAACATCCGAAAGTTCAGCCACACCCAGTGCCACAGCTAAGAAAGAGTGATCAGGCGTGGAAGCATGTAACCTTCCATGAAATCCACTTGCGAATATTTCATTAAGGAATCAGGAAAACTATTTTCAGATTCTTAACTCTAAATTACGCACTTTGTAAGTATGAATTTTAAATACACGCGTATACAGAGTACAGTCATGTAGGTTGTAACGTTGTATAGTTAGGAGATATCCCGACGTTTCGGATGAGTATATCGCCATCTTCAAGCTCGAAGAGTATGGAGGCCATGTACTGTTCCGAAATGTCTAGATCTCTCCGAACTACCTGGAGTTACAACCCAGAGTACTTTATACTTCAAGGGAACTGCCGTGAGGACCTCAGATACAGAAGTATTTAGCAATTAAAGTTTGAAAGTAAGCAGCAGGATTACATTTAGATTAACGAGAAGCCATCACGACATTCAGGTCAATTGAACCTTTTAATCGCTAATTTCAAGAGTCGTCTACCAAACTTTAACATTCCCCTAAGGTGACGAGGTCATAAACAATTCATAGTACAAAAAGAACAAAAAGCGATAAAAAAAATAAACCGATATTACAAAGAGAAATACTCCACAGTCATGATGATTAAAGTTTTCTTTTTAAGTTTTTTCCCTGCCATTAAAAGCAATGTTGCCCCAAGTCCACTTTGATATCAAGATTCTTTAAAAAAATTATTATAATTTTCATTACATTATAAATTTCCTTCCGAAAAACGTAACTATAGCAACACTTTATGAAAAACATAAAAACTGAATGTGCTACAGAAGTTAATTATCTTTACACATGTGCGCATGCGCGGTGCGGAAGGAAATGAGGGGAAGTTTGATATATATATGTTTCTATTATTATAGACATCATCGTAGGATACAAATACAATAGAGGTCATAGTTTTTATTTCCTGTGAGTGTATGTAATTTCCTATAGGCTAAGCCTCCCCTAACCAAGCCCCTGGGCCCCAAAGCTTTCTCTCCATCCAATTCCAGAGGAGCAGTGCTCGTGGCAGTGACGGATTGAGGAGCATACGTCATCAGTGAGCCGCCATATTTCTCCTTCTGTAGCCGTCACACGAGCCGACCTACACCGTCAGAGAGAAAGCCAATCCAATCCCGTGACCAGGCACACAGTCCCCCCCCCCTTTTTATTTCACACAAATTAAACTTCACTTGCCTAGATTTTCAACGTTATTCTTTGCTAGAGTGCGGGCATTCCATATGGACCTTAAAATTCTTTGAAATTTATGACAAAGAGTCAATCTAATAACTTTTTTGCGGTATTATATTTACCCGTCATCCGTAGAGTCATCAAAATATCATAAGCGCTTCATAAAAATGGCTGCAGAGGAAAATTCCCGTGACAGACTAAGAAACTAGTTCGTTTATGAGTTATTTGCTCTTCAACAGGACCAACAGTTTCGAACTTCTGTTTTTTGAATATTTATCTGAATCTTCGCCATAGTTAAACCGAAAATGTAGTTACTCAGAAAAGATAACTATTTCTCTGATATAGTGTGAAAATTTTTGCTTAATTTTTATATATATTATTAGATCTGGTAGACGTGTTTGAAACTTTCTACTTTGATTTTGGACGAGGGGTCTGCATCGCTTATGCCGTTCATCCATGCAGACTCCAGACAATATATTCACCTCTTGTTCCATGTGAAATATAATGACTTAAAATTTGGGGTTCATATTCATAAGAATATTCACACAGATGTAAATCTATTTCTGAAGACTACGCAAATGCTTAGTAGTAGCATGTAACACAGTATAGACCATTCATAAAGCTATCCCTGTACCAGGCCGTGAAGGCCCACAGGGTTGTGAGACGTTGAGGGTCCCACATTATCTAGACAATCGACTTACAGATGGCGATAATGTTGTCAGTATATGTATATATTTAATATTTCTTTGACTGCAATGTTGATTAAGTAAATAGACTTTTATATAAATTAGCCATAATATAATTGCAGATTCTTAACCAACTATATAAAAAGGGGAAAACAACACTGCCCGGATCTATAAGGACGGCAATATCACCTCAATCTTCCGTTGATAGAAGAGAGACGAAGACACGAAACTAAGGGGCTTAAGATTTTAAATATTAAGAATTTTAATAAACTTTAACTCAACCACATTTTATCTTAATTAAATATTTATATAAAACCTTGATTCAACTTGATGAGCTATGAGCAATATAATGGCAGTTTCCTCAACATGTTATGTTTTCTGAGGATGGTCATAACTGACGGAAACATGTAAAAGCATTCATATAGATATACATTTCAGTTACAATCCACGGTGTTGTCAAATCGTTCTATAGTATTTAACTAGTGTGACGGAGTAGAACGAATAAAGTTAAACTTAGTCTTTCACTCTAACGGAAGACTAAAATCTGAAGGTGCCAGAGAAGAAAACGAATTATATAAATATATATATGTATATATATGAGAGGTAATGGTGAGGGGGTTTGAGTATGCCAAGGACCCTGAGAGCTATACCAGCGGTAGCGTAGCTACTGGCAGGGCCTCCCTTGCTGGACAGATCAAAGGGTAGGCATCAGACGAAGAGAGACACCAAAAACCAAAAACTGATGCCGGAAGCAGCGTCATCAGCAGCGACTTGAAGCACAGAGCAAATGATGCTCGAGATGGTTCAAGTTCGTATAGCAACAGGCGTGACCAGAGTGGTTTGAACGGCTGTTGTACTGCGATGTGGAAAGCAAATGGAAAAACTACCACATTATCACTTTTCCTGGATAGTCTCTTTCCAAAAACAGAAGATCGCATTAAGTGGAGAAACTGTTTTGGAAGAGACTGTGGACCTGTCGTCTGACAGATTACTGATGATGATGATGAGAGGTAAATAGTAATAATAACATGGAGAAAATCAAATAATGAAGTGTTTCATAATTTGTACTATTTACCAGACATTATTATGGTGATAAACTCAAGAAGGATAGGATGAACATGTAGTATAGTTTTACAGGAGGAGGATCAGAAATGCGAATGGAAATTTAGACGGAAAAACTGAAAGTAAGGTGCCATTTGAGGAACCAAATATAGAAGGATGGAATTAAAATTTGTATGTATTGAAATGGATATGAGGGTATAGACCGGATTCCAATGTTCCGGCTAAGTGCAGTGGTGTGCTGTCGGGTTTCGTAAATAGGTAGATATGTCTTGAACCGTCAAACGACTGTTAGTTCTCAAGAAGTGGTACACTAGACGTTGGAAGTTGAATGATGAAGGCTTCAATAATTTTGTTTGTCGGTTCAGCTCGTCTGCCTGTAGTATCTTAAAATAGATATAAAATAAACGGACAAGCACACATGTTGTATTAAAATAATTATTTTCTATTTTTATACGTAATTTTTAGCTTCTTGAGGACTGTATTATGAATGAACTGCTTAGTTTGAGAAGTACGATGCCATCTCCGACAAATTTAGCGACTCCCGTAAGAAATTTTCCGGGAATTTAAAGATATTACAGTTTCGTCCAGTAAGCTTATTTCCTCTAATCCTATACATCCTATAAGTATGTGTTAACTAAGTTACCGAGTCGGCCGTCCCACAGCTCAGGTAGCTAGTCGCTGGCTTCCCATCGCAGCGGCCCGTGTTCGAACCCGGGTCAGGTAATGTGGGATTTGTGTTGAACAAAGTGGACTGGGAATAGGTTTTCTCTGAGCATTTCGGTTTCCCCTGCCGATCTTCATTCCATTAATTGCTCCACAATCACAGTCGCATATCTGGGGCTGGTACAGTTAGACAATATTGGCTGCAGTACCAAGTGGACTCATCCCACTAAGAATATTACCGAATCTGACCGGTCCACACACAGTGTAGGTGGAACATGAACATGTATGATTAATTTGCGTTACGATGCATCAGGGTCGGAGTCTAATTAGTTGAAGTTTAATGTTTTTCTTCTATTCTGATGATCACTATTAACATAATTGATTCAGTTTAAATAAAGTACTTTCTACTTTCAATATCTTTTATAATTTATAAGGTATTGACGCCTTAAATTGTATTTCTTTCCACCTCTGATGACATGGTATCAGCTGTTTATGATCATGATATCCACAATAATGTCAGCAATAAAATGTATGTCTTAATGTTTTAGTTGAATATTTATTACTACTACAACCTCGATGTGAGGAGAAAATACGAAAGAACGTGATACATTCTGCGTCACATTTTGATTTACAGACACATGTACTGTAAATGATTCTCGAATTTTAGATTTCCTTGGATTTATGTGTTACCGTTGTACATCAATTTAATGAATCAACAGGAAGAAGGTCTGAAATATCGTAAGAGTCAAACCGCCATTATTTCTCTATCTGCATGAAGCTGAGTCTGTCTTGAATAGCTGATCGTCACTCAGCTAGTCGAAGAAATTCCCTACTTTTATGGAACTCGAATATTCATTACCATCTTCAGTAGCGATTGTTATGGATCCTGTCCTGAGTCAGTTGACTCCCGTTTATATCCGAGCAATCGTTCCTACAAATTCTAATATCAACCTCCCATCTACGCGTATATCTTTCAAGCAATCCATTCCTTTTGGATTTAGATTAAAATTCTGTATGCATTTAGCACCTCCTTACGCGTAATTAGTGTCCAGACCAGAAGCTAAACTGATTAACACTTAAAAATATAGAGAATAATTTGAAGGATTATTAAATTATATAACGTGTATATAGGAAACGGCACGATAAACTTCTCACTTAAGCGCACTCAGCAATAGAATGAATGTTTATAGGTCGTTGCTAGGCAAGAGTCAGCGCGTCAATGGACTGGCGAGGTAGTTATCATGTGGCTCGTTTTCTCTGTGGTCTTCCTTATGCAGCAACATGACCGTGTTTTCCGTGCGTGGCCGGTGCGAAGACTATATAACGACAGTTACAGATATAACGGTTTTCAGTTTTAAATAAAGTTCCGTTCAAGTGAGTTCTCGGTGGAAGACAGCCAGAGGAAGTTCAGTTTTGGGTTCAGCAGAGTGAAGTTGAGGTCCACAGTGATTGAACAAGAAATGGCAAGAGAACATCATAGTGTTTTCAAGTGCTTGTTTCAGTGTTGAGATCCGTTGCAAGGAGACGACTAGTGAAGACAAGAATCCTAGTGCTGTGCGACGGTGAACTGTAAAGCGTGTAAATCAGCGATATTACTCTACTGGATCTAATTAAGAGAGATTGTAACCAAAGTGCTAATAAATCCATCCCCAATACACGTAACAATATTTTTGGATTTTGATCAGAAAATTCCTACTGACAACTGTAATAATATCACTCTAATATTCAAACCGCCTATAAGTAGGCCCTGTTGTTCAACCATCAATTTAATTGGGTTCCATAAGACTTAGCTACGGGAGCCGCAGAGTGTTTAATTTTAACATAATCATAATCAATTTTATGTTGCTCCTGTTAAATGTCTGTGTTTACAATGAATCCGAAATGTGGATGTTCTAACCAATGAAATACAATTAGATATTTCGCTAATATCTATTTAGGAGAGACGATCTGGCAGAAGGAACGGCACACATATATTTTCATGCGTGAAAGAACAAACAATTGCATTTGAGCAGTAAATACATGTACGAAGTATTTCATTTGATTACAGACAAGTAATTTATGTATCTTTCCCTTAAGTGTGAATGAACCTGAAATTATATAGAATTACCAAAAAAGAAATAGTGCGTATGATAAACGTCATGACATTCACTTTTACCTGTAATTATGAATAATTGTCGGTTATTCATAATTACCATCGTCCATTTGTAAATATAACAAAAACCTATAATTCTCTGTAGGTATTCAATCCGTACTAACCTTCGAAAACATACGTTATTAACTCTGATCTATGCTTGCTTTGTTCGGTCTTCTAAAAACATTTATCCTTGAAAGGAGTGTCGCATTCAATGTTTCATTTGTCATTTATTATATAATAAAATATATTGTAGCACTGTATAGTGTATTAGATATCCTTGTAGGGGCGGGTTACAATGCCTCCATCGGTGCTATGCAAGATGTAGAAGGCGATGAAAAGGGAACTTGGTGCCTGGGGATGTAATTGGGCCACCCTGTCACAAGGGGCATGAATACGGGTACCTGGTCCTACAGGTTGGGCGTTGGACACAAGGCTGACGAACTTTCTATGTACAAAAATTATTTTTCGTATTCCAGAGAAGTGGAAATCGAATGCAAACCAGAAGAACCTTCTATGGAGGACTGTGGCTCAAAAGCGGCTTTTTCACCATTGATTACGACGAGATAATGTATTATATTTGCCACCGGCTCTTAAAATAACTGAAGAAGGCAGAAAAATGCGGACTCGCATGTAATATGATACCTGGCTCCATGGAGTTGAATCCTACTTAAGAAGCCACCAGTTGCTTAGATCTCGAGGATTTCTCAGTATTTCACGGTATCCAAATACCATGTTTAAAAGCGCCATCCACTGGTTCCTATCCTGAGCCTGATGAATCCATTTCACACCACCATATTTATTTCTCTAAGATCCATTTTAATATTATTCTCCTGCCTACGTCTAGCACTTCCTAGTTATGTGTTTGCTTCTGGCATTCCCACCCAAACCTTGTATTACTTATTTTTCTTCCCCATGAAATATTCATATGATTTATAATTTTTTGCTATGTTATAAATTGTATTTTGACATCGTAGTGTGTCAAACACTAATCCCTGCAACACGATGATAGATATTGTTTATATTGGCAAGTTTATGGGTGAATATAGACGGGGGTTGTTTTGGCGAAAATGTTTATTGACCAATTATAGAGGTCGTAATTACAAATAAATATAACACTATCGCTATTTCCAAACCTTACAGTTCACTAGAGCACAGAGTCTAGTTTTCTTAGTCTGATATTTGACGTTTACTGGTAATGGCTCTAACAATGGCTATTCGTCTGTTCCGGGCTCAAGTCCTCTCTTCACAGACTCCCGTACGGAACTGGCTTGCTCTCACCAGTTGTCTTCAAGATAACTTTGCACGGACCACGTAGAAACACCCCGTTGCCAACAATACCGCTATTGTTGCGCGTCGATTCTTTGCTGGGGGATCGTGTTTACAGAGCCGTTGCCAAGAAATATCTCTGGTATATTCGCCTATCTCGCAGTCGTTGCAGAGCAACGGCTATACAGTCTACAAGGTTTTAATTTTTTCGGCTTGGAAGCATTACGGAACACATGAGGCAGTATTCGTTGCCCGCAACAACAATCCCTCGCACGACACCACACGTCTCCAAAAACGAGCTCATGATTTCATTCGACGAAACTGACGACATGTGCAGAAAGCAATCTCCTTTCACTGCTATTAATGGCAGGAGAGAAAAAAAATAAGAAAACGAAAAAAGAGGAAAGAAAAACAAGAAAGATGAATGAAAGAAAGGAGTAGGGCAGGAAGAAAGAAGAAAGAGGGAAAGAAAGAAAATGAGCAAGAACGGCAGACCGAAAGCAAAAGTAATAGAGAAAGGAAGACAGCTTCCCTTCTTGGGAACTGTTTTGAACAGCGTAACAGGGCGAGCTCAGGTGCAGCGCAACCCATGGAAAGAGGCCGTGGACGCGCACTGGTCGGTCACTGAAGTGATACACAAACCGCTGTGCGCTAGAGGTCACCACCAGCCTAATCCCGAGTGATCATTGCGCGGCGGATTCCAACTTAAATGAGCTCCCGCAATGATAAATTGGTTGGTTGCTGCAAGCACATCCATATCCCATCTGTTCTCTTGGTTTCCCGGCTTCACTCCACTGAGCTTCTCCCGCAAGACAGCGTCAGATTTTCGTTCTGTACTTCTTTAAATGGTTTAAAATACAGAATTATTTATAACTTAATTTACTTTCACCATTTAGTTCAATAAAACTTTATTAGAGAAGATTGCTTGTTATAAACAGATGTTGTAATATAATTAATTTATATTACATAAAATGAAATTAATTGGGAGCACTCCGTTCATTTGCCTGTAAAATCTAAACACAATAAATTCTCGCTATAACGGACCCGGATATTTACTTACTTACTCATGGAGCTGTGCTTTCTTGAGGCGACGTCAATTCTGCAGCTACTCAAGAATTTTCCAGCACTTTGCTAAACCTGAAGCTTCATTACCGTGTTCACAAGAACCCTCCAATGGTCACTATCCTGAGCCAGATCAATCCAAACCATACAATCCCATTCTATCTCTCTAAGATCCATTTTAATATTGTCCACCCACCTACGCCTTAGTCTTCCCTGTGGTCTCTTTCCTTCTGACTTTCTCACAGATATCCTATACGCATATCTCGTCTCCCCCATTCGTGTTACATGAACTGCCCACCTCATCTTCCTAAACTTGATCATTCTAATTATACTTGGAGAAGAGTACAAGCTATGAAGCTGCTCATTATGCAGTTTTATCCAGTCTCCTGTCACTTCATCTCTCTTCGGTCCAAATATTCTCCTCAACATCCTGTTCTCAAACACCCTCAGTCTATGTTCATCCCTTAATGTCAGAGACCAAGTTTCACACCCATACAGAGTCACAGGCAAAATTATAGTTTCGTATATTCTAATTTTTAAGTTTTTGGACAACAGACGAGAAGACAAAAGGTTCTGGAGTGAATGGTAGCAAGCATTACTGCACTTCAATCGCCTCTTAATATCATCCTGAATCAGGTTTCGATGTGTTATCGTTGTTCCCAAATATCTGAAAGGTGCCAAATTTTCAAAACATCTGTTTCCTATCTTTATGTCATGATTTTGGCCTGCATTTTGGTGACGAGACAGTAACATGTACTTAGTTTTCTCTGTGTTTACTTCTAGACCATCCCCTTTACTTGCGTCAATTAAAGTTTGTGTGTTTTTCTTTATGGTATCTACATTATCACCCAGTAGATTCACATCATCGGCATAGATCAACAGCTGATGTGTCCCATTTAATTTCAGTCCCACCTGGTTTCCCTGGACCTTCCTAATTGCATATTCTAAGGCAAAGTTGAAAAGGAGTGGCGATAAAGCATCTCCTTGTTTTAAGCTATCCTGGATTTATCAGACAAATGTTCACCTACACGGACTTTACTATACGTTTCGTTTAAACACATTTTAATCAACCTAACTAGTTTCATTGGTATCCCAAACTCTATCAGAATATTGTACAATACTTCCTTCTAACTGAATCACAGGCTTTCTTGAAGTCAATGAATAGCTGATGTACTGTCTCATTGTACTCCCATTTTTTCTCCAGTATCTGACGAATGCAAAAGATCTGCTCTGTAGTTGATCTGTTACGACGAAACCCACACTGATGATCCCCAATTATTTCATCTATATATGGACTTAACCTTGAGAAAAGAATATTGGACAAAATTTTATATGAAGTTGATAGCAGTGATATCCCCCGATAATCACTATAGTCAAACGGACACGGATATAACTGACAAAATCTGGCTGTGTACAGTTGTGAATTTCTAGAAATGTCGACGCACTAAGGTGTTCTGTAGTTAGAAAAAATTTTTAAATAAGAACAAAGAACCCCGATATGAAGAGCTTTATGTACTCGAATGAATGTATTTTTGGTTTTCCTTCAAACCCACAGAATAGGTCACGACCACTTCCTTTCCTATTTTTTTTTACATCTGATTATTTGACATTTACCATATAATTCGACATTTTATATCCCATTCGTTGAAAAATGAGTCGTTTTATAATCAAAGAACCTATCAAATATTTCGTATTCCCAGAATGTCGAGAAGATTCAGTTCCTTCCTCTTCCTGTAGGACAACTTGATCTAGAAGTGAAAGTTCTGTATCCACTGGACTCACTTTACTTGTCCTGTAGCTCACCTCAAACATAGTTTGTTGAGTATGGTCAGAGGCTGTCACAACACTGCCCATGAAGATTTCTAGCTTCTCAGGTATAAGGCAATGTAATCAGATGAAGGGCTAATCTGTCTGCTTCATGTTGGTATACTACCTGGCTCACTCTTGGATTATGGAGACGGAGGAGTATGTTCCTCCGAAACGTCGGTTTTCTTTTACGGGGCATACGGTGTTGATTCGCAAAAGACAGCTACCTTCATAATTTAATTAACTTACAACTCTGGCTAATTATGGTTCAAGTGGAAGATAAGGAATTTCAAAAACCAATCTCTTGCAACCTGCCGATATGACAAACTAGTTATTTCTACATAAAACTATTTGGTTTTTGAACGTTATTCATCATCCGGTATTCTAGAAATCTAGAGGACTGTGGTTAGCTCTATCTAAGCGGCCTCCCTAGTCTAGAGGTAAGGTTCCCACCTCATGACTCGTAGTACGCCGGTTCAAATACCCGGCGGAGGTCGTCGAATTTTTAATTCAGGGAACAAGTCCTCCGGGAGGGACTTTAAGCCGTGGGTCCCGTGTCGTAGCTTTACGGCACGTAAAAGAACCTCAGACCTCCAAAGGAGGTCACTGAGCCAAACTACGGACGTTTCCCGCCAAACAGCAGTCTCTAATACCTCTGGTAGATGGGGGAAGCATTATAGATACCTCTCAGCTAGTAGAGCCGGTCTCGCTGGCTGGGCAGGACTGATGGTAAGCACCAGTACCTGTAGGATATAGAGACTGGAAGAAATCATAGAGGGAAGCACAATGGACCAATACAGGTCTAAGTGCATGGGGAAACCAACCCTCTCCAATAATTAACTAACTAACTAGCTCTATCTAAAGGACAAAACAGAGCAGGTGTCCTTCCACTCCATCTGAGAACGGAAACAGTTCTAGTATCCGAAACGTTATGATCTCTACTTTTTAGTACACCGGACGATGGACAAAGCCCCGAAACCCTGTAACTTTGAGTGTTATATCCCATCGTCAGAACTTTTTAAAATATAGTTTGATTTGTTTCATTCTGGTCCGTCACACTAACAATTACAAATATAAATCACTCCGTCCAATGTGACCTGTAAGTTTTTTACTACATGAAAACTCAACACCCTTACATGTTTCGGTCTCTGTGGACCATCTTCAGAGGGCAAACATCACTACAAATATGAAACAACACACTTCTNTTATTGAAAATCCAAAACATTTTTAATTTGCATCAAGAAATTTTATACAATTTTATAAAAAACTTTAGATTCCCAGGAAACTGCTGTGTTTTTGTGAAGTGTTCTATTTTGTGTACTATGTATTGTAGCATATAAGTGTACGTACTTTACGTCTAAGCAACTTATGTGATGGTGGTTTCCTATTTGTAGTGATGTTTGCCCTCTGAAGATAGTCCATAGAGACCGAAACATGTAAGGGTGTTGAGTTTTCACGTAGTAAAAAACTTACAGGTCACATTGGACGGAGTGATTTATATTTGTTTTTAAAATATAATTATTTGTAAACTATCATGGATTCCAGTGCATTGTTTCCACATTATCGCGTCTGATACTGTGATAATGATGATGAAATAACATATAACTTATAGTTAAATCATTCATTACTGGTTCTCCAGAGAAGTGAACTTTTCGGCTATTTTAGGTGAATGTAGATTACCTCATGAAGTGGAGTCCTTCTCGGGAAGCTAATAGTTGATAATTTACTGCAGGAAATCCCCGTTAGAATTTAGGTTCTCGTGTTATCAGCACCATTTTCTCAGAAGCTCCCACCTATTGCTGGCCCTAAGTTTCCATAGCCATTTCTACCGTATAACTTCGACTTTCGGGGTTAACCCGAAGTCACACCCTCAACAATTGCTCTTCATTTACCGTGAGAGAAAAACTTTTACACACAAGGGAAACGAGAGTTAGAATCACAGCTGTTTATAAATAAATTTTACGTTTTGGGAACACCAAGGCGTAGGTAGGTGGACAATATTAAAATGGATCTTAGAGAGATAAGATGGGTTGGTATGGATTAGATTGATCTGGCTCAGGACAGGGACCAGTGGAGGGCTCTTGTGAACACGGTAATGAACCTTCGGGTTCCATAGAATGCTGGGAAATTCTTGAGTACCTGCAGATTTGGCTTCTCCTCAGGAAGGGCTCAGCTCCATAAATGAGTAAGCATAAACAGGAGCACACGATAGCGCAGTTGGTTGAGGCATTAAACTACAAGCAGGAAGGCCGAGGGTGCGATTCCCGTTAAGGTCATTAAAACTTTTCAATTTACCTAATCTTTCCAGCGGCACTATGTGCCTGGGGTCGACTCAGCCTCTAACAAAAATGAATATTAGCAAGATCTCTGGGGATAAAGCGCTGCTGGAGCGTAAACCTGACAACCTCACAGCCATCTGTGAGCCGATTTTCTACAGAAAATATGAGAACCTCTACCTATGGACCTTCACGGCCTCTTACATGGACAGCTTTATTTTTTATTTTATTTTTTAAATAAAATAATCTAAACTAAATTACAATCAATATGCCAGGATTTCAATCTGCTGTTATTTTTTTCGCGAGAGCAAATTTAATTTGTTAAAATCATTCCCAAATAGTAAAATTCTGACAAATTTTTGGAGGATTTATTAACAGTATTAATATTATATTTCCCTCAATTTTGGTGGTCAGAGTTTAATATTTATATAATTTGCTCTATATTTACATCTAGGTCAGCCTTCCTGCTACAACCTAGTAGACTTCCATATATACCTACACACTTTAAAGTACACAGTACAGAAGTCTCCATTTATGCTAATGTTGTACCATAGTTAATTTGTCAAAGTTAAGGAAGATACTGAAGTATTTTGATTGCAGTTATTAGGATAAAAAGCAGCAGGGATTTACGTATAACGTATCACGTTAACTACACAAGCAATGATTCAGATTTAGCTATATTCAGTTTCTGCAGAATTACAGTCTAAACAATAAACCTAAATTTTATTATTCTTTTCGAAGATGCTGGCTAGGTTAATCCTTGCCAGATATGATTGTGAATTTTACAAATATCATTTAGAAATCACAACATTTCAACAAACTAGCAATAAACTGTGTTTTTGAGAACGTGACTGTAACATAGGGGTGTGAGTGCTCCCCCCCCCATCTCGACAACGGACGTAATGATGGTTACGCTGACGTAGAGCTGTAGCGTAACAGGGGATACGACTCAGCAATGTAAATAAAGTTATTTACTTGTCAGAAGAATATTTATAATGTGCAGCAGAGCGCTCTGCGAACATACCTTCATCTTTACACTCATGAAAATTATTTATGAAGAAGGCCATTAAAGTACGCAGCTAATAAATTAACTGCATGCTCGTGTTTTTTAATTGTGGTAAAAAAAACATCCTAAAATATATTAATGCATATTTGTTTAGTTAATGAGTTGTACTTGAATGTAATTTTATTCCTGTAGTTTATGAAAGTAAATTAACTCTTCATCTTCTCCTTTATAGGTGTAGACAAAAGTTAAAATAATACATTATAATTATCGGGATATTTATCGAAACGACAAATAATTAAAATGTAAGGAATTAGTGGTTAAATGTTTTCATTCTGAAGTGGGCCGTACCATTCGTTAACAGCGCATAAATCTCTATGCAACCAGCATTACTCACGTGCAGTGTGTACACTGAACATACGTAGGGGAAATAGGACAGCGCATCAGAACGTTGTTCTTCGATATTCGGACATTAACTTAATGTACTTAATTAAATTGCAAGTTGTTACTGTTTCTGTTGAAGGTTATGTCCAATCTTTTTCTCAGGCTGCAAGTTGCATAATGGTATGTACAATTTCTCATATGATCGTAATACATAATAGCACATACTTATATATTTCCTGGCTTTACGTGTCCATTAGAACCCTGTTTACCAAGTCGTTGTCTAGCACTGAACGTCTTTCTTGACTTCACTATGCCTGCTTTCGGGCGTCATAACAAAATATGTTTTCCGTAATAGCTCATTAAACTGTGTTCAGTGCAGCAGAAACTTACATTGCGTACGATATACATGTAGCATTTTTATAAGGACAAGCAGATTACGTCTGTTTATTGCCATATTATTCTCTATCAAACGCTGATCTTATTTCTCGACATATTGTTAACTTCTGAATAGAAGAAAAATGAATAATATCATTGCAACATAGATGAATATAGAGTGGTGCCAAGAAAGCAGACCATACAGCGTTGTCATGGAGAATGTGAAAAGTATGTCCCTAAGTAAATTAAGATAAAAATACAAAAGAAATTCAGATAACAGATATATAAGGAACAAAACTAAAATTAGTTTTTAGCGGAGTACCTACGATTCGTCATGCGAAGCACCTCAAAACTAATTTCCATCACGCAGGTTGCCAATCATAAGGGACCGAGGCAGGGGGTCGACGTGTGCGAGATACATCGACTGCTGCCAGCAACGATTTAATTTGAAAATCGATTCTTCATTACTACATTCACCATACACCGAGAGCTTTAGATAGTGGCTTCTCAGGCGGATAAGAACTTAGGGGAGAATATAGGATGACTAAAGAGACATTGAGGGCAGATTGCCCCCGAGAAATCCATTCCCCAGATGACCCATTTCCATATATATTTTTCTTGTGGATTGACATATGTGTGACAATCATATAATTAGTAATTTTTTATGGTTTAAAGATACAGTTTAGAGCGTTGCTTCGCACTGAGCTAGACTAAGAATAAGACTTAACGAACGTTATGGCCCCGTTTTTTTTTCTTCTTCGCTTAGGGGAGGGGTGGAGTCCAACTTGGTCCACTCGGCTAGGCGGCCATTGATTGGCATATTGTAGCCTGCTCCGGGTGATTATGATGATGGAAAATTTGGTGGAATGAAGATTGGTAGGGAATACCGAAGTATTCTGAGAAAATCTTCCCCAGGGCCACTTTGTCCCCCACAAGCCAACTTGACTAGACCCAGGTTTGAACTCTGGCTGCCGCGGTGGGAACCCAGCAACTAACGGCTTGAGCTATGGCTCCGCTTTGTAATTCACGAGGAAACATATTCGAGTACTGGCCAGGATAGCAGTAGCATTAATTGAGGCATTTCGAGTATTTCATTTCCGTCAAGCGAATGCTCAAACAGTGCCTCAAGGCAACTTCATTACATACACCCTCTAATTCCTGCACATCCATAGTTCTGTGCTTTGTAATCTGTGTGACTGAATAAACTTTGTTACAAACAGTAATTTGGGCTCTTGCGAATTGGCTCTTGGTGTTCGTAGAATGAAAACGGACATGTTACGAAACGTCTCAAACGATCTCGGAATTGAAAGTTTTCTTTGAAAAAAAAGATAATGAGAAATGTTTACAAAAGTATATAAAATTGTAGTTGAAAACTTGAAAAAACTTGAAAAAAGTTGAATAAATAATAGTAAATTGGATTGTGATTCTGAAGTCGGTATTTATCCTTATATGCTAGTAAGCAAAACTCTGCTTCATTTTAATGCGATTAACTAATTTAGACAAACATCAATAGAGCTCGTTTTAATGCAAACTGCTTGTTCGTCGTTATAGGTGGAGCTTAAGAGGAATACAGTATTATGTGGCCATGCGAGGGGAGAGTGGCAAATCAGGTTCTATTTATGTGATTTCATCCACCGCCACTTTCTTTTTGGAACGCAACTGTCGCATCAATCGGAGAATGTCAGTAATTGGGATGTCAGAGTTTGAACTGGATTCAGCTGGCTCAGTGGCCGTCTACAATAAACGCAATACTGATATTTAGGGTTCCACAAAAGTCTAGAATTACATGAACAGCTTAGTGACTACAGTTTCTTAAAAGCAACTCTTTTTCCGTGGAGTCCTTCGCGTGAGATATCCCGCATTTCAGTTCCATATGACTCAAGTGGACTTAACGTATGAGGGCTTTCAGTAGCAAGAGCAATCTTTTCGTGTCCATGAATTCTTCACCGATTACTAGCTTTCGTTTCTATTTTATATACAATCCAAGATAGTAGGTAGTGACAAAATAATAATTTCTTTTGATAATTTGGACACATATTATTAATATAAATAATAAATTATGATGTGATTTATTATACATGAAATATTAATTTTCGTCTTATTACTTCTTACGAACAACCAGCAATCATCAGTAGGCCGTCATAAAGATGATGGTTAATGTACAAAAATGAAACCTCTCTTAGAGCCGTATCGTTGTCAGTCTTCATATTTCTGACACTGCGCAATTAGTGACATAAAGAAGAAATATTTTGCAAGATTTACATAAGCATAAAAACAATTTTTAACGTATGCAAAAATTGGAGCGTACAGTTGAACTAGAAAAATAAACGAACAAGTTCAAAACCAAATACAAATATTTCATTAAATTCAAACGAAGTAGGTAAAAGTAAACAGAGCAACATTTAAAGTATATAAAATAGCAAATTATTGCAGCGATAGAGGATGGCTCTCGCAAAAATTCAAGTTATTCCTTTTTACTGAGTTAAATTACATTTCTCGGAGATCGTCTATAACTAGTAGGAAAAGAATCTGTATATACAAAAAAATGTATTTTTTTTAATTACATTAAACTTTGATTCCGTATCCAGCACTGGTAACATTAAGCAACTCACTGGTTCAATTTCTGTCATTAAATGTTAAATATTCTATAAATCTGGGTCAATATTTCATCAATATCACAAGTCTCTTTAATTCCACTGATATTAATAATAACATTTAATTAATAATACTTGTTGAAAACAAGGGGCACGCGGTAACGTAATTGGTTGAGGCACTGTGCTACAAGCCGGAAGGTAGCGAGATCGATTCCCGATGAGGTGGATTTTTTCAATTTACCTAATCTTTCCAGCCACACTACTGCCCTGCTTCGACAGAAATGAGTACCAGGAATATTCTTGGGTGGTAAAGGGCGGTCGGCGTGTAAGGCTGACAACCTTGCAGCAATCTATGAGCCGATTTTCTAGAAAATGTGGGAACCTCAACATCTCACAACCCTAAGGACATCCACGGCCTATTACTTTATACCTGTTGAAAATTTCAGAGATCTGTTAACAAAATTCTTGTAATTCAATTGTATAAAAAATTGCCCTTGGGTTCAGAAACTCGCAAAATAAAACTATATAAGGCCAGATTTAATTACCCGGATGCTGTTACCTGTGGCTAATTTGGTACTTACGACGTCTGAGGCAAACAAACAAATCAATCATTACCCATACAGTGCTTCAATGTTGAGCAATAATAGGCAGAATTATGTAGCTGTTAACGGTAGTTCATATGTGATCAACGTGTTTCAGTGGCGACTATTTGTGCTACTTTAAAACAAATTGCCGTCATTAGCTCTAGAAATAGAAAGCCGTAAGAATCAAGCAGTACAAGTGATCTTTTTGAGTTGTGACTACTGTACCATTATCTTTTGTATGGAGCCACATCAATAACCAACAACAGGCAGTAGTCTTACATTATGTCAGCTATTACATACGACTTAAACTGACACAATTTTTCTTGTTTGGCTTTCAGCCCGTGCGGTCTTTTGACGGCATTCAGCTCGCAGACACTCGAGCCACAAGGCCGACAGCTTGACAAAAGTCTCATCAAAGTATCTGAGCAGTGTCCTTTTTGAGAAGCTGCCTCTTATTAACGCAGTAATGAACCTGCTGGTTCCATAAAATGTTGGAAAATTCTTAAGTAGGTGAGCGACTGGTGGCTTCACGAGAAGGACTGGTCTCCATGGAGTTAGTTGTTGAGCCTTTGAAGAAATCCTACGTTTTTATGGAAACAAAAGGTTCATTACCATGTTCACACAACATGATTCTCTGGTCGATTAAATGGATTCACACTAAACACATGCAACCTATTACTTTCGTCTAGGCCTATGCCTTTCCAAGTGACCTCTCAAATTTAGGTTTCAGGATAAATTTCTTATCCATTTCACACCTCCTCCATATGTACTAGATGTACCCCTTTCTATTCATCCTCATTTTTATTATCGCAATAATAGTATGACCTGACGCCTGAAAGCCGGCTTGGTCACTACTAAGCAACGGTTCAGTAAACAGCTTTCGTAGCAAAGGATCAAACAGATAATAACAGACTAACAGTTCGAGGTGGTAGTCTCTCTTCAGTTCGCCTCGAAAAGGGAAGTATCGAATCGGAGACAATAAAATATGATCACGAGTCCCGCGGGACCCGGGCCCGAGAATGACTACGCTTGCGAAGGCCAGCGGCAATTGTAAACGAGAGACTCGTCCTCTAGTCAGAGAGAGACCCCCACATCAACAAAACCCGCAACTGCCTGACAGTAATAAAAATCTGGTCGTAAGCCCTAGATAGGTGCTTTATTCCAAGATAGACTGGCCGACTGACCGTCGGTTGTAACGTAAGACTAGACTCAGTTCAGTTCACGACAGTTCAATCATTCGCTCGCAAGAGAGCTCAGAGTTCAGCAGTTGAGTGTCGACCAGCTAAGAGTCGTTACCAGGAAACAGTGAAAAGAGATACAGAAGACTTATTTTGTGTGCCGGAGTGATACTATTATAATTACGGGTTATAGTTACACGTGTTGAATGAATCTGTTCACAAATCCAAGCCCCATATACAGTCAGTAATACAAATGACAATAATTTATGAAAAGTCTGAACTGTCCATCCTCTTACAGGGCTATAATTTTCTTCATTCTCCACATCCTTCTTTTCCTTTAGGTTCAATATTCTCCTCGGTACCTTCTTCTCACACACCCTCACTGTATATTCTTAACTTAGAACAAGACGCCTTATATCACACGGATAACAAATAAAAAATAAAATCAGAGTTTGTGGTACTGTACAGGTATTTTAATCTTTACATTTCTAGGTAGTAAACGGGAATTGAAAGATTTGAGTAAATAAATTATATTGTTTATTTTGGGCTAGGCCGAAGTACAATATTATTCTGGATTACAGAAAGTCGTTGGGGAAAAACGAAGTATCATTCTGCTTAGCCATCATCATCATCAGTAATCTGTCAAGACGACAGGTTCACAGTCTCTTCCAAAACAATTCCTCCATTTAATGCGATCTAGAGCTTTCTCCTTCAAACGACAGTATCCTCTTCTGTCCCCAAGGCCATCCAGCATCTTCTTACATCTTCTTCCTCGTCTTTTTGTCACTTCTACCCACCCCTCTATCTTTCCTTCGATAACTTCTTTTAGAAGGCAGATTCTGAGTAAAACATGACCAATCCAATTAGCCTTCCGTTTTCTTATTTCGTGTAGGATATTCCTCTGCTCACTGACTCTAATTAACACTTCTTCATTTCTCACATTTTCTGCTTAGCTTCTGCTCTGCTCCAGAGCCCTAAAGAAGAAAAATATTTGATATTGGAGATAACTGCAATTATGAACTGTAGCCCTCCAAGGTTTCAGGGTAAGGTGACTTGTGTGACGAAAAGAACGGTGTGCTGAAGTTTCAAATTGTTTATCTGAACTCGGAAAGAGTCATTAGAAGGTGGTGAGAGTGTTTAGGCATTAACTGTCTTTATTCAGCCCACGTGCTATATGACATTTGTAATAAACATCGAATATAAATCCCATTCAAAAAATTTCTCTCTCAAACGTGACGACATTCTTGTTTCAGGAATTGGAAGGCTGGTCAATGAAAAGTCGTTCATTATCTCATAGTAATTAATGGCGGCAACACGTTTTTGAATATTTACGTAATTCAAACTTTAAGATTATCCTAAAATTACTTCCAAGAAGCAGTAAGATGTTAATAATATAAAGCCTATTCCAAAGACCAATAATCTTGTAGTGACTAAATTGAATTAAATTCAATTAATTTTCAAGGAACTCTATTTATGAGCGAAGATTTTATGTGTAATAGAAACACTGACACGTATGATTATTTAAAAGTAGATTCTTCTTTGATTGTGGTTCGCTTGAAAGTTCTTTTAAAGACATTGATGTAAAGGAAATTTTAACATTATATTTTATTGATTTGTATTATTTTATCTTTCGAAGCACGAAATTGTTTTAAACAGTATTTAGAAATTCGGTTCCTGTCTCAGAACAAACATAGTTCATTTTCTTTGTCAAGATCAGCTGGTTAATTCTTGTTTAAGGAAATAATCTCTCTCTGTTCTGGAAAATCCTACGAAACATATAAATAGATTATTTGTGGAAAAGTCAGAGGTTCTTAATATTATATACGTTGTACGTATAATAGCCATTGTACTTTACAGGATTTATGACTGTTTTGAACTTCGATGTGTGTGTGTATGATCGAATGACAGGGTGATTGTTAGTGCGACATTGTAGAAGTGTGAACGCAATCGGTCGTGAACTTTTTAAGGCAATATCCTCAGAACTGCCTAGAGAAACAGAATGCAATCCGAATAATGTCAACCAGGACACGATAAACCCTAGTTCAGAGTCAAATCGGGGATCTCCAGAACAGGAAGCAGGAATTCTAACGATAGAAAAGCAGATATTCAGTAACATATTTGAAAATGGTTTCTTGTAATTTCAGATATGCCAACTGATTGCATTTCTCAGATCTCCAGTTCTTTCTACATGTATTATTCCATTATCGTTGATTCTGCCATTCTAATAGAATATGGGGCAGAGTATATTGCGAATTTCCTCATTATACAATTCCCTACATTCCCCTGACTCTTCCTTCCTATTATATCTTACGAGTAGTTTTCTTCTTAGCGCCCTGTTCTAGTACTTTATAAATTTAAATTATTCCATTAATCGAATAAACTTTAAATAATGCTTAAGAAGAGTGAATGAGTAAACTCAGGAAAAATAGATTGTACTTGATAAAATCCTCCAGTGTCTTCGAAAAAACTTATGCTATATATAGGTGCAATTACAGGATGCATGAATTGTCTTACGCCGCTCAAACACTGGGATCGTGGATGCGTCCATTTATTCAGTTTGTGCTGCCTTGTGTGCACGTAGCTGCCTTGCGACGGGCCGATCCCCCATCCAAGGAGTTCCACCGACTCTTTAAAGAACAAGAACTGAAAAAGAAACCCAACAAAGAGCGGTAGAGCCATAGATAGAGGTTAGGTTGATCAATAAATGTTCTTTTACTCTGTTCTTCTGTAGACTAACTATGGCTTCCCAATGGATAGCTACAAAGACGGACAGACCATGAGCATTAACACTTTTAGAATAGCTCCACCCACCTTGCATAAGATATTACAGCCAAGAATCTCCAACGTGGTGAGATCAGATTAACATAAAACAGAGACCATTTCATGAAGGGTGTGTGTATCTTGACCTCATACGGGCCACGATGGGGGGTAAGACGTCTAATCAATCACAGTCCAGGCAAACATCTCAATCAAAATGTCTGTCATCAGAAGGCCGGCTGGGTGGTTCCGGACAACAGAACATTGCCCTACGTAACTGTGGGATTCATTGCGCATCATCACCGACGCGTGTAAGAAAAGCACATTCTGCATATTTTATAGAAATCAACCGAAACTCTACTAACCATGAATTGTTAGAAACCACAATCATAAAATTGGTTTTTAGAATAAATAATACGACAATTTAATTCACACGCAATCTGGCCTTAATATATGTGAAAGTACAGGGGTCTACAAATATATTCTTAGATCGTAAAAAGCCAGATATAATAAGTACAAACGAAAGGATAATTAAGTGTCAAAAGTGATACAGCTGATTCTGTATATGCAGTAAAGAAGACATGGGCAATAAAGACTCCATGAATAAATAATAAAATACTAAATTAATCAGAAATGAAAAATGAAGGAAGAAAATCTATGTTACAATTAGAGAGCATCAGAATACTCGTAACTATAAGATGCCGATTTTAAATGAAATTTAATACTACAATGCCTATTGTCAGCCTATAATTTGTTAGTATATTTAGGTATATACGTATGTCTGTACTTTCAGGATCTTTCTTAGACTGATGATCTGATTTTAAAATAAGTGTATTCCTTTCTTTGGATAAAGTAGTTATACATTACTGAAGATGAACTAAGGCCTAACATATTGGGTTAGTTAAGAGTTTAGTCATTAAACTAAACGTTACATTAGACGGTGTTTTCTAAATAAAATACAAATACAAGACATGTGCAAATCACAGTAATTTTAGTCTGAAATGCAACCCTCAAAATATTCCAGCCAACCAAAATCTTTAAAGAATCATAACCTAATATTAATTGATGAAAAACATGCACGAGGAGCATATACAGGTATGTATGTGGTAAAAAACAACACAATTCTGAAAATAAAGTCAGAATCAATAAATAATGAGTAAGTATAAAACACTGTTTATATCGTATAATTATGCTGATGAATTGCGTCACAGAAGTAGATAATTGGAAGTAGCAGGGAGCAAATGACTGAGACGTGTATGGAAAGTAAGGAAATCGAAATGGTTAAGGAAAGGAGAAAAATACGGATTGCGGAAAGCCATAATATGTCTGATCCTGATTCGTTAATTAAGTAACAATTTTTAAGAGGAGTTAAAGAGATGACTCGTGTGCAAGAAGAAACAGAAAGTCAGTGTGGACCGTCTGCTTTGGAAACTGGGTAAAGCGATAACGGGTAGAATTCGGGTGGTTTAGAACTTAATGAAGGATCGCTCTTTTTGATCTGGCAGCCGGACACCCAGGTTCCACAGTAGCAGGTAGTAAATAGCAATGAACACATCCCTTCGGATTGAACACATAGATACTCTGTGAGTGTTAACAGAAAGGAAGATGAACTGTTTCATAAACTGTAAATCTGTTGCCGAGATTAGACGCAATAATGGAGTCATTCTTCAGACGTATCCAACTATAATTCAGGCCAATTTAACAGAAATGGTTCCAAGTGTCACACATTTATACTTCTGGAATGGTAATTTAGGTCTAGACCTGTGTGTGAAGGTCCAAGCAAGTGTTCCGGAACACTTATCGTCATGTGACCCCGAGGTAGGTAGGGAGGTCCGTAACATTCAGGGATGCGAAAAGTAGTAGCCAGGAAATGAAATGAAGGGAATTCTCTATTTAAATTTGAGTGATGTAAAGTTATGTTTTGTCTGAAATAAAGTTTTGTGTAGAGGTACTGGAAATAAGGTAAAAAAAGGTAAAGTTGTCCCTGTGCTTAACTAATTAAGAAATATGCCATGAAGACGTATGGGGGAGGGGGTGGATGTATAGATCCACATTTTCTTGGACTCGGCACTAGCTGGAGGTGAGCGGTAGGCTTACGCCTCTGCCGCTTTAACCCCGGGGAAAGGATCCCAGATACTCATTTGATAGGTGGCTGGGTCAGCCCCAGAACTGGTCTGGACTCTATGGAGAAAATAAAATTCTGATCCTACTGGGACTCGAACTCCGACCTCTCGGTCGTCCAGTCCCTAGGCAGTCACTATACCGACTGCGCAAAGGTAATATACCAATCTGTATGACAATAGGCTGACAGTCCTCCTGTTTTACGAATCGGGTGGTTCCGCGCTCTGATTTGAGTTCTAATGTACGGTAATTTTAAATTACTGTCTCTGTGGAGCAGGGTTCTTGAGAAGCTTACTGTCACCTACCTGTTGTATAAATTCCCCAGTTTTTATGGAACTCGAATATTCAATACCACGCACGAGAGTCTGCAAACTCCATCTTATGCCAGTTGAGTTCAGCCCACGTCCTCAGATCCTAATTCTAATATCCGTACAGACTACTTCCATATTATCATCCATGCATAGAAGGTAAAGAGAGGTAAAGTTGTCCCTGTGTTTTATTAATCAAGCAATTAAGAACATCCTTATGAATATGTATGTGGGAGTGGAGTTATAACGCACTAAATGGAAGTGAGTTGTCAGCTTCACGCCTCTGTCGCTTTAACCCCGGTGAAAAGTGCTCTTGTATCCACGGGATACAAGGTTGAGTGAACCATAGAGCAGGTCTGGACGTTATAAACAAAGATGATACTATATAAAGAGACCTATAAATTAATTACATTTAGTCGTTTCTCTCCAGGTTTTCCGACAAAAATTTTGCATGCATTTCTTTTGAAATTCAGTAACCTGAAAATGAGATTAGAGTCAAGTGCCAAAATTCCATGAATGTCATACATGGTTCTGGCAATGAACAGTTTCCAACATAATTATAATAATAGAAAACAAAGAGGGAAGCAATTATTGCCTTCTGAGGTCGGAACAGGCCACTGGCCTAACCTGCAAAGTTACAAAGTGGAGGATAGAAGATAGATGCAGCAAGTACGTGAGAAGAAAGGAATTACCAAATATGGAAAATGCCTTAAATTAAAGGAGAATATTCAGCATACTTATCTACAAAAGCCAGTTTCATCTGTGTGGGCCTTCAGAACAGATAAGGCCATATAATCAGAAAGAATCTCATTCTTGCTTACGAAAGCAGATGCGTGACAAACGAGTTCAAGTCGTCTAATTAATTGCACCAGTCAGGCACACCGAGGCCGGAGAAGAATACTGGCATAACATAACTTTAAACACACATTTTTAAAGGACAGCTGGAAAAATAGTGCACAGGGAAACAAATAGGGCTGGCCAACTTGATAAAATGCACAAAGCTTCGGTTGAAATACAAGACGGCAGAACAAAAAAGAAACATTTACAAAGGCTTTTAAAAAATGCGCGAAGAAGTTTTAAAGAATATGTGAAATGAATGTTAGTGAAATTGAATTAGGCCAGGGAAATAGAAACGTAGGCATAAGAGTCCTTATGTGCAAATTTTCGTTCTTTCGCTCGCTGATTGTGAAATTAATGACTAATGTTAAGATGATTAATGACTGAATTTAAAACGATTTATGGATAACAGAAATCAAGAATTTCTATAGGCACAGCCAAAGGAAAATAGCATCTACTAGGTTCTTCAATAGTAAGAAACTTCTTAATTTAATTCGATTCAAGGACTGCCAATTATCGTATTGAAGTATTTCCAGCCTGTACGGTGGTAAAACTAAGGAGCCCATGCAGCAAAGTCTGCAACAGACTGCAAGCTGGACAGTCTGGATTCGATACCCGAGTTGGTCAAAAGATTTTTCTTTTCTCTTTAGTATCTGTACATCTCGGGGGACATTCAGTCTCCTATTCCAGTGTTCCGCAACCGGTGTGCCGCGGCACACTGATGTGCCGTCACAAGGTGAAAGGTGTGACGCGAAATTTTACCTATTGTAAGAAATTAATTGTCGAATTTTATTCGTTTTATTTTATCCCAGTTACCTTGTTTCATATGCTTGTATTTTATTCTCAGCCACTGCACTGATTAAATAAGATGATGCTTGTTTATTCTTTATTACATGCTGTGATATTTTATATACAGTAATGTTGTATTCTAAGAAATTAAACGTAAATTATTTACTCACAGTTGTTGTTATATCATAGTTTTCATTATTGATTTATTGTTATTTTTCTCGCATCTACCCAGCTTCTTTGATATGCTTGCCGCATGTTCTGTGTACGTGCTTTTCCTTAAAACTGCAGGGCTTAGCATGGGTTTCCCTGTCTTTTATAACGCTGTTTCGGTATTTGCTCCTGTTTGTTAGTAGTTAGAGTTTCTTCAACTTTATGACTTTCTTCCTGTAACGATGCACCCACCGATTGTTGGACTTCATTTAAAATTATAAATATTTTAAAAATAAGTCGGTATAGTGTCACTTCTTCCGTTTGAAGAGTAGAGAATCCGCGTTTTACAATTGTTTCAGTTCTATCACAGCTGTGCTCTGAAGTAGTTCGCAAATTTTGGTTGCTAGTTAGAGAATTACAAATGGGTCGTTTGAGATGTCCCCGACTGTATGTCACTTGCTGACGGCAATAAAGTGGTGATGGACACATTTAAAAAGAACATTTAGAAATGCTGCAGCAGAAATTCAATAAGTATTTTGGAGAGTGTACAAGATTTCGACTGGGTTCGTGATCCATTTGTTGTGAATTCAGAACATATTCCGATTAATATACAAGAGGAACTCGCAGATTTAAAAGCAGACAGAACATTGGAACTAAAACTTCTCGAAGTGCCTTTGGATACGTTTTGGTTGGCAATAAGGAGTGGATACCCGGCTATCTCCGAGATGGCAGTTAATGTGTTATTGCCATTTTCAACTACATATTTGTGTTAACTAGACTTCTCGACGTTAACTGAAATTAAGACATCAAATGGCTCAAATCCATCGATGAAGAAATGAGACTTGCGTTGTCAACGATTCCACCACGGATCAGTCGCCTCTGTGCAGCTACGCAGGCGCAAGTATCACATTGAAGGTATGAGTAGAATTTCTGTATTTACTTTAATAGTAATAGAAGTATATTTTCTGCACTCTACAGTGAATTAAAGTTCAATAATTGTTAATAAATGCACGAGTCGATTTCTGTTTAATGATAATAAAATAATAATATTATAGTAATAAGTTGATCACGTTACGTATTTAAATTAATTATCCGATATCATGCGTTTTTTAGGGGAATAACATTTTGGTGTGCCGTGTTGAGTCATGGATACTTCATGGTGTGCCGCGAGTAGAAAAAGGTTGCAGAACACTGTGCTATTCGATAAGCACCGGGAAACTGAGGAGGAACGGCCGGAGTGTGAAGCTGAACACTCACCATCACTTTGTATGGAAGTAAAGAACGGTGGAGCTGTGACTTTGCTCCCCCGTTTGCCTTCATGGCGTATTGCTTAATTCATTAAGCACAGGTACACGTTTGCCTTTCACCTTGCGATGATAGCAGGACTTGTGGAAGCTCATGTGACGCAAGCTGCCATATTATGAAGCATTCATGTTACATCCTACGGAATCTTTGATAAAGAGATATTTGACTTCAGATCGAGAAGGTTTGCCCTTGCATACGTATTATCGGTGCATAGTGTACATTTCAACAAACTTAATTGCTGTTATAAAATCATGAAGGATGGGGTCGGAGGCAAATGAAGACTGCAAAGAAGAGATGATAAATGAGTAGGCCTAAGAAATTTGAATCTAAAACCTGTGAAGATAATATCACCTGGGAGACAGAGGCGTAGATAAGAGGAAAATGTTACAAGTGTTCTAAGAAAAAATAATGTGGTGTTGTGCAGTGGATTCAACTGGCACAAGATAAGGTCAAGTAATGGGTTGTTGTGAATGCGGTAATAAACCTAGAAAAGAAAATTTGCTGAAACTTCATTACAATAAAACTGCTTATGTTAGAGAGCTTTTTTATTATTATTTTAAGTGACGTAAAGGCAATATACCAAATTTCAATTACGGATTATTTTCTTAAAATTCGTTAGTTAGAGGAATGATTTCAAGTCATTGATCTAAAGTTTCGTTAAAAGAGACTTTGCGAATTCACATACTGATACAAAACTTTGTTATTGCCACCTTACATTATAGAAAGAAACAAGTCAAAACCTGTTTCCGGCTAATTTAACAAAGAATAAATGGGCTCAATTTTTTTTTTTCAAAAATTTCAGACAATCTGTCTGAGGAACAGAGACGGAAGCTCTCCTGTTCTGACTCACTTACTTTTCTTCCATAGCTGTTGCTTGTTGAAACTGCCGAAACAAAAGCGAACTACATCGCATACGTAGCAACCAGAGAATGAGAAGGAGATACAAATGAAAAGAGAGTAAAACTGAAGAGGGATTAGTAAAACAAGGAATAAAAGAATAGAGAATGCCTCCTTTTTGTATTTGACAAATGAGAACTTTTCTCCTAGCTCGGATTGGTCAGTTTGACTGATGTCTAGCCACTCCCAAAGATCATTAACAGAAGAAAAAGGCCACAAAAAGAGTAAGAAATTTACAGAAATAGTCAGAACATGGTTGCAGCCAATGTACCTGATTACAGCTGAATAAAAACCGATCCGTAAAGAAGCTTGATACCTGTGCCATGTTTTCTTGGATCCGCAAACTTTTGCAAGTAGCTTAGACTCATGTATGATATATTTCACATTGGACCATCAAAGAAATAGTGATTGGTGGATGAAATAGAATAAAAATAATAATTTCTTCATTGGTCTTAAATTCATGGACCAGAATATATTTTGAGAAGATTTGGAAGTAACGTATAAGTTACTTTGAATCTTAGGGTACACTTGGCACAATTTCACATCTCTCCTGATCTTTTTAACTATTTGGAACCTCTGCTAATTTCCCTGCTTTTATGAGACTTATTCCCAACGCAGTCGGTACTTGTATGCTATCTCTGAGTAGCTCTACGGAACGGGAACGATGTTTCGATTTTTTGTGATAGAGCAGGTTGACTGACGCGGTAAAACTTCTAACTTATATGAGGGGGATGCCAGCTGGCATTCTCGACCAGGATCTACTATGGTGGCTGAGGTCCCGCTTTCTGGTTCCCGTAAAAGAAGACCTTGGAGTTTGTGAGACGTCGAGTCTCCCACATTTTTTAGACAATCGGCTCGTAGTTGGCGATGACGTTGACAGGTTTACTCGCCTGCCGCCCCTTATCCCCAAGGAAGATCCTTGGTAATAATTTCTATTAGAGGCTGAGTCAATCCCAGGACAATAGTGCGGTTAGAAGAATTATGTAAATTGAGAAGTCCAATGATCTCGGGAATCGAAACAGCGATCTTCCGGCTTCTAACAGTGCCTCAAATAACTACGTTACCGCTTATTCGTATACAGTCCATGATGTGTATTTATGCTAACCGTCTTACAGTGCACACGTTTTATTTAATGTCACCTTTCTCTTCACTTTTACACTACATGTTTCAGCATTAATGTGCCATCTTCAGGTGTGTCTCTATGCACGTCAAACTACTGCACTGCATGCCATGACGTCTTCATTCTAAAATGACTAACATGTGTATTCGTCATGTATAACAATAAATTCTAAATATTAAAACCTTTCAGAATTCGTCATCCATACGTCGTATCCTGTATAGTAATTGAAATTACTTCAAGTCCGTTCCTTCCGCGTCCTTTCAGTTCTTCATTCCCCCTGACCATTTTACCATTTGACGCTGCACTGCCTGAACTGCTGATATATCCTTAAATAGGGAATTAATAAACATTTAGAGTCTTAGGTTCATGCAAAAGGAACATATTTTCAAGAATAAGAGAAGTTAAATTGACCAAGAATTGTAACATGTGCAAGGGCTATTCGGGAAGTAAATTCCTTTTATTTTAGGCAAATTATGTAGGAGCGGGGGAGAGCTCGAAGGTGCGAGGTATTCTCTCATGACTCATTGTCTTATAAGCCATTATGTAAATGGTCACCTAGTGTTTGTTCTTGTCTCCACAGAGTGAGTTATGATGTGTCCTGCGATTTACAAACCCGTCAGCTGCGAAATTCGCGCTGTTGTCCGTTTTGTTCATAGTAAATTCATGATTGCTGCTGAATTATGCGCAGTTTACAGCCGTAATGTAATGAGTGGAGGAACCGTAAGAGAGCGGTGTAGAATGTTCAAAGATAAGCGAACAGATGTTCACGATGAAGAGCGAAGTGGTCGGCCGGCCATCTGTAATGAGTGATGGTTTTGTTCAAAGTGTTGACCAAATATTTGTGAAAGACGGAGCTTCACAATTGCAGAACTTCCGTGTGATGAATTTCCAGAAATTTCGCGGACTCCTCTCTACAATATTATCATAGTTAGGCTAGGCTGTCGCCACTTTTGCGCGAGAAGGCTTCCGAAAATTCTCATATGTGGGCATAAAATGCAGAAAATGGTTTCGGCTTTGACTTTTCTAAAACGATCAGTTAAAAATGACGATAATTCCCTCAGTCACATCATATGAACAATTGGTGATGAAATCTATGTTTCATTTTTAAATGTTGAAAACAAAGAGCAAGGAAAGTAACGGATGCACACACATTAACCGAAAACACGTTAAATAAACATTTACCAGAAAGCTAATAGTAATTGCTTTCAGGGACAGGAAAGGGCTGCTGATGGTGGGAAGCAGACTATAAAGGGCTACTCTATATGCAATAGACAAAATTGTCAAGTCGATTTTTTAAGTTTATTGAGATTGCTTAAAAACAGTAAAACGAAATAAAAATGACTGAAAATTTCTTACATTCAATTTTATCAATGGCAGACAAACGGTTTAGAGTGTAAATGAAATGTCCATTTATGCCTCGAGTAAACCGAAGCTTACTGCCGATCAATATGGCTGAACTTTGGGTTTGTTGGATAATTATAAATTAGACTTCAACGCCAAGTAGCAAGAAATCACATTCAAATGCGCAGGCGCTAATGGTAGTTCAGCGACAGATGAATACATATCCCCATGCGTGGAATAATCCTGGGCGACTGCAGTGTTTATTCTGGATCCAAATATTATAAGACAGTGTCTTTCAGAATGACAGAATAATATTATTTTAATTTTGTTGATTTTGCTGAATTAATCAAAATTAATTACATTATTTTCGTAGCGTAGTTGGTTGAGGAGCTATGCTACAAGCCAGAAGGTTACGGGTTCAAGTCCCTATGAGGTCATTGGATTTTTTCAATTTACCTAATCCTTCCAGCCGCACTATGGCCCTGGGATCGACTCAGCCTCTAACAGAAATGAGTACAAGAATTAATTAAACAATTTTCCTGGGGAGTAAAGCGCGGCCGGCGCGTAAGGCTGACAACCTTACCGCCATCTTTGAGCCGATTGTCTAAATAATGTGGGACCCTCAACGTCTCACAACCCTATGGGCCTTCACGGCCTGTTACAGGGATTCCTTTACATTTTACTTTTATTTTCAAAATTTGTTGATGTTTTTCATGTATGTGTTTGAAGCTTTTATACCGTCACATAACGATGTGGTTTGATTATTGTATAATAAATTACCGAGAACAATGAAAATAATAAGTCTATCAGTTTATTACACGAATCGCAGTACATGTTTCGGTCTCTTTCGAACATAATCAGGTGTATATGAATAAAAGCAATAATTACATTACGTTTCTGAATTATATGATGGTACAAAAAAATTCGATGTCACATATGCAATAAAGTACATAACTTAAAAATTGAAAATTATTGAAAATGCATGTGCTAGTCATAAATCAAAGCCGTTTGGCCTCCAGAATTTTCTAAAATACGCCCATCACGACGTGACATATCGAAGTGCCCTGTGATCTGCATGTGTTCGATAGATCTCAACACTAACGGATCCGTGTTTTCGAGTGTTTGTGTTACGTTGTCGCCTCTTTATCGCGCTCTTCTTATGGCAGCAAAATCTTCAAATTTTATGTCGGTGCATATGCATGCATTTTATGACGAAGCTGATCCTTTATATTTGAGTAATGGGTAAAAAATATTCAGTTACAAATGATAATAAGATCATCATCTGGAAAAAAGTAATTATTCAATTGCAAGATCACGAGGCCTGTTTCTTCTATAAATTGAAATGTCAGTTTTAACAAAACTGACTCTAAAACCCTGCACTTTAAATTTTGCAATTTTATTCGTGTTAAACCCATTACTCCCCCATTTTACTAAAATCATGTGTTCTATTTTCCTTGAAAACGTATGCCGGTACACAGTACACTTGTCGCTCGGTAACGTAAAGAAGCTGATATATTCATGAAAAAATTAAACAACCGTTAATCCATACTCAGATCACAAAAACTGACTGTAAAGCGTAGAATGCAAGATAATTAGTGAATGATGAATCGGAAAGGATGTGGAAGGAAGCAGCCGTGACGTAATTGTATGTACTATAACGGAAATTAAGTAGAGAGACTGAATCAAACCACAAAATTCCTTAACAGATATGATAATCGGTATATTGGCCGAGATTTGAACGGGACCTCTTTGAAATACAAGCCAGCTTGATCTAACTTCGATTTTCGGGTGAAAATGTCACGAATCTTACCCAATGATATATGATAGAAGATGAACCATTTTTTAAGTTGAACTTATCCTCTATGCATGTAGCGCACATGTAACCCAAGGTACGACTGTGACATGAAAGCCGTACACTCATTATTTTCCCTGTACGACTACAAGTACCTCCACTTTTACTTATCTGATCATGTTCACTGTTAAAATGCAATTACAGTGTAATGAATTACGTTTAAAACCACGTAATGTGTGTGGAGACTCGGCGAAATTGAGATTTTCCTATTTTGTGATTTATTATCCATAATAAGATATAATAAAGTATTAGCCATCATGTACGTGTAGCTGTAAATTTTAAACAACGGATTATACTTTGTTGTTATAAATTTAGGTGTACACAACTAGACACGAATACTTTAGAATTAACGGTATCTTTTCAAGTTTTAGTACATGCAATCACAATTATTTTTATAATAAAATTGCGGTGTATTAAGCGACCGTTTCCTAATGGGAATATTTCATTCGTTTTAGAGTTCAGTATTTTTCCCTTTTCTTTTCTTCCAAATTGTGACTGTCAAAAATATCTCTTCAGCTTTATGGATTTACTCACTTTTAGCACCCATGAACACGGGAACGTGGTCCCAATGCGCCATCCCCCGAGCCTTGACCCCCCAAATGCAAAATTGTAATTTCTCTAAGACGGATCGACATAATTTGATTAAGTTTGGGTAAGTTTCAGAGAACATCTCACTAAATATACCTGCTTGCAGGCTATGTTCAGGAGCAAAGCGGTACAGCCTCCAAAGGCCCAAACGCGAAACTTCTGTCTTCTCGAAAATGGCGGGAAGGTTGTGAACTGCGAAGCGTATATGGCCAACTGTGTGCAATGTTAAGAAATAAGACAAATTCTAAGTGTAACAAACTTTATCAGAAACAAGATTTAATATTGTCACGTGTTTGTGGTCCCGTGACTAATAATAACAGGTTCTGAATTTGACGACTGGATTTATTGACTCCATCTTTACAGTCTCTCTTATTCACAATCGGTTATAGCGCTATCGCTGATCTACCCACTTCACAAATCACTAGGACACGCTCTATCCTCGTTCTCATTATCCGTTGTACTCCGTTGTACTTTTTCTGTGTCCTCTTATAATTCCCCCTACGGGCCCCACGGAAAACACCTTTTTGTTATCAAGAACATGTGTTTATTTGTTCGTTACCAGTAGCCGATATCCTATTATTGAGAGCGGAACTCCTGGAATGTGTTTAATGAGCCGTTGCCTAGTAGTGGTCATATGCGTCACAATGTAATAGTCTTACATATTTTAGTCCTATTCAACCAACTTCTGATAGTAGTATGAAAAGAGCAGATTCGTTGTGTGTATAATAAAATTGTGTAAAACTAGTCTTACATGTTTAAAATGTATATGTCTTATGTGTAAAAACATGAGTTTGGGTTCTGCTGAATTCATGAATGTGTTGTATTGCCTTCATATGAAGTACGGGGTAACGTCATGTTGGTTACTTCAACTATTATTTAAGATTCTGAAGATGGTCCTAAGGAACCCAAACACGTAAGACGATTACACGAGTATTAACTCAAGATTTTAGTAAACTTTTTACACTTGACGGTTGTCATATTCGTTAAGACTTGATACAAAGTGTAAGAGTCAACGTGCCTAATTTTAAAACATATGCAATATCTAAACACATATTTCCTGTTCCTTAAAAGATCTCCCAAAGGACAGTTCAGTAGCGCTTTGTACTGCAGATCGGGAGCCGAGACAGTCCAGTCGATATAGCGACTAGGCTATGAGTTGGACTACTGAGTTCCATTCCCGGCAGGGGCAAGGACATGAGGTGTTATTAAAAATAAATTACCTATAAGAAAATTATCTAAAAGTGGCACTAGCTTCGCCTGCAAGCGGCGGTCGCTCGGTCGGTATAGTTCGCTTGCGGACTAAAACCATGGAGTTTGTTATAAGAAAATTTTGGGTGAAATCTAATATCTATTATTCTTTTAAACGCATTCCTTATTTCAAGTAATAAGTGCCTCTGGCCTGACCACATTTACTGTTTGCAGAGCACAAGCTTACAAAGTAGATAATATCTAACTTGAGACGAAAATAAGCCATACATTGGACAGTTATTTAAACGGAGTGTTAAGTAATTCATGTACTCCCTGGAATATTTAAACGTGTCCGTAGTAATGACTCGATTTTTTTACTTAACACCTCTTAATTGCTGCAAATAAAGGAAATTAAAGCTATGGTACAATATATCACTTGAGAGTTATCGAAGCTGTATTCAGGTGCTACAAATAAATTTCCTTGAAACATGAAAATATGTTATCTGTCTTCAGTATGTCAAATTAACTCAATAATTAACGGTCGGCCGCTTCACAAACATTTCTTCTTTAAGAATTCTGATAATTATTAACGCTGTACTGTGGCGCATTCTGGAGGGAGGATCCAGCAGCATTTCGTGGCGCCTGACCCAAACAACACTTTCTTCTTAGCTCAACATTGATGGATAAGGCGCCATATTTCTTTCCGTATCCCCTTCCGCCCCCCACCCCCTGCACATGGCATGAAGCAACGCGCTCTGTTACTTATTAGGTTTGCTGACTCTCCTCCCGGTGGGCGTGCAGCGCCCCCCAATTCCTGACGTACATTCACTTTGTGAAAATCAAAACCAAAGAAATTATAATCATGAAGATGAATTGTACGCGTACAGACTGTGTTGCCATTAGAACGTGATGTGTATAGCTTCGAAGATTTCCACCCGTAAGCAGACTAACTAAACGTTAAATGCTCCTTGTATTCGGTCACCTTGGACAGGGCGCAGTATATGAAATATAACATTATGACTATTTCCACCACTATTTACTCATGCATTCATTTTCTGCCAACTTGAACGTTTGTCTTCCGGCTATGTAACTCTGAAATGTGTTTCTAATTATTCGTATAAAGTTCCTTAATTCATGTAATTACTTCGTGGTCTGGTTACACATCATAGGGATATATAAACACATCGTTGCTTTAAGCTGAGAGAAGAGTGATTTAAAATGTAGTGGGTGTAAAAGGTAAAGGTAAAACTGTCCTTGTAATAGGCCGTGAAGGCCCATAGGGTTGTGAGATGTGGAGGCTCCCACACTATCTAGACAATAGGCTCACAGATAGCGGTGAGATTGTCAGCCTTAAGAGCCGGCCTCCCTTTACACCCAGGAAGATTCCTGGTACTCATTAATGTTAGAGGTTGAGTCGACCCCAGGGTTATAATGCGATTAAGGGTTAGGTAAATTAAAAAAAATCAAGAACTTCATCGGCAATTGAATTCGCAACCTTCCGACTTGGAGCATAATCCCTTAACCAACTACGCTACCTCGTGCACCATGTAGTAATTAATATTATTTTGAAGCACTGCAAATACGAATATAATTAGAAAATAACAAAAACTATTCTTCACGGATCATCAGTTTATATGTACTGCATCCAACTACTTAAATTTGGGACATATAATTATCATTTCCTTTGCTTTTCACTATTAGTTGCCCGGGGTTATCTCGTTCAGAGACTGGCTGCAGTTTGGACAATCAGTATTCAATTGTTGGCAAGACTGGCGATATTTTTCTTTGCCACAACATCCAGTCAAGCTCAAGGGACTGTTAATAGGGACTGGTGGAAATTTCAACAGAGATAAAACGGCCGAAGAATTAAAATGATCACTGATCACTATCGAAATTAATAATGTGTGTATAAGTAGGTTCACTCCTCGAGGCCGCACCATAGCTCAAGCGATTAGTAGCTGGCTTCCCACCGCGGCGGCCCGGGTTCTATCCCGGGTCTGGTCAAGTGGGATTTGTGGTGGACAAAGTGGCCCTGGGGCAGGTTTTCTCCGAGTACTTCGGTTTCCCCTGCCAATCTTCATTCACCAACTGCTCCACAATCACCCTCGCCTATCATCTGAGGCTGGTACAATAGGCCAGAAGTGGCCGCAGTACAAGGAACTCAGTCCCACCCCTTACTTACTTACTTACTTACTTACTTACTCAAGGAGCTAAGCCCTTCTGGAGGACCCGCCAATTCTACAGCTAATCAAGAATTTCCCAGCATTTTATGGACCNTCAACACCCTGTTCTCAAACACCTTCAGTCTATGTTCCTCCCTTAATGTCAGAGACCAAGTTTCACTCCCATACAGAGTCACAGGCAAAATTATAGGTTCGTGTATTCTAATTTTTAAGTTTTTGGACAACAGACGAGAAGACAAAAGGTTCTGGAGTGAATAGTAGCAAGCATTATCCCACTTCAATCGCCTCTTAATATCCTCCTGAATCAGATTTCAACGTGTTATCGTTGTTCCCAAATATCTAAACGGTGCCACATTTTCAAAACATCTGTTTCCTATCTTTATGTCATGATTTTTCCTTGCATTTTGGTGACGAGACAGGAACGTATACTTAGTTCTCTCTGTGTTTACTTCTAGACCAACCTCTTTACTTGCGTCAATTAAAGTTTTGTTTTTCGTTATGGTATTTACATTATCACCCAGTAGATTCACATCATCGGCGTAGACCAACAACTGATGTGTCCTGTTTAATTTCAGTCCCACGTGGTTTCCCTGGACCTTCCTAATTGCGTATTCTAAGGCAAAGTTGAAAAGGAGTGGCGATAAAGCATCTCCTTGTCTTAGAGCATTCTGGGTAGGAAACTTATCACACAAATGTTTAATTATACGGACTTTACTTATAAATTTCTTACAAACACATTTTAATCAACCTAACTACTTCCATGGGTATCCAAAACTCTATCAGAATATTGTACAATACTTTCCTCCTAACTGAATCATAGGCTTTGCTTGAAGTTTATGAATAGCTGATGTACTGTCTCATCGTACTCCCATTTTTTCTCCAATATCTGACGAATGGAAAAATCTGATCTGTAGTTGATCTGTTAGTTCGAAACCCACACTAATTATCCCCAAAAATTTCATCTATATATGGACTTAACCTTGAAAGAATAATATTGGACAAAATTTTATATGAAATTGATATCAGTGATTTCCCCGATAATTACTACAGCCAGTTTTATCGCCCTCCTTGTGAACTGGTAAAATAATAGACTCCTTCCATTGATCAGGCAATTTTTCCTTATGCCAAATTGAAGTAATTAGATCGTGGATCTTAAAACGTAATATTTCGCCTCCTGCTTGAATACGTCCTGCCGGAATTTGATCACTACCTGGGGATTTATACCGTTTCAATTTTGCATTAGCACTTTCAAATTCAAAAGGGCTAGGGTCAGGTATTAAGGGCTCAGCTGTATGGATTTCTGTCTGCCTAACATCACTGACCCTATGTACATTTAATAACTGAGAGAAGTAGTTCCTCCACCTATTCAAAATGTTGCGGGAATCTGCAAGCGGATCACCATTTTCATCCTTCACTAAGTTACTGCTGGGCTGGTAACCCCTCTTAAAGTCATTTATTCCTCTATAGAGGTCCTTAGTCCCACCCCACGAGCAATAAAATGGTTCACTCTTCAATTTGTTTCTGTGTCATGATGTCTGGTTAAATACAAAGACCTATTAAACTTTATCTCTTTTAGCTTCAAGCTTACTTTCTTGTGGACACTGAGAAGCAGGGCTACTCCAAATTTGATGCGTAGGGAATGTACATAGACCTCAAAGCTTTCCTAAACTGTTGACGTCATCTTCCACTCCATCTTACCCACGATATGTGCACGGGAAGAATTTATGTCCCTTATAATCTCGCTTCAGTCTACTTTAGAAAGCTAAAGTTAAATGGACGAATTAAATTTTAATAATTTCTGCAAATATTTTCATAACAACTAAGAACAATTATGTGATTACTTTATTGTACCATTACTAGGTTTTCTGTCATCTCTTGCGCTCCATATTCTTGTAGATCTGCAAGATGGACGTTATGTGAGATGTGAGAGGTGCTATAGTGTAGGACGAAAATGGGAGGAACCGAAACAAATTAAGAATTACCGGCGAGATGAATGAGACCGGTTCGTTGGTTGGTTAATAACAAAGCCCCACATAGGTCACGTGATCCAAATACCTTGACAAGTGACTAATGGACCGAGCGCAGGATTCACTATATAAGAAAATAAAGCATTTTGCGTACTTTATAATTCCACTTGTAAAGACCGCAGTCGTTTGTATTATGTCGTCAGAGAACAATAGAAACGAATGAAAAATTATTTTATTTCGGAAAATTGCAAATATTTTCTTTATTCTTAAACGCATGTCTGGTGTTGTTGCGCCCCGTTGTTCTTGCTCACAATGAACTGTGAATCACTGAAAAGTATTTTGTATCTCCAACATTGTTTAAATACGCATATTCACAAGTAGAACGTACTTTCGTATGTCGTAATGACGTCTTGTCCACTTACGCCTGCAAAGAGCAGATTATACTGTAGTTCTATAACTTTGTGAAATTTCTCGTCCCTCACGCACTTTTAACCCATTAACACACTATTTAACGCATTCAAGATAAAACTAACCCCAAAAGTTCAAAGTGAATGAATGAATGAAAACTTCCCCTACACCTATGTATGTATTGTTTCATGACGCTGTCAACATCAAAGCCAATTATCTTGAAATAGTAAGGTGACGGATCAACTGGGAAGGATTTGACCCAATCGCGGTAATGCCGGCAAAATCCTGTAGGGACTGAAGAGAACTATGTACAACCCAGTGTGAGTAGAACATATTCTGACAAAGGTTCGAAAGAAACTCTCTAAAATATAAAGTCGGCAGCACAGCCACAACACCAACCTGCTAATTCATAGTCAGAATGTTGAGTTTTGCAGCATCAATAACGACATTAACAAGGCAAAATTTAATTCATTAGGAAGTTAAGAGGAAATTTAAATCGCGTAATACGTGTACTTGTTTCCACTCAGTTCAGAAACCTCCGCTTCCCGCCTACTGCCTAACGTAAATTTAAAGTACACAAACTTATAATTTTGCCTGTGATTTTGTATGGGTATGAAACATAGGGCCTATGTTCAGTATAGGTTATAAAGCTCCTCATTATGCAGCTTTCTCCAACCTCCTATCAATTCATTCCTCTTCAGTCCAAACATTCTCCCCAACACGCTCAGCCTCTGACAGGGTGCTGAGGAGAAGGTTTGGACCAAAGAGCAATGAAGTGACAGGAGGTTGAAGAAAGCTGCATAATGAGGAGCTCCATAATTTGTACTCCTCGAATAGTATAATTAAAATGATAAATTCCAAGAGGATGGGAACAGGAGCGCATTTAGTATGCATGAAAGAGATGAGGAAAGTATGTCTCGTTTTGGTGGGAAAGCAGAAGGAGGGGACCATTAGGAAGACATAGACAAGCTTGGGAGGATAATATTATGAAGGGGTATGGACTGAATAGATAGACTCAGGATAGGGACCGGTGGAGGCCACTTGCGAACACGGTAACGAACTTTTGAGTCCATAAAATATTGGGAAATTCTTGAGTAGCTGCAGATTTGGCTTCTCCTCAAGAAGGGTTCAGTGCAATGGCGTTAGATCACAATTATATTCACGAGTAACTTATGAGAAACTAGTATTACAGGTATATTTGCTAACATTAGGACTTTCGGGTTTCCACTTCCTGCCTACAAAGTTG
>NW_019718619.1:2349322-2350705 GCF_002891405.2 Cryptotermes secundus | reverse complement strand
CGAGTTTCGTGAACAGGTGATTCACCGTCAGCTTCTGATAGACTCTCCTCCATCAAGTGGTTAGAACAAACGAAGTAACTGCATTCTATGACGAGTTTAATCCGGAATATAACACATCCCTTTGAAAGTATCACCAAATTTACACATTTACGAGTACAAGAAGCTTTATCGTCAGGTGTGGGATTCGGTGTTCTCACAGCGGTGGTTATGAACAGTTCCTTCTTCAAGGATATAACGTCGTGTAACAACCTTCTTTCTATCCGCTTCATGCTTTTTCTTGCTTGAATAAATCTTCTACTCTGGAGATGTAAGACAGAAGTTCCTCCGAAACGTCGGTAGGCTTTCAACAAACTACATGGAGTTATATCCCAGAAGATAGAATTCTTCATTATTATGAGAGTTCAATAGATTCTTTTCCAGATATTGCATCCTCGTTCTTTATGAACGGGAAATCATCCTCAAGTAAGGTTTATTGAATATGAAATTAAGTTTGTTCTTAAATTTTCATATGCCGGGAGTAATTTCTTGATATACACGAGTATTGTGTATTACAACATATATAAGTTCTTCAGAGATGATTATCTTCGATTTACAATTAAAATATGAAATGAAAACTACAGGATAATATCACGTTATAGAACGTGATTCTAGACGGTGTTTGGATTGGTAACCGATTTGCTGAACACTTACAGATCGTAACTAGAAGTACAGCGATATCGCTAATTCACACAATCTATAGTTCACTACAGCACGTACTAAGTTTTCTCAGTGTGCTGTTTTCACCAGTCGTTACCTGGTTACAGATCCCAACCATATCCTCTGCTTCTGTATTCACATTCTTACTGGCTGGCGACTGTCCAACAACTAACTAAATTCTATACGTATCCTACTTGTAACACTTCGACACGGACTGCTTGGAGAACACAGCTTCCCAATTACTCCATTATTGCGTTTTACGAATCTCTTGCCTAGCAACAGGAGTGTTTGCAGAGTCGTTCCTTGACAACCGCTGTCTCTGTTGGCTTCACAGCTCTTGCCTTGAGCAAATATGCCAGAATATAAATGTATGAAGCTTGCACTAACATTGTAAAGAAACATGTATAGATAATTAGAAACAGATAGCTAGAATGTTATAATGCAATTAAAGTTGTGTCTCAGGTAAAAGGTAAAGGTAAAGCTGTCCCTGTGCTTAACTAATTAAGCACTACGGCATGAAAGAGTATGGGGGAGTGGATATATAGACCCAAATTTCTTGACCTCGGCGTTAGCTGGAGGCGAGTTGTCAGCTTCACGTCCCGGCCGCTTTACCCCCGGGGAAAGAGCCTCCGGTAACCATTGGATAGGAGACTGGGTGGATCCCAGTGCCAGTCTAGACGATACAGA
>NW_019718619.1:2325806-2348390 GCF_002891405.2 Cryptotermes secundus | reverse complement strand
TTATTGCTAGTGGGGTGGGACTAGGTCCCTTGTACTGCGGCCACTTCTGGCCTATTGTACTAGCCCCAGATGATAGGTGAGGGTGATTGTGAAGCAATTGGCAGAATGAAGATTGGCAAGGGAAATCGAAGTACTCGGAGAGAACCTTCCCCAGCGCCACTTTGTCCACAAAAAATCCCACTTGACCAGACCCGGGATGGAACCTGGGCCTCCGCAGTAGGAAGCCAGCGACTAACTGCATGAGCTATGGCGCGGCCTTTAATAAACATACGCAGGAACTCTACATACGTGTGTGTGTGTAATATTCATAGCCATTGCTAAGAAATTCCTAGACTTTTATGTAATACAAGATTTCAGTTTCGAATTCACAGCGGCCTTTCTTTCAGTGTCTGTCTTATTTCTGGTCACTCCAGTCCACAGAATTATATTTATATATATAAAAACCATTTTAATATTTTACTCCCATCAGGTCCCAAGTTTCCCAAATGATGTCTTCCTCTCAGGGTTTTCATTAAGACATATACAAGGTGTTTCTCTGTTTCCTTCTGCGTGCTGATAACATAAACATTCTTCGGGTTAGTGAATACAACTCAGTATTCAAAGCAAATATTTGCACGAATAAAATCTGGTCCGTGGAACTTGCTGATATTTTTGTTTTATTTCTCCCTCAAGGAGACTGGCGAGTTAATTTAGTTAGTTCGTGATCAGTTTCTTCTATAATTATCTTCACAGCTCATTGGGTCCTACGCAGCATTTACTGCTTTACAACGCTTTGTTCAACAACCCATGGCATGGAACTGATTTCGATACGAACAGTCGCCTCTGGTTGTAAAATAAAATAATAATAATGACCAGTCATCAGAAGGGCGAAGCATAGCCAATTACAGAAACGTCAACTAAGCTGTATGTCACACATAAGCCTACCTCTGAAACGGACAATATCCAACATGACAGTAGCAGTCTATACTTTAAAATCTATCCTTGTAACAGGCCGAGGAGGCCCATAGGGCTGTGAGACGTCGAGGATCCCACATTTTGTAGACAATCGACTCACATATGGCTGTGATTTTGTGAGTCTCACGCGCTGGACGCCCTTTACCCCCAGGAAGATTTCTAGTACCAGAGGATGATAGTGTTGCTGCAATGATTAGGTTAATTAATAAAAATCCAAAGACTTGATAAGAAATTGAACCCTCGACCTTCCAGCTTGTAGCATAGTGCCTCAACCAACTACGCTACCGAGTGCCCCATAAGATCCTTTCAGTTATCTGATAGTCAGGTCACTCGAGAAAAACTGGCGTTTTTTTCGGATCATATTATTAAATATTAATAATCTCTAATACTGGGTAAAACGCGAAGTACTTCGTGTCTAAATAATTGTCATGCCATTAAGGCTTATGGCAGAGGGTAGGTATAGCTCAGCCATTTTTGACATCGGCACTTCAGACAGGTAAGTGGTAAGCTTTACTTCCTAGCCTCTTTACCCCCGAGGAAAGAGCCCCTGGTGCCCATTGGATAGGAGGATTGGTGGTCCTCAGAGCCGGTCTGGACGCTGTAGAGAAGAACAAATTATTGCATCTGCCAAGAATCGAATTTCTGGCGTCCAGACTATAACTCGTCACTCGGCTATAACAATTTCTAGTTCAGTGTGTTTTTTATCCTCATGTATGTGCACGATTTAAAAGGCTACAGACATGAACACAACATAATAATATCGTGCTGTCCTTTCACTCCCTCCTCTGAACTAAGTTTCTTACTACATAATCAGTGAAGGAGTTGGGTCAGAGATGACTCCTTAAACGTTTAGACATATATCTGTATCTGTCAGGTCTATTTGGAGCACAGTTCTTGCACACATGTGTTAATTCCTGGGCTACTATAAGCGTGTATAATTGTTACTCTTATCCTTCTGATTGTATTTATTGATGGCATGACAGTGGTGTGCGTCTACATATGTTGGTAGTAGTGCATTTCATTAATATCACAACTTAATAATTAAACTGCACTAATTATTATTTCGCCGGTCATAGTGACCGCGAGGTCTAAGGTATGAAGTGTCTTCACATGCTCGAACACTAGTACCGTGGATTCTAACCCCATTCAATGCATGGATATTCGTCTGCATTTATTATGTGTTTGTTTGTAGGTAGCGACCTTGCGACGGACTGATCCCCTTCCAAGGAGTCCTGCCGACTTTCTTAGATTAAGAAAGTGAAACGAAGCGTTTGACGGATGCCCTATGTTCCAAGTGGGAGCAACAGGAATAGATAGAAGGTAGGTTAGGTTATGGTTAGGTTAGAGTAGGTAGGTAGTTGGATAGAATAGACAGATTTACTATTTTAATATTACTCAATATTATCCATGAACGTTTTAAGTATTAATGCATGAAGATCATTATTTTCTGAAATCCCGAGCACATTTCTGAGTTAGATATATATATTTTTTATTAAAATATCTACGATTTGTTCATTACTTATCAAAGTTTTCGACGAAACTTGGACACCTACAAATAATATTGTAATTAAAATTAATGTAACGCTAAGTCAAAGTAATCAGTCACGTAACTACTTATATCATGTTGTAAACTCACAGTACTCCACAATGTCTTAACATATTTAGAATGTGTAACAGGAAATGCGAAGAAGAGGTCCCCAACTCATCATATTGCCATGTCGACAAAACAGCAGAACTCAGAAAATTAATTGCTTGTTATGTAAACCAACTTGGGTAATTCATCTCTATCATTCGTGGAAAAAGGAAGCAATAAAACAAGATGCAAATGGCCAACACAGTACATACATAAAAAGTAAACAGGAAAAAGAAAGATCACTTATGAGTAGTAGAGAAGAACGGAAGAACGTGAGATAAAATTCAGGACAGAACAAAGTATTAAAATAAATGAGATGAGTCGTGTCTGCTGGAAGCTAAAGAAACAAAGGAAAGAAAGGTAAAATCTGTAGATCTAAATAAAAGAAAATAGCAGGAAAGTTAACAGTGTAAATATTTCTGTGATCAAAGGCGTAAGTACCGCCGGCGTCGTGACGTTAATTAATGTGACGGAGACGACAGAGGGCCAAACGTGTGTAGGCCTATGGATAATCAGCAGGACAAATGTAAACGTGTGGAAATATACGAGCCTCTTCCCTATATTTGTGCTCGAAGAGTACGACGAATCGGTTAGTTGACAGAAAACATTCGGTATTTGAACAAACATTCTTAACGTTACTTGCAGAATTACCTGTCATTACCTGCTGTAATCAAGTCTGGTTTTCTCTCTCCATGCAGCACAAATCTGGAGCCTTTCCTTCTTGTCTACCTTCTCCTTCTGTCTCTGATCTGTCCGAAAATTCGCATAAACCCTTCTTAGTTCTTCTAATTAAATGTAAATAATTTTGTTTACTTCCTTTAAGCGCAGTACCCGGCTACTTTGACTGCGCAAATTTTCATATCAATGATTTCTCAGGCGCTTCCAAATATCTTGTGAAGCGACGAAAATACCTGGCGTAATTCTCATGTTTGAACTCTTATAATAATTTCTGGTCATGTTATGTAGCTAACAGCCATCTGAATATAACGCCACTAGAGACCTGCGTCTTTCTGTTTCAATTAACCCGACAGGTTCACTCATAAGAAAAGTAATAAGGGAATCGGTCTATAAATAGCAAGAAACTGACGTAGGTTTCAAACATTGAGTAACAAATTTAACATAATTTTAACTTTAACTTCTCTATACATAATTAACTTATTTCTAAAATAGCACACTGTACGTGTATGAAATTGTCAAAGACTATTGTTTATTTGTAAAGGCACGCAGTAGCATATTTGGTTGATGCTACAAGCTGGAAAGGCGAGGATAGGATTCCCGATGAGGTCACTAGATTCCTTTCAATTTACATATTCCTTCCAGCCACACTTTGATCCTGGGCTCGACTCAGCCTCGAGCAGAAATGAGTACTAGGTATCTTTCTTTACAGAAAGATTGAAAGTGTTATAATTAATTGTAGTTCCGCCTAGTGAATATCCAGCAAATTGAGTCACAGAGCCAAAAAACCGCGTCTAAACCCACTAATAACACGTGATAATGCAATACCCGAGAGGTGACTTTTAGACTATTACACTGGTACATAACATGTCCGGAGGAACGCGGCAGCGTAGTTGGTTGAGGCACTATGCTACAAGTCGGAAGGTCGCGGACTCAAGTCCCGATGAGGTCATTGGATATTTTTCAATTGACCTAACCCTTCCAGCCGCACTATGGCCCTGGGGTCGACTCAGCCTCTAACAGAAATGAGTACCAGGAATTAATTAAATAATATTCCTGGGGAGTAAAGAGCGGCAGGCGCGTAAGACTGACAACCTTACTGCCATCTTTGAGCTGATTGTCTAGATAGTGTCGAGCCCTCAATGTCTCACAACCCTATGGGCCTTCACGGCCTGTTACAGGGATAGCTTTACTTACTTATTTATAACAAATACAGCAAGGTGACATACCAAATATGAAAATTAATACTTCATGAAAAACTGAACCTAGGCTTAAGATTTATCGATTCATTTTTGTGGCGAGGTGACTTACACTTTCGTCCACATAAATAATAAACATGTGTTTATTTTTTGATATGGGTATAATTTTATAATAATAATTTGTCATAGAATTTAAGACATGAAACGAGAAATTATATATAGTGAACTTCTTAACTTATATGCCTGCTCTTTACTAATATTACTATAATGTTCATATGGCCGCGCCATAGCTGGCTTCTCACCGTGGCGGCCCGGGTTCAATTCCTGGTATGGTCAAGTGGGATTTGTGATGGACAAAGTGGCGCTGGGGCCGGCTTTCTCCGAGTACTTCGGTTTCCCCTGCCAATCTTCATTCCACCAAATTCTCCATCATCATAATCGCCCGGGGCAGGCTACAATAGGCCAATCAGTGGCCGCCGTACCGAGTGGACCCAGTTGGACTCCACCCCTCATTAAGCACTCCACCCCTCATTAAGCGAATAATATTCATATGAAGGAGGATGAAATGAGTGGAACACATAGCATTCATGAAAAGACGAGACTGAAACTTGAAGGGAGTAGGCAACTTGGAGGACCTGGGCGGAAATCGAGAATATTGAAATGGATCTCAAATAATTAGTAGATAAGCTAATCGATTGAATTCAGCTGGCTTAGGATAACTGCGGGTGACTAGGTCTCATGAACACGACAACTAACCTGATTCCACTAAATGGTGGAATTTCTAGACAGACTGAGAAATTATTAGAATCTAAAAAATGAATCTACCCCACGAGTAAACATTAAAACAAATGCCAATGCCACTCTCACATCAAAAGTCTTTGGCTCTCAGGAGTCAAAATATTGTGGCGCATAAGCCCGTTGCTAAGCAGTGACTCTGTAAACAGCTGCCTTTGCTAGGTAACGAACGCAACAATAGAAAAACGGTGTTTTCTATATGGTTCGCGCTGCCAAAGTTGTTATGCAACGGTACAGTAAACACGCCTCTACAACAATAGAGAGGCTGCGTCTTGTGTGTGGTCTGTGCCGAGGAGCTACGTACGTTGAAGGCAACTGGGGCTTCAGTTGTGTTGCGGAATATGCGTCGGACAGTAATGACGTCATCATAGAAGCTGGTCAACCTTCACTGTTAGGATTTGTAACCAGAAAACGTCTAATGAAAACACTCCACATGAACAGCCATTATTGAGAGCTGTTATCAAGCAACGGCAAGTGAAATTAGACTGAGAAGACAGAGTGGAATGATATGTAGTGTGGAAATTGGTAGTAGTATTATAGTTATTTGTAGTTACGACCTGTAAGTGGCCAACAAGTGTATTCACCACNGGAAATTGGTAGTAGTATTATAGTTATTTGTAGTTACGACCTGTAAGTATTCACCAGTCCAGACTCCGTCTATAGTCACTGATACAGGTGGCAGTGTGCACACGAGAGAGTGAAGGAACTCTTCATCCCGTAATAAAATTCAAAAATAGTTTTATATTAATCCTAATTTTTCATATTTATACAAGAAACTAAATCATCGAACTTCAGAATCAAGAGACAAATACTTGCTCCCCAAATTGATCGTATTACGCTGAGCATGTATCATGCTATACGAAAATAAATATCGCTAGGGGAATTCAAATCCTGAGAAAAGATAAACAGAAATTCGTTGAAGGAAAAGAATATAGAACAGCATTAACACTTCAAAAAGCACAACAAATCCACACTCTGTACTTTTACGAAACTAAATCAATGTGCAGTTAGTAGAAGTAATATTTGAATATAATCCAGCAAGCGGCGTTAAAGGTACAGGCGGGGTAACTACTTCAGTTGAATTGCCTTGATTTATATGAAGCTTGCCAAGTATTGACTTCGGAGAGCAGGAAATATGCGCACATTAATACGAAGTTTTTTGTATGACACATCTCATGTTAAATTTTTTATAATATATCTGGGTATCTAATATAATGCAGAGAATTTATGCACATACAACTAACTGTGTGGAGTATAGAGGGTGAGCCTAAATTATTGTTGGGGGTTCCGTTTATAGGGCACGGAAACCCCGAAAATAATTTAGAATCACTCTTTATTTCCAGTTAAAGAAGTAAAAATCATACAAATACTAATTAAGAATTCCACCCCTTTTAGAAAAATTTATCCCTCCATGGCATTTAGTCCACAACTTAACCACACCGACTGAGCGACCACCGCTTGTCGGCGAAATTAGTGCCAACTTTTGCGGATTGAGGGTGTCGCGTGGTCAGGGCAATAGATTCCCATGGAAGTTAATCTCGGTTTTCTGGTTCAGAAGATAAGTTCATTACAGTGTTCAAAACAGCGCGCTGGCAGATGTTACCTAGAGCCAAAACCAGTCTACACCATCGTACCCCACTTACTGCAGATCCGTTTGAAAAGTATCATCCCATCTGAGCTTAATTCAGGCAAGCAGACTGTTCTTTGCAGGTTTCCCAAAGGAATTTTTTGTAGAAATTTCTCAGTTCTCAAATGCGTGTTACATTCCCAGCAGATATCTGCATGCTTGAATTGTTCTTTCCAGTAACGATGAGCGAAAATCACAAAGAGCGAAGCTCCTCATCACTTAATTCTCTCTGCATACACACATACATACGTATGTATGGGTTCTGTGTGTGAATATTTTGTGAGATTATAAGTTTAATTTAACATGTTATTAAATAATCAACACCAATTAGATGATATACATAAGTAAGTACACATGTACACACATACATATATATATGCTTAAATACGTACATGGATAGTAATACTTTTCTGCGATGTTAATTAAGAACAGAACATTAGAACTTACAAGAACTCACGAACACATGTAGAACTCAAGTAAATGCCATTGTGTAGTGTACCCTAAGGACAGTATTCTCTCTGCAGTGCATTAGGCAAAACGACAGCATGTAGGTTTGACTTTGGCAGCGTCTTAGGATGTGATATGGAAGGCAGGTTGGCTCTGGAGTCATTACAGCAAACACGCGAACCTCCTTTAACAACATGCATTAAAAGTTTGATATTACAGAAAATACCATATTGTAGCTATCCCTTATGGAGCTTCATCCTCACAGGCGTCATTAAAACAGAGGCACTTATGGTTGAGGTAAATCGTTTCTTCTGCCACAGTTGCTAGGCAACATTATCTTAATGTTATAGAGGTGAAGTTACTTTCCTCAAGCGACCGAGCATTTATGTTGTTATTGCTCTCAGCAGTGACAAAATTGTATTATTACATTTGTACAGTATGTATGAATTACGTTTCATCTTTATAATTCTCATTCAAGAGATGACTTTGCTTAATCGAAATGTAATACCAGATTCATTGTCATCGTAGAAAAGTCAGTACTCCTGCTTCGTGTTATGGAAGTCCCGGTTTCAAACATCGGTGCGGAGAGAGAATATTCTGAGGACTTTTTTAGTTTTCCTCGGTCCCTCCAGGAAAATGCCAGATACTATTTCAAATTTTGTCACGTTCTCTTCATTCCAAATCCTTTCAAATATATTATTTATTAACTAACTAAACTAACTTCATGGAGTTGATCCCTTTTTGAGAAGCCGCCAATTCTGCTGCTACTAAAGAACTTCCCAACATTTTATGGAACTCAAAGGTTCATTACCGTGTTCACAAGAGCCGCCCACTGGTCCCTATCATGAGCCAGATCGATCCAGTCTATTCCACTCCATCCTATCTATGATCCAATTAATATTGTCCCCCAACCTATGTCTTGGTCTTCCTAGTGGTCTCTTTCCTTCTGGCTTTCTTACCAATATCATATATGCATTCATCTTCTCCCCTAATCGTGCTACATGACCTGCCAACCTCATCCTCTCTGACTTGATCATTCTAATTCTTCGTATATTACTCAATTAAAGGGTAAATGAAGGTAAAGCTATCCCTCTAATAGGCTGCGGAGATCCATAGGGTTATGAGACGTTGAGGCCCCCACATTCTCTAGAAAATCGGCTCAAAGATAGCGGTGAGGTTGTCAGCCTCACGCGCCTGCAGCCCTTTAATCCCAGGAAGATTCTTGGTACTCATTTCTGTTAAGAGGCTGAGTCTACCCTAGGGCCATAATGCGGCTAGAGGATTAGATCAATTGAAAAATCCAATGACTTCACCGGGAATAGAACCCGCGACCTTCAAGGCTGTAGCTTATTGCCTTACCCAATTACGCTACGGCCAGTCTCATATTAATCGTTAATTGTTTATATTAATTACACATTATATATTAGCCATCCAACTATTCGACGCATAGGTACTGGGATGGCTCAGTGAGATAGCGTTTAGACCAGAGGCTGGCTGACAGAGGAACTGCGAGACACAATTTTTCCCTTCTCCATAGACTCCCGTTCGACACTGAGGTAAACCAGCCTCCCATGCGATTGGTACCGTGAGCTCTATCCCCGGGGTCACAGCGGCCGCTTCCTGAAGCTGACCATTCATCTCCATCTATTGAAGATGTTAAGAATGTGTGCAGCTGTACCTCCATTCCCCCACACATCTTCATGTTTAGGTGTTTAATTAAGCACAGAGACAGATTTACATTTACTCGTAACTTTTATCTCTAGAAGGAGACGATTTTTGCGTGTGCATCAGGTGACGTCATTTTATACGTCCGTCGTTTCGGCAGTTGTCTTAACGTACAAAAGTAGGCAAAAGACGAAGTGCGTGCGTAATAGAAGAAGGAAAAAGAAACTTGACCAGAACCCGTCAGTTTTCGATATGAACCAAAAATTCCGCAAAAAGTTAATGATTTCCTCTTTCTTTTGTACGCATGAAAATGAGCTACTTCTGTGTATGTGAAAAGGATCCAGTACATACGGGATAATGAATCCCACTCTCAGATCTTGAACGACCTGCAATATTTTCGTGAAATTTTATACGAATATCGTACCAGTTGATCTATATAAATTATCGCTTTCCAAGAAAATATTTCATATTTTAATAGAGTATTTTATATTTATTTGTAAGAAGTTTCCGGTACAAGGTAATATGGCGTACTTGTCTTGTCCAAGCATCATACGTAATATTCTTTTTAGTGTTGTGTTCCGTTCATAAGACTGTTCTATCACCTTCCTACCACAACATCCAGCTAACATTGACGAGTGGCGAAACTGAAGAAACTTATAGGCAAATGTTGCCAACCACGAGAAAACAAAATAATAATAAGGTTGCCGGCCCCTGATCTGTAGTACCTATAAGAAAGTTTCTGCTTTAATGGTTTAAACTGTTTCCCCCCATTAAATTAGCACCATCATCATACCTTATATAGAATATTTAATTCTATCCCTCCTCGATTCTATTGAATGTTCCTGATATCAAAATCGGAATTAATAAAAATCAGTGAGATAAAGCATCACTTAGTTTGAGAACCCTCTCTTTGGTAAACTATTAGACAAACTTTTACCTATACGGGATTTCCCATATGATTTGAAACCTTCAGATAAATCCTATACTGTTCGGCCCCTCGGAAGAACTACTGTCATGGTCTGGGACTAGCTCTAACGATTGGGCCCAATTGAGCAGGTTTTACCTGAAGACGGAGATAGAATCGAGTCTCCGAAACGTCGTGTTTTGGGGCTAAATCTACTGAGGGGTACAAAAAATGTAGGTTTCCTTACGAGAAGAAAATAGAAACAATTTCCGCAACGTAAGGTTCATTTTAATCTCATACAGTGGACAAAATCCAAAATAATAGTTTAAAGCAATGTATATCACAACTGCCTGTATCTCAATACAAGAGGCGTTCCTTTGCATGTATCCATAGATTCTGAAATCCACCACGCATTAACAATTACAGACACACTGGCACTACGAGTCTCTGAGAGAAGCCGCCATTTAACACACTTCTTTACTAACATAATTCCATGTGAAATTACGACGTAATCTGTCGTGCAGAGAGGATTTTGTACTTGATACAGGGTTATGTTTAGGCGAAGGGTAGCAAAGTCTGAGTTGGGGGTTGCTAATCCCTCCTCATGAGCTGCAGTCTGGACGTGCTGAGAGGATAGCGTGTCCGTTGGTTTCGAGGCCATAATAATTGCAGTCCAGTCTAATCCAAATCTTACGTTATACTGAAGGGACATCAGTCTGAATCACGCATGATCCTTAAGCCAGTATAGGATACTAACTGCCGCATGCGCTTCTGAGCTGAATATTGAGAAATCTGATGACCATGCGGGTATTTAAATATTTATTTACGTAATGAGGAACGTAGTTTATAATCAATATTTTGTATAATGTTAGTTCTTGCTTGAAATATACGTTAGTTGTGAAAGAAAACAAAGTGATTCAAGCCGGACAGGACAGCTCAGTCGGTACAGCGACAGGCTGCGGACTGGACGGATTGTTCGATTCCCGACAGGGGCAAGAGGTTTTTCACTTCTTCACAAAGTCCAGATTGGATATGAGGCCTAACGGGCCTCATATCCAAATGGGTACCGGAGACCTTTTACCTAGGGTAATGCGGCCGGGAGGTGAAGCTGACTGCTCGCCTAAATCTAGTGCCGAGTTCAAGAAAACATGGACCTATCCATGCTCTCCCACATACGTCTTCATAACATTGTGCTTTATTAATTAAGCATGTGGATATATTTACCTTTATTTGTTTATAGTTTACCAAATTTACACAATTAAAATCTGGTAAAAATAAAGCTAGACCTGGTTGAGTGATTGAGTGATTCTAACGGGCCCATCTGAATAGGTAATCCTGGCCCATCCACCTGAGGACAGAGACAGATCCAGTCTCCGAAACGTTGTGGTCTTTTGTCTTATATATACCAGACGATGGATAGAGTCCAAAATAACCTTAATAGTTCTGTACAAAAATGAAGCTGTCCCTGCACCTGTTTAAGTACCTCCTCATAAATATGTATCGGGGAGTGGACGTATGGCTCCGCTCATTTTTGACTTCGGCACTAGACCTAGTGGTAAGCGTCACTCCCCGTCCGCTTTACCATCTGGGAAAATTTGTTGGTGCTCACTGGAGACGAGGTTGAGTGGGCATAGAACCCTGTACAGACATTGTGCAAAAGAGGGAAACCCTGTCGGGAATTTACAGACATTGTGCAGAAAAGGCGAACTGTCTCGGGAATTTAACACGCTTTCTGGATTATGCAACCCATTGTTTGTTCATTATACCGGCTGAACTTCCCGGATCCATATTTCTTAACCTGCTTCCTTCATGCAAGCTTATGCGATCTTCATGCTGTCTGTGTGTCTGTGAATCATCCCTTACCCCGTTAACTGTTGTATGCCTGAACCAGTCTTAATGAAACTTGATATATATATATCATGACACCTGTGCCCATCTCAATAGCTCAATTAATAAATCTTTCTAACAGTCCGTGTTTCTATCTGTATCCCCATTTCGTTGCAAGGCAACGGCTCGGTAAAAACGCTAAAGCGGAAACGCAACAGTAGAATGGGTGGGCGCATCAATTTCTATGCAGTCCGTTTCGTATCCAAGGGAAGTGGACAATTAGTTCTTTGCACATTTTTGTTTCTCTTTAGTGTTTATTATTAAGTATATGATAAATTGATTCTAGTCCTATTGCAAGAAAGGCTGTAGGATACTCGTACTAAAATCTGTTATCTCATTTTAATCCAAATAAAACTTATTACAGATGTTCTAACATACGGTCGAGACGTAGGTCTTATTATTTCGGTAACGGCGTACATATAATTCCTAAAAGACCGCATAGAAACTTCGCCAAAATTGAACAAAACTACTGAAATTAGCACAGAGGTCCAGAAGACTGGCTTTCTTACTATTGTTCCAGGCAACATATTCTGAGTTTGGGAATGACACACTGCTTAATTAAGGACACGTTAGTTTCAAATGGATAGAAGTAAATAAAGTTGTTCCTGTGATTAATTAGGTATGTACGATGTCATGAAGACGTATTGGGGAGTGGAGGTATGGTTTCACCATTTTGGTCTCGACACTAGCAGAGGTGGGTGGTCAGCTTCACGTCCTACCTTCTTTATCTTCGGGTAAAGTGCCCCCGGTATCCTGTAGAGAAGAGAAAATATTGCCCCTGCCGAGAATCAAATCCCGACTTGCAGCCCGTAACCTGTCACTATACCGACTGAGCTGACCCTTGCCTTAGAAATTTTTCTGAAGAAACCACAGCTCTGCATTGTCGAGAAGTCTCGATTATTACAATGACTTCTGTTAATCATTCCTAGATTTGTTCAGTATAAGGATGACTGAGTAAACTTCTCGGAAAAATCTTGATATGTTCAATCTTAGTAACTTGATGAATTCAGACCTTCGTTGATTTTTCGCTAAATTCTAAATCTTTGATCGAATTTTCGATAATAGTCACTAGCGTATTTAAAAATAAATATATCGACTAGGGACATCAAATATCGCATCCAGCGCCGAAATCTCGACTCTAAGACCAGCTATCCTGACGGACTTGTTTTCTTTCCTTGATTATTGAGAAAAATCAACATTTCTGAAGAAACAAAAAACAAAAATCTGAACAATGTTGTGTTTTTTTTATTATTAATGAAAAACTGGTCTAAACTACCATGAAAAGAGACAGGCGTCGTAAGTTAAAATCTAAGGATGACAACCTTAGAAAGAAATCTGAAGACTGACTGAAATAATGTCTCTAAATTCAAAAAGAATGATCATGTTTTCACCCAAATCAAAATTGGTGAAGATATGATAACACAGCCTCACTCTATTCTTGAAGCCTTTGCGGATCATTTTTCTTCGATTTCTAACTCTCCGTCTTCTGCTGTTATTTCAACTATACTCGCTTTATTTTGTCTCATCTTCAAATGTTTCTTATATTTCCGAATCTGATGTTAACGAAGAAATTCGACGTCTCAGCCCGTTGAAGTGTCGTTCCAGATGAAATCCTCAAGTTTTATCATTAGCTGTTGCTTAGAGATTTTTGCCCCTCTCTTGAATCTACTAAATTGCTACAAGGGAAGTTTCCCACTCTGTGGAAGCAAGGGGCCGTCGTGCCAGATTGCAAGAAAGATAACAGTTCCCTAATTACTAATTACAGACCAATCATATTTTTAAACAATTTTCCCAAAATGTTTGAGAGTGTAATATATTATTATATCTCCTTTTATTTTAAATTTAAAATGTATTTACCTCAGTGGATTTTAATTAAATAAAAGTCTGCTGGAACAAATTTTTTACGTAAGCTCTTCTCACAATTTTTTGCCTGTTCACATGGGCAGACTGATTACATTTATTTCACTTCAGTCAAGCCTCTGATAGAATTCCTTATACTTTCTTGATATATACACTCAGTGATTTTGGGCTCTCTGATCGTCACAATATTGTTCTAAAGTTACTTATTATCTAGATTTTCTGTTGTTCGCACTTAGAGAACTCCCTCTCACCGTTTCCCATGCTGTCAGGAGTGCCACAGGGCTCTGAATTGCGACCTCTAATGTTCAATATTTTTATTAATAATTTAAACAAAAAATTAATTTTTCTCTTAATTTCTGTTATTTGCTGATGGTTTAAAAACATTTCTTGTTATAAAATCTGCTGAGGATTGTAGATTGCTCAAATGTACGTAATATAGACTCCGCACAACAGCGGTGCATTGAAAGTAAAAGTAAAGGTATCCCTGTAACAGGCCGTGGAGGCCCATAGGGATGTGAGACGTTGAGGGTCCCACATTATCTAGAAAATTGGCTCACAGATTGCGGCAAGGTTGTCAGCCTTACGCAGCGGCCGCGCTTTACTCCCCAGGAAAAATTCCTGGTACTCATTTCTGTTAGAGGCTGAGTCGACCCCAGGGACATAGTGCGGCTGGAAGGATTAGGTCAATTGAAAAGAAGACAATGACCTTATCGGGACTTGAACCGACGATCATACGGCTTGTAGTATAGTGCCTCAACCAACTACGCTACCGCGTGCCCCCCGGTGCATTGAAACATTTAAAAATTAATCTATTCGGAACAACTATGTTTTCTTGTACTCATAAAACTAACAGAAACTATTTTAATTATTTTTTGTGTGATATATTAATCGTACGAACTTGTTGTGTAATAGATCTTCGGGTTATGTTAGCAAATTGCATTTTCATCGTCATATTGACTACTTACATAATTAGACACTGAAGTTGTTAGGAATATTTCCTTTTTTATTCTTTGGATAGCCTAAAATTTTCTATATTATCTTAATTCTTTCAAAAATTTAGTAAGCCCCTGTCGTCTGGCATCACCTTACTTTAGCAGATTCTAATAAGCTGGGAAACATAGAAAGAAAGTTTGCAAATTTATGCTATAATCAACTTATTCAGCCCAACTTCTTTTGTAATAATGAGTCAATGTTCAGTTATATATGCAAGGTTATTAAAAAAGAATGAACCGATTTCATGACGCATTGCTTCAGGTCTCAAGCATCGTCATGGAATGAGTCAGTGACCATTTGAAAGAGGAGTTATCTAAGTTGTGAATGGCTGCCAAAGGGGTGCTGAAGTCGCGTCGTTCTTACGGCAACGTTCAGTTGTTCGTTTACCCTCGGAATGGCGAGTCCTCAGCAAAAGGCGTTCTGCATTCTCGAGTTCGCGAAAACAAATTCGGTTGTCACGGTGCAGCGTGCTTTTCGAAGGAGATTCGGCAGTAATCCGCCCTGTCCTAAGAACATCCGACGATGGTTTCGACAGTTTCAAGAGAGTGGGTGTCTGTGTAAAGGAAAAAGTCCAGGACGATCACGAGTCTCGGAGGAACAAGTGGCGAGAATCCGTGCTGCGTTTGAGAGGAGCCCGCGGAAGTCAATAGATCAAGCTAGCCGTGAGCTTGCAATCCCTCAACCCACTGTCTGGCGTGTGCTAACAGTAAGTCTACATTTGAAACCACACAGACGGCAGCTCGTTCAGGCACTTACCAATGACGACAAAAGGAAGCGGATGGAATTTTGCGATTCGATGCTGGAGAAGATGGAAGACGAAAACTTCATTTCACGTTTAATTTTTAGTGATGAAGCTACTTTTCACTTGAGCGGCACAGTCAATCGTCACAATGTGCGTATTTGGGGAACAGAGCACCAACATGAAACAGCTGAGCACGAAAGAGATTCCCCTAAGGTGAACGTCTTCTGTGCTGTGTCTCAGGATAAGCTTTATGGTCCCTTTTTCTTTGGAGGAAACACCGTTACAGGACAACCCTATCTCGATATGCTCCAAAACTGGCTCTTCACTTCACTGCAAGCAGATTCGCATGACTTCATTTTTCAACAAGATGGAGCACCGCCCCATTGGCACCTGATGGTCCGAGTTTTATTAAATGAAAAAGTGCCCCAGCAATGGATTGGTCGGAAGGGGGCCCAAGACCTTGCTCTTTGTGCTTGGCCTGCGAGATCCCCAGACCTTACCATGTGTGCATCCTGATATGCTGATACGCGCCTGGGAGGAATTCTCTTATTGCATTGATGTTGCCCGTGCTGCAGGTGGTGGCCCGATTGAACACTTGTAAGACAGGAAATAAAAGTTGATTGTGAGTAGAATACTTGTGACTTGGCTGGAGTTTTGTATTACTTTCCTTTAATAAAATATTTCGTAATAAAATCGGTTCATTCTTTATTAATAACCCTATATTCTAAAGTGGTTTATTCCAGGAGACAAGATATTGACGCTTTATTCCTTGTTAACCTTTCTCAAGAACTAAATTGGCTGTTGTTCTACTACGGATATTGTTGGTCTCCGTGTACCCACTAAGCAAATTACAGACTTTTCTACCTTTAACGTCAGTAATGTCTCAAGATTTAGTCCTTCAACAAGGCGCATCGTTGCTGCAAAAGCACCTGCATGTCTCTGGACGTTCTCAATAAACATAACGTCTACCATGAGGATACATTTTCCTTTTGCTTATCATACTGAGTAATATCTTTATCGTGTTACCTGTATTCGCTAAGTGGGGGGCGGGGGATTGGAGTCCAACTGGTTCCACTCGGCATGGCGGCCACTGATTGACCTATTTTTAGCCTGCCTCGGGTGATTATGATGATGGAGAATTTGGTGGGTTGAAGATTGGCAGGGGAAACCGAAGTACTCGGAGAAAACCCGCCCCAGCACCACTTTGTCCACCACAAATCCCATTTGACCAAACCCGGGATCGAACCCGGGCCGCCGCGGTGGGAAGCCAGCGACTAACCGCTTGAGTTATGGCGCGGCCTTCCTGTACTACTTTATTGCCTATGATTAAATTTTAGTCTGGTTCTATTTATAGGTCTAGGTTTAGTCTAGCATTTTTGTGTATACTTTCATTCCTCGTCTGACATCGGCCACTCGTTGTTCGCAAGCACTTAAATAAAGGAACTGAATTTAATTTTATTATCATTTGTTCCTGTTGTTGTTTTTGTTGTTGTTTAAGGTATGAAAATCAGTTTCTTTCACTGTGCTGTTTCATAAACTGCCCTTGTGGGCGTTGTTTTTAATTTTACTATTTATAGTGTAATTAACAGCCTTTGCATTGTGCTGTGCCTGTAAATTCCTTGTAGCTGTTGACTCGGCACATAAGTAATAAAGAGTGAAACTGATTTACTGTCTTCCACAGGCTTGATCTTTACATGTTTTGGCGGATATTAAAATGCGCCACTGTACAAAATCTTCAATAAAACATGACATAATTTTAGCATTGACCAGTTTTTGTTATTTTTTAATGACAAACAATTTCTTCAAAGGCTCAATTTCAAGAACGTGACTTTACAATTCATTATGCGTGTTAATTAATCTGATATATTATTTGTTTTATAAAAGAAAACATGTTGATAAAATTAATATTGTGACATGTTATTTGTCCAGTGTTTTACCATTTGCGTAAGTAACACATAATAAAAAATACAACTTTATATATATATATATATACACACACACACACACGTGTGTATATTACCACTCTAATTCACTCCAAAGGCAGGAGACGAATAGGCCTATCAGGATTAAGCACTTGCGTGACAAGAACAGTGGAGGGAAGCTGTTGAAAACGCCCTCTTGCAAGACCGAGAAGCTGATGGGAGAATAATATTAAGATAGATGTTAAAGATGCGATTGTTCTGTTAGATGCGCTGAACCCTCGAGTTTGCTACCAGAGCGTTGGTAATTATCTAACCTAGATATCTCTGTTGATAGATTAATTAGACTACGGGATGGACCACCGTGAGGTCAAGGTTCGGTTCTTGGCAGGAGCAATATTTCTGTCCTCTTCTTAACGTTCAGACCGTCTCTGGGGCCCACCTAGCCTTCTATACAATTGATCCGGAGGCAGTTTTCCGAGGGTAAAGCTGCGGGTGTCTGAAGCTGACCGCTCACCTCAATCTAGTGCTGAAGTTACGAACAATGACATTATATCTACACTTTCCCATACGTCTTAATGGCGTGTTGTTTTTAATTATCAATTTACAAACACTTTCGAAGAAAGGTTTTCCATAGAAACAGATTTGTTTATGAGAACTCTACATTTACTGCTGTAGTGAATAAGATCTGCAAATTTAAAGCATACGCTCTTGCCTATAATTTCAAATTCATACAAAATATAATCCCACACTGTTGCTCATATCTCTGCTAATATGAAGTGTGCCAAGGTGGCATTAACAGAGGGGAACTTGCTGTATAATTCCACAAGCACTGAATGCAAGTAGTAGAAACATATTCCCTCAAAAATAAAAACATACCGTGCTTTTACCCCAGTGCCATGTTGTAAATCTTATATTTGGCTCGAAGAGTGTTTTGTATGTTATACGAACTGATATGGACAATAGATGAACGTAGAATGTAAAAGAGAACTGAAGCTGTACACTGAGCAAGGGCTACTGAGAACTGGTCTCTAAACGTCGACTTACCAAAAATATTTCATTACATTTGACTCTTGCTTTGTAATATATGTAATATGAAATTAATATCTGTCAGTATTAAGAGAATATTAAAAAACTAAGATTCAATTTCCACTACAAAATTCATTTTATTACAGTTAATACCTAGTTAGAGGTATCACAGATATTGTGATTTGTTAAAAGCTTTCTTACACGGATTCTATTGCCCTTCAAAAATATTAGTTTGTGTATGTCTTGTTTGCCTCAGTTCGACTCTCTCTTTAACCCAGAAAAATCTAATAAACGTATATAATAATGTTACTTTCCCATTAGTATTTTGCCTACAGCGGACCTACTACGGAACGCTATAGGCTATTACGATATTTACAATTACCAGTGCGTACGGTAGTCGTCGCTGTTAAAGTAGTGCTCATGTGTTTCGGTAGAATTCTCGCTCCCAGAACTTCTTATAATAATAAACACAAATGTTAATTTCTTAATTTGGTTGCTATTCCTTTAGAGTTTTTGCTGCTGTATATTGTGTGGACAAGGAACGCAGCCGCATCCAGACAGAGAAACGGAAAGTTCTGCTTCTTAAAGGACGAATCACCTGCCTTCCCGTTAGGGTCTATGCAGGGTCGCTCCATAGCTGAAGCGGTTAGTCGCTGGCCTCCCACCGCGGCGGCCCGGGTTCGAGTCCGGGTCTGGTCAAGTGGGATTTGTGGTGGACAAAGTGGCGCTGGAGCGGGTTTTCTCCTAGTATTTCGGTTTCCCCTACCAGTCTTCATTCCACCAAATTCTCCATCATCATAATCACCCGGGGCAGACTATAATAGGCCAATCAGTGGCCGCCGTGCCGAGTGGACCCAGTTGGACTCTACCCCCCCATTAAGCGAATTAAAAAAAAATTAGGACCTATGCAAATCTAAGCGCTCCTCATTGCTTTGAACATTTTGCAAATTCTCTCTGCCCTTCTATTTGACATTAATTTAGTTAGTTTCTTTACTGAGCGCAAAATGTCGTGTTTTGAATGTAGTAACATTTTACTTCGTTTCAGACGAACCATTAAACTGCATGATAATAGCATGCAAGCCTATTAAAGGAAGCACAGAAAATATATAACATATGAAAAATAATTGAAAAATTTAATAAAAAGAAACGAATTTAAAGTTGTTCCTATATTTAATCAATTTAGCGCCAACTTTCTTGACCTCAGCACTAGATGGACGTGAGTGAGCAGCTTCACGCACCTACCTCTTTAACCCTGGAGAATGATTCCTTGCTACTTATTGGATGGAAGGCAAGTTGGGCCCCAGAGTTGGTCTGGACTCTGCGCCCTCTGCCAGGAGTACAAGTAATGTAATAAATTAAAGTGTAAAAGTGTGAAAATGTGAAGTAACAAAGATACAAGACTTGATGTTCTCGAAGAGGTGAATATTATCATTAAAGGCGGCAAAGCGGCGGGGACGTGAAGCTGAACATTGACTTTCATATAGTGCTGATAGAGTTATACCTCCATTCCGCCATGCGTCTTCACTGCGTGGTGCTAATTATTCAAACACAGGGGCAACTTTAATTTTACCTCCTATGTGAAGAAACGTATTCGAAAAATCATAACAGAGCAGCAGCTGGTAAACCATAATCTTCATCTTCTTCCTAGCAAAGGAGAGGAAATCTGTATGGAGCAGTAATTAGAACTCTTCTGCTGTAGGTGCTTGAGAGCGACGTCTGACTCCTTATGCTAAATGAAAAGAAAACCCTGAGAATGTCAGTTGTGAAAGATCCCAGAGTAGGTATATGTTTGATAGGACCAGAGTCCTTTTTCATAAGCGAAAAGTAGGTCAAGAATTTTTCCGCCTTGTGTGGAGCAGGATGATCATGACATTATTCCGTGTCTTCCACTGGATTAATTCATTCTAAATCCCCACAATCCTTAACATCGTGACATTACGCCTGAGAGCCGGAATAGTTCATTGCTAGACAGCGGTTCCCTGGGTACGTTTCCGCGGCAATGGGTAGTCTTGTAGTAAAAACCAGAACGTCTCTAAGAAATTAACACACGTCCCCGTGCCAACGGACAAGCAACAAACGTTCTCCATGGTTACTGGAAATTATAAGCGGTCGTGCAGAGAAGAGCGGACGGATTCTTCGTTCGTCATTCATGAGTCTTCATTCGGCATTCGTAAGAGAGTTCAGAGTTCAGTAGTTGAGTTGAATTCAGATGAGATGAGTGTTCAGCTTTGGAGTGTTAACCAGCGGACAGCGAAAGCTGAAGTGACGGATTCGTAAATCAGAACCAAGTCAGTCACAGTGGAAGAGTAGAGGCTCGTAGCCTACTAAGGAATGGAGCGAGTGGTAGACAGTCAATAATTGTGAGTTGTTATATTTGATTGTAATTAAGAGTAATTGTAAAGAAGGTGGCAATTAATCCAAATATCAAATCCAGAACCCGTTATTTACTCAAGGAACCCCTGTCACGTGAAAATATCTCTCATCAATATTGCCCTCCCATCTCTGCTTGGGTGTACAGAAAGCTGCATTCTGTTCCTGTTTCCAAATCAAAACTTTCTACGCGTTTTCCAACTTTCCCATCTGTACTACAATCCCCTTTCTTCCCTTCGTCTTTGACTGTCGAAGAATTAGAATTATGAGGCTCCTAGTTACGTAATTTTTTCCAGCTTCCTGTTATTTCCTCCCTCTTGGGTACAAATCCTTCCCTCAACACCTCTATTCAAATTCCCTCAATCTATTTCCTTTCCTCAATGTGACAGATCATATTTCATACCCATATAGAACAACGGGTAGAATATAGTCTTGAATATTTTAAATTCAGTCGTTAAAATATCTGAACTGAGAGACAGCCTTAATCCTTAGCAATATGCTTCTTATTTCTTTTTGGGCTTGGATAGAGCGATAGGCTACAGGCAGGATTGCCGGGGTTCGAATCTCGGTAGAGGCAAGACATTTTCTCTTCTCTGTAGCCTTCAGAACGACTCTCGGGCACACAAAACTTCGTATGTAATCAGCATCGAGGTCTCTTTCCCCGAGGAGAAAGTTGCCGGGGCGTGAAGCAGGTTACTCGCTGAGGTCAAGAATGCATGGAGAACTTTGCCTCTTTTCCTTTTACCTTTACCTAATTTTGTAAATTAAATTTAGATGTGAAATTTTCAGAAGAATATAAATACCTCTTCAACCAAGTTGTCTGGAGGATAATGCTAGATTTAAGTTGAAAATCATAGATCCCATTTTTAAACAGGAACCAGCTACGATGGGTACTAAGACTACTTATAGGACACTGTCACCTCAAAAGACACTTCTTCAAACTGGGACTAAGTATTAGTCCAACTTGTGAGAGGTGTCAAGAAGGAAATGAAACAGCCACACATATGCTGTGCAAATGTGAGGCCTTAGATTATTTAAGATTGCGCCACTATTATGGAACAAAGTGACTATTTCGACGTCCCCACGTACAAAGTTCTACGCTTCATTTGAAGCGGCGGATTTTTGAGGGGATAATCGGAAGGGGAGGCACAATAGACCACTGTAGTAGTAGGTGCAAGGGCCAAGAAGGCCCACCCCTTATACATTCATTCATTCATAGATCCAATTTACTCTCAATCCAATATTCATCTTTCAAAACTATAACAATTCCAAGAGCTGGATAGTTGACATAAATAGCGAACGAATGAATCTATTAAATAAATTATATTAATACAAAGAATTTAGGAGCCGGGATACCTCAGTCTGTATAGCGAATGGCTACTGGCTGGATGAATGAGGGGTCTAGTCCCGTAGGTTCAAGAATTTTCTCTCATCCATGTGGTCCAGACCGGCTCTGGGGTCCACCCAACCTCCCATACAGTGGATACTGGGGGCTCTTTCCCTGGGGTAAAGAGGCTGGTGCGTGAAGCTGACCACTCACCTCTAACTAGTGCCGAGGTCAAGAAAATGTGAATCCATATATCCACTCCCCATATGCATTCATGGCGTAGTGCTTAACTAATTAAGCACAGTGACAACTTTACCTTACCTTTACAAATAATTTTAGTTTTATTCATTTTTAGTACAAGTCGCTATTCAAGATTTTAAAGAACCTTATAAGAAAGATTTTATAACGGAATGTTATTGGAGATAAAACGACCATATCCACTTACTTACTTACTTACTTACTCATGGAGCTGAACCCTTCTGGAGAAGCCGCCAATTCTGCAGCTACTCAAGAATTTCCCAGCATTTTATGGAACCCGAAAGTTCATTACCGTGTTCA